>NW_012106408.1:744392-783672 GCF_000951045.1 Mandrillus leucophaeus
AAGGAGAACTACAAACCACTGCTCAAAGAAATAAGAGAGGACACAAACAAATGGAAAAACATTCCATGCTCATGGATATGAAAAATCAATGTCATGAAAATGGCCAAACTGTCCCAAGTAATTTATAGATTCAATGCTATTCCCATCAAACTGCCATTGACATTGTTCACATAATTAGGAAAAAAAAACTATTTTAAATTTCATATGGAATCAAGGAAGACCCCGAATAGACAAGACAATCCTCATCAAAAAAAACAAACAAAAAAAAAAACAAAACTGGAGGCATCATGCTACCTGACTTCAGACTATACTACAAGGCTACAGTAACCAAAATAGCATGATACTAGTACTAAAACAGACATATAGACCAATGGAGCAGAACAGAGACCTCAAAAATAACACTACTCATCTACAACCACATGATCTTCGACAAACCTGACAAAAACAAGCAATGGGAAAAGGATCTCTTATTCAGTAAATGGTGCTGGGAAAACTGGCTAGCCATATGCAGAAAACTGAAACTGGATCCCTTCCTTACACCTTATACAAAAATTAACTCAAGGTGTATTAAAGACTTAAATATAAAACCCAAAACCATAAAGCCCTAGAAGAAAGCCTAGGAAATACCACTCAGGACATAGGCATGGGCAAATACTTCTGATTAAAATGCCAAAAGGAATTGCAAGAAAAGCCAAAATTGACAAACGAGAGCTAATTAAACTAAAGAGCTTCCAGACAGCAAAAGAAACTATCATCAGAGTGAACAGGTAATCTAAAGAAGGGGAAAAAATGTTTGCAATCTACCCATCTGACAAAGGTCTAATATCCAGAATTTACAAGGAACTTAAACATATTTACAAGAAAAAAAAAAACCCCATCAGAGAGTGGACAAAGGATCTGAACAGACACTTCTCAAAAGAAGACATTTATGCAGCCAACAAACATATGAAAAAAAAGGTCAACATAACTGATCATCAGAGAAATGCAAATCAAAACCACAATGAGATACCATTGTTTGCCAGTCAGAATGGCAATTATTAAAAATTCAGGAAACAATAGATGCTGACAAATCTGTGGAGAAATAGGAATGCTTTTACATTGTTGGTGGGAATGTAAATTAGTTCAACCATTGTGGAAGACAGTATGGTGATTCCTCAAGGATCTAGAACCAGAAAAACCATTTGACTCAGCAATCCCATTACTAGGTATATACCCAAAGGAATATAAATCATTCTACTATAAAGACACATGCACATGTATGTTTATTGCAGCACTATTTACAATAGCAAAGACATGGAACCAATCCAAGTGCCCATCAACAATAGACTGGATAAATGAAATGTGCTACATATACACTATGGAATACTATGCAGCCATAAAAAGAAATGAGATCATGTCCTTTGCAGGGACATGGATGAAGATGGAAAACATCATCTTCATCGTTCTCAGCAAACTAACACAGGAACAGAAAATCAAACACAGCATGTTCTGACTCACAAACAGAAGTTCAACGTTAAGAACACATGGGCACAGAGAGGGGAACAACACATGCCACGTCCTATTTGGGGGGTGAAGGGAAGGAACTTAGAGGACGAGTCAATAGGTACAGCAAACCACCATAGCACACGTATACCTATGTAACAAATTGCATGTTCTGCAAATGTATCCCTTTTTTTAGAAGAAGAAATAAACAAATAAATAATCTGTGACTGCCCTCCCAACTCCCATCCCAACAAAAAAAGAAAATTAGGAAGTAGATAGAGACACATTTCAGCATTTCAGCAGGTACAGTTCCTTCTTGGGCCCCCTCTTATCTCTGGTATACCCGTTTCTAACTCAATGCATACACACACACACACACACAAATAATGAGTTAGTTGTGAGAGGCACAATGTATGTGAAAGAGTTTACTTGTATTATCATAAAAACTTAAGTGGTAGGGATGTAAAATAGGACATCTTTGATGGTCAGAAATATTGGCTACTTAGGTAAAATTTGTATGCAAAAGAAAGATAACATTTTACGTTTCTTAAAAAAGAATAAGTTGAGACAACTTGCACAAATAGATACTACGGCTAATAGAAACAATTTTTATTTACTTTTCTACATGCACATTATATATCAAAGCACAAAATGTTAAAAACAATTAGTGTAGAAAAATATAAGCAAGCCAAAAGTAGTAAGTAAATTATTTACAATACATCCAAGTATAAATAATGTACTTGGTATGTATTACCAACTCTTAAATTCCATAAATAAATATTGAGTGATTATAAATATCAGTATACCAGGGAATTTATAAGGATAGATAAAACTCAATTCTACTTTCAAGGAGCTTCCAATCCAATAGGAAAAATACTAGGTTTCACCAGGTAAAATTTTCCATTCTCTACCATTTTTGTCCTACAAAATGGCAATTTTATATGGTTCATCTAATATAACAAAAATCCCAAAACCTTGTGTATGGTGCAGGCATTAAGAGAAGAGTGAAGTGCTACAATTATTCATAAGTTGGGCTTGAAGGTATAGTATTTCCAAAAATAAAATTGGAAATGTGATCACACATTTCCAGACAAGAGCATGTGTAAGGTGTAAAGAATGTTATGTTTGAAAGATGGCAATTAGAATGTTTTTGTATCAAAGAGTCAACACCTGGAACTCAAGGTTAAGGTTAGACCGTGAAGGGCCTCAAATAGTTTTGAAGCAACTTTAACTTTAATGAGAAAGTACTGAAAGCAGTGAACATTTCTGTCAGAGAAAGGCAGAGTTATGCTTGACTGTGATTAATGCAGTGTTTGGTGCTGAATGAATTTCTACAATAAAGATGGAAGTTGAGACCAATCAGAAGATTCCCACAGTAGAGATAAAGAGACCTAAAAAGATTCCGTATTAGAATGATGGAAATACAAATAAAGAAGGAAAAAAGTACAGCAAGAAAAAATGGTAGGGTAGAATCAATAGGACTGGTAACTGACAGGGCATCTAGAACAAGGGAAAGAAATGAGTAAAACAGAGATTCTGAACTGGTTGATCTTGTGGAAGAGTTGGTTTGGAAAGAAAACCAAGAAATTAAGAAGAATGTGAAATAATGTAAGGATATTCAGTCAAAGAGGTCTTCATTTCAGATTGCACATGTACACTACAATTTTTAGCCTTGAAAGTAGTTGTGAGTGCTTTAAGACAGGAATGGAAGCTAAGACCTATAATAATATTAGGAGAGGATATTATTAAAAAAAAAAAAAGCAAAGTCATATGTAGAACTCAGAGGACTTTTTGGGTGAAGAGAAGAAGAATCAATAAAGGAGAACCAAAGTGTGAACTGAGAGTTTATTATCACTTGTGGCAGACGAACACTGCAAAGACAAAGGAAAAGTCAACATTGTCAAATGGAGTTGAAGTGTCAAGTAAGATGAATCCCTCAAAATTTAGTAACTAGGAAGTCATTAGTGACTTTCAAATGAGGAGAGTGTTTCAGTATGGTCAAACCCAAAGCCAAATACAAAAGAACTAATGAGTCAGTTCCTGGGGAAAACATGAAGGAATTTGAAGAAATCAGTCAGAATGAGGTAGCAGAAAGTTTGCATAACAGCTCCAGGGCGTAAGTCAATTTTAGCCTATTTTAGCATAAAGCCACTATATGATTGTAGGCAAATTGATAGTGAAGAGGTGGGAGAATAAATTTGTGTGTATCTTAAGAAAGGAGCAGGGAGTGATTAATTAATAGGAAAAATTTTCTGAGGACAAATGAGAGTTCACCACTAGAACACAGAGGATTAACTTTGAGTACACTATTCTATTCTGAAGAAGCAGGAAAAGAGAGAGGATGAAGTTAGAGTTTGGGCATATTGGGAAAGAACTTGCAGAAATCTGTAACCATTGCTTAGCACTGCTTTCTATACTAGATTGGAATAACAACTGTTATTTTTGTGGAAGGAAAGTTTATGCAGTGTAGTCAATCTCCATATATTTAGTGAAAATATTAGTGATAATGACATGAGAAAAAAAGGTGTTTAGAGATTTGTCCTAAAGTATTTCCTATGAAGGAATAAGGCAGTTGTATATGCAAGGCTTTGTGCATTAATGAAGTTTTAATAACATGCAATTTGCCACCTGTTATAATTTATTTAAAGTTGCGCTAATATTTTATTTATATTCTTAACTTACAGTCATTGTGATAACTATAATTGCATTAGATTTATAAATATCCTTATTCTCCAAAATACAACCTGGAAAATGGTACAAATGTGGAGTCTACAAAAAAAGATGTCAAGAGACTTTATAAGACAGAGCTTTCCATTGTTAACTACTCACAATGTGTACACATGCATTAACATAATGAAAAGACTTATCCATGGGTAAAACAAAAATTTGGAGTGATATAAAGCATTGGGGTTTCCAAAGAATAGCTTGAGAAAGGCACCAAGAGTTTTTCAGGCCCAACTTTGTCCCATCATGTGAATATATTATACATTCCAAAACACATTTTTTATATTCACTGTGAGCCAAGTACTTTCCTTCTCACAGCAGAGCGTTATGACTGTATCATTATCCCCAATTTACAGATGCAGTCTCTGAGGCTCTGAGAAAATAAAAAAAATTCCCCATAGCCAACAGTTAGAAAACGATGAAGCCAGAAGTTAGACACAGGTGCATCTAATATTAAGCTCTGTGCTTTTCTCCCCCCATTCAAGGCTGTCTCCCTGAAAGGTGCAGCTGCTTTATTTGAAGACAGCACGTAATGTTTCTGAAAGAAGCTTATGATTGATGTTTGCTTTGACATTTTCTAAAAATCTTTGTAAAGTTCCATAAGGATTATCAACCTTGCTGCACCTTTGCTGAACCAAAGTTTTGTGCTTTGTTCCAAATATGGCCTAACCTCAAATACTTTATTACCTAATGTGAACACAAGTTTTATTATCTCCGCCAAAGTGTTCATGTTCAGCATAGACTTTATGATCATGGTCTTCTGACTACTTTACTTAATATATTCTTCAAGGTCATCTTCATTCTACTCTCCACTTCTTTGTTTGACATCTCTTTAATATTTGATAAGCAATAACCAGTTATATAATTTGTATATTCATCACCTGTCTAGAGTAAGTGGGATCAAAATCCACTTAATGTAAAATGCACTAAAATGAACAATTCACAAGTATCTTGGGAAGGCAGCCTGAAAGAATATCCCTGTTTTCCAAAAACAGAATTATGAATTAAGTATTTAACTTGGTCGCAAAGTAGGCAGCTTTTCTTTTGCTCAAACACATGCGCTTTTGCAAAATATAAAAATTTGGTTTGGAAATACATATGTGTATATTTTACACCATCAAGGAAATAGTCATTTAAGAAAGTATTGTAATATCTAGTGTTCCTACATATATATGTGAGGAACTGATAGCTAAGCAGGGATGTATAGATGAGAACCTGGAGGTGGAAATAACCTTTAAAAAATAAGAATAAATAAGAGAAAGTAAAGCTAAAATGCAAATATGTTAGTGCTCTGATTCCCGAAGTATCAAAAAAGTGAAATAAGAAAAAAAAAATGACTATGTGATTAAAACCCACTACCTATTATAGACTCCCATGGTCTCAACAGAAGAAATACTGATACCAGCCGGGGTGGCTCAAGCCTGTAATCCCAGCACTTTGGGAGGCCGAGATGGGCGGATCACGAGGTCAGGAGATCGAGACCATCCTGGCTAACACAGTGAAACCCCGTCTCTACTAAAAAAAATACAAAACACTAGCCGGGAGAGGTGGCGGGCGCCTGTAGTCCCAGCTACTTGGGAGGCTGAGGCAGGAGAATGGCATAAACCTGGGAGGCGGAGCTTGCAGTGAGCTGAGATCCGGCCACTGCACTCCAGCCTGGGCGACAGAGCAAGACTCTGTCTCAAAAAAAAAAAAAAAAAAAAAGAAATACTGATACCGTACTTCTTACGGCCAGAGTCATGGGCTACTCGTTGATACAAGCAGTGACAAGGACAACAAAATTAAAGAGGTAGGATAAAATTTGTATCAAATGTAAGAAATAATTTATGGATTAACAAGGAGATATTAAAAAATGATGCAGTGTACTTAGAACTATGGTTGAGAACATGAGCTTTGTAATCTCAAACTGCTCTGTTGTAAGCCTAATGCACAGCTGTAAGTTATGCAATTTCTCTGAGTTTTAACTTCTTGACCAGTTCATCCATTAAATGAGCATTATAAGGCAGTTGCAAAGACTAGCATATAAGAGCTACTTTGTGAGTGATAGCGAATTGACATTTTTAAACTTCACTTGTCCTTTCCATCAGTAACCAGGTAAATAAATGCTTTTAAGTTTGAGCCATACTGAATGAGCAGGTTGAAACTAAACTGTTTATACTTCTCAGGTATATTATTTCTCCCTGGAATTGTATCACTTGTAGTAAGATTTAGTTACATTCTAAGATGAGTTCTTGAAGAAATATACAAAAGAAAGGTATCTATATATTTTTTTTAATTAACTAATTAATTAATTTTGAGATAGAGTCTCCCTCTGTCGCCAAGCTGGGGTGCAGTGGCACCATCGTGGCTCATTGCAACCTCTGTCCCTAGGTTCAAGTGATTCTCCTGCCTCAGCCTTCTGAGTAGCTGGGATTACAAGCATGTGCCACCTCTCCCGGCTAGTGTTTTGTATTTTTTTTAGTAGAGACGGGGTTTCACTGTGTTAGCCAGGATGGTCTCGATCTCCTGACCTCGTGATCCGCCCATCTCGGCCTCCCAAAGTGCTGGGATTACAGGCTTGAGCCACCGCGCCCGGCCGGTATCAGTATTTCTTCTGTTGAGACCATGGGAGTCTGTAATAGGTAGTGGGTTTTTTGTATTTTTAGTAGAGTCAGGGTTTCGCCATGTTGGCCAGACTGGTCTCAGACTCCTGACCTCAAGTTATCCTCCCACTTCGGCACGCCGAAGGTATCAATATTTAAATGCAAAAATTATAAGACCTATTAGGACAACCAATTCGATAAGAAGAATCTATCTCCTTTTATCTATCATTAAAGACAGTGAAGAAAAACTTGAAATTATCTAGTGACTGCAAAGTGGAAAATTTGTTAGTAAATGTCGCCTTCTCCTGCTTACCAGTAGTCTAAAGGGTGAAAAAATTAAGTTGCATGGGGAAAACAAACTCTATTTTAATAAATAAATTGAATGTGCTCCAGATGAGCAGATGTATTAACTAACATTTAAAGGATTTTAAATGCCAAATTACTTTAAGCTAGATAGTTTGGGATTTCATAGAATAATTATTAAGTGGATCTGTGTGTGGATGTCTGTTTGTTTTTGTGCCAACAAGCAGACATCAATGCTTATAAGTTTTAATCACATAACCTCTTCTGTGTAGCTGCAGCTGAATGTCAGTTTATCCTTGTTAATCAAAAACTCAGCACTAAAACTTATAGATGTATGACCAGGCAGACATCCTCTTAAACAATTCTGACACTTAAGCCCTGAACTCTTCTTCAGCATTATAATCTTCCCTTCCCTGATTCTTAATATAATTCAGATTAAAAGTCACAGGGGTACTAATTTCTATTTATCTGATTTCTTTCTGTATCACAAAAAAAATCATGTTTTATTTCTGAGTCTATCAATTTTTACACTAAACAAAGAGTTTGCTGTTGCTTTCCAAAGTGTCTCACATTAGACCCAGATATTCTTAAAGGTCTTTATAAATAATCTAATTTCTCTCATTTAAAACCTGATTTTGAATTCAGATTCTTTAAGAATAAATCTTTAGCACATTGAGGAATATTGGATTTTACATTAGCCTCTTTTGTTACTGCATTGTTGTTTTCACAATCTGAAAGCCAAAGTGTAATTCACAATGGATTAGTGGCCATTATGTATCTCTTAAAAGGAAACTACATAGGTATATCTGCTAGATAATTCCACATATTCACTAAATGGCATAACTCTGTCTTATCTTTTTTAGTTTTCTCTGTTCTCCTGTGAGTTCGTTTGTTTGCAAGCAATTCATAAAGCTAAGACCTCTCTACTCTCACAAAAGAATTCAAAAATTCAGTTTGTTATTTTTCCAACAAGCAGACTAGGAGATCAGGAAATCTGAATAACCCATCATCATGTACTTGCTGGATTTTTTTCTCTCCATCACTTCTTCATTATTTATTCCTTATTTTCTTATTGAATAAAGCAGCATATAGTATCTCAGAATAAGAGAAATAAATTTTCCCATCAGCAAAGATTGGTTCTATCAAAAACTACGTGATAATGAGCACAACCACAAACTGTAAACAGAATTTTTTTTTAATGTCTATAGTACTTCACAAATTAGAAAATACTTGGTGGCACACAAACTTTTTTGTTATATTGGGTTTAAAACGTGATCGCTGTATCATAAATACTTATTTCTCACCATCATTAACTGGCAATTTGATATTTTCACAAGAAATAATGAATAACTTTTAGATGAACAATAAACAGCTACCGTAAAGTGTTTTCTGCCTCCATCCAAAGAGTTCCTCAATGAATTCAAGGATTACCTCTATACTTTGAAGTATTTGAAGTACACTCAGTTCCATTAAATTCCAAGAAGGAAGAAGTAGGACAGCGACATAACTCAGCACTTCTTGACTTTTTCTAGCACATAAGACAGTGATGCCCTGCACCTAGCCATTCTTATATTTTTCAAATACTTTCTTCAAAGTTTGAAAAACTGTCTGCCAATGACCTGAATTCACCTAACAGGCATGTTTTCTTTGGCAAATATATTATTCATCATTTAAAAATTGTAAACATATTAGCAAAATTTACATGAAATCTTTTGAAATATAGCATAACTTTCTGTTGGAGAGTAGAGAGCAAAAGGTGACTTCCCTAGTTCGATATTGACATCACCACTCCCTATTGTCTCAAACATGAATGTGATCTTTCTAGAAATGTGTACCTATTTTTTGTATTTTTTTAATTCATAGGCTTTACCTGCTCAGTTATAACTTGATTGCTTGTCCCTTACATGCAACTGAGTTTGTGATTCCTGCTCTGTTTTCACTAGAAACTATACAGAGCCCAAGATAAAGATGTATAAAATTTATTTTAAAAATGTATAAAATTTATTTCAGATCCAGATATGCTCACAGTTAGTGGAAGAAATAATTAATTACTTAAAGTACAGTAAACAGTATCAGAAATCCATGCTCAAAATCCTATGGGAATACAGAAGAGAAAGAAAAAAAAAATCCACTTATATGTTGCCTGTATGACCATTCATTGAAAAAATATTACTAAGAAAACATTTAACTTTTTTGTCAAATAAACTGACATAAAAATACGAGAAATCTATAAGGGCACCAAATTAAGGCACAGAAACAATTTTCAGGCATACAAATTACTTTGTTTCAGGACCAGAAAGGTCATGAATATATTATAAAAAGCATTGAATTCTGAGACCATTTGTCATTATTAAAATTAGTGCTCTGTCAACACAAAATCTAGCTTTCAGCAATTATTTGTTACAGCAGCTGTTTGTTGAGTTACTGTGTCCAAATATTCTAGGAGATCCAGCAGCAGTGAATGGACAATGCTTTTTAATCTATAATAGCAGACTATAATCTGTAATGGTAGACTGTCAGCATGTGACACATGTTCAACACTCAAATCTCAAAGAACTTGTGTGACAGATAACCAAGGATGGAGATGTTTTAGTACTGGGAAATGGACAGTTGACAGGAACACTTTTGTTCACAATGCTATTCATGTATTTAAAAATATAGACTGTTGGCATACAGATCAGATTTTGACAACTCGGAAATTATAGGACATTTTGCTAGTATAATAAAAAGACTGAGACTAGCAAAACACATATTTATATCAGCATACGAGACAGTAGAAAAGAGGAAAAAGGCAGACAGGAGGGAAATACAGAAGAAAACAATTTTAGTTTCTCAGATCGTCTTATATATAAAGTGCAAAACCACTCTGAGCTTACTATCTCAAAATAGGGTCGGCCTCCAAACCAAATTCGTTTTAGCCGCCTGGTTCACTTTAATCAGAAATTTAATACCTCTATTTTTAAACATCATGATATGTATTTTGATAGTGTCGATCATGTATTTCAAAAAATGATTTATTCTAACATGCTTCATTTAGCATAAGCCGCAGAACCATTCATATGCTTTCTATGACTTCTTTACTAAAAGGCAATAAAGACAAAAAATGCACTTTCAAATGAGAAATTAATACTTTTAAAAATTAATTCAAGTCAACATTAGAACTAAATATTGGTGTAACCTTTCTTAAAACAAGTTTTAACATAGATATAAGCATTATTTCTGTTGAGATGTTTAGACAAAACATTTTTAAAGGTGCTACATCACTGTGGAGACTTAAAGAACTATTATTAGAACGTATATGGTATATAAGTTTGTTGAGAACTCTCACGTGTGCTACATTGAACCCTACTTCCTCTAAAGTAGGGAATTTTGTAAGATCCCTTAGCCAGAATTTATAATTCTCTAGCAGTTTTCAGTTATAAGAAGATTATAGATGTTTCAAGCTAAAAACTGCAATTATAAACACAAATAAAGTTTTTTATTCTCCTCCCAGTGCTATCTCTTCCTGCCTCCCCAGCAGCTTGGAGTTGGTATGTGTGCACACATGCATGTGTGAATAAGTGTGCAAGTTAGTGTGTTCAAGTTCGATATGAGAGCATAATAATGTGTGTATGAACAGATGAGTGAGTGCGCAAAGTCCAGCGTCAGCTCTGGGCAGCAAATGTACTCATTATCATAATAATCTTTCTCATTATAAGTGGGGTTTTCTAAAATTAGTATAAGCACCCTGGCATTCTTTTGATCAATGTGAGCATGGCATGACTTTCTCTAACTCTTGACTTCTAATTCATATGAGTCTTTATTTTGTAGGGAGTGTCTTGCAGACCAGGGGTCCCCAACCCTGTAGGTGAGTGGGGGGCGAACTAGCACTACAACCTGAAATATGCCTCCTGTCAGATCAGTGGTGGCATTAGATTCTCATAGGAGCATGAACCCTATTGGGAACAGAGCATGCAAGGGATCTAGGTTGCGGGCTCCTTATGAGAATCTAATGCCTGCCGATTATCTAAGGTGAAACAGTTTCATCCGAAACCACTCCCTACTTCCCCCTACTCTAACCATCCATGAAAAAGTTGTCAAAATTGTCTTCTTGGTCCTTGGTGTCAAAAAAGTTGGGGACAACTCTTATAGACATCAAATATCTGGATCTTGTTTGTTTTCTTAACTTATGTATTTAGACAGTTTATGATTAAAGTGATTATTGATACCATTGAATTATTTATACCAGTTGTATCTGTTTTCTACTTTTTGCATTTGCTCTTGCTCTTTCTGTTTTGACATTTCTGGTTTTAATTGAACGTTTTATAGAATTCCATTTTATCTCTTCTTTTAGCACATCAATTATATATTATTTTAATCTTTCTAGTGATTGCCCAGAGTTGACAATATACATTTTAAACTAACCTAGACAACTTTAAACTAACAGTATACTGTTTCCCAGATAGTGCTGTAGTGCAGGTCCCTTATAACTCAGGATCCCCAATGCTTCCTTGTCATTTCTTAGGCCATTTCTGTTAATCATTTTACTTACGTGTATGCTATACTCACCCAATGCATTACTTTTATTGCTGTATACAGTCATCTTTTAGATTAAGAATAAAAATATAATTTTACCTTTATTCCTTTAAACACATTTTCTTTCTTTATGTTGATTTAAGTTTCTGAACTGTATCATTTTTCTCTGCCTAAAAAGCTTTATCTGACTTTTCTTTTTTCAGGGCAAGTCCACTGACAAAGAAATTCCTGTTTTTTGTTTGTCTATGAGTATTTATTTCTCATTCTCTTTTGAATAATAACTTTGTTGGATATAGAATTCCAGATTGGTAGTTTTTAGCTTTTAACATTTTAAATATTTTATTCCACTCTCTTATTGCTTGCATGGTTTCATATGAAAAATTCCCTGTAATTCTTGTCCTTGTGTGTCAATAGGTAATGTTTCTTTTTCCTCTGGCTTTCTAGGTGTGTTTTTGTTTGTTTATTTGTTTGTTTTTGTATGTTTGTTTGGTACTTATCCTGCTTGGTGTTCCCTGAGCTTCCTGGATTTGTGATATGCTTTATGTCATTAATTTTAGAATATTTTCAGCTGTCATTACTTTAAATTTTCTCCTGCTCCACTCTCTTTTTTCCTATTCTGGCATTACAGCTATATTACAACTTTTGATATTGCCCCTTACTTCTTGTATGTTTATTTCTGTGGTCTTCTTCATTATTTTTTTTTCTCTTTGTACTTTAGTTTGGGAAGTTTCTCTTTACCTCTCTTCAAACTCACTAATTTGTTCCCTGGCCATGTTGAGTCTATTTGTTAATAACTGACTGACTACTTAACACCAGTTCACTAAGTATATGTCCAGTGTGGCTGACACTCAAATGCTGCACTTCTCAGGGAGGCCTATGTGGTTCTTCAGGAATCATAGCAGTAATGTTTTCTACCCATATCCTATCGCACAAGTATACTCAACTCTTTTTGCCCCCTTAAGGCCCACATGTCATAAAGCCTCTTACTCATTGAGATCGCTTGCTTTGAGGGGAGTCTTCTTGCTTGAAATTATGTGCAAAATAACTCGAGTGGATATACTTTCCCTAGTGTCACCCTGATCCACAAGAAATTCATGTGTTTTTTTCATGAAAAGCTAAGTTTGATCCAGAGGAAAACTTAAAAAAAAAATCCTTCTAAATTATTAATAGGAGAGGGAAGAGAGGAAACGTGTGAGAAAATTTTGATCTTTTTTTTTTTCTTCTTTTAAAACAACACACTGCATATCCCTTCCTTCATTGTTGTCACTTATCAGAATACTCCCTTGACATTTGAGGGAGCAGAAAGTATATGAGTTTTGTAGAATTAAAGAAAAATGTCTAAGTAATTGTCAATGCTTCCTAATGCACTTTGGTAGAAACTTTAAAATGTACACTTCAATATGTAAACATATTTTTAGTCTGATCTACTTGTAGTCATACTGAGTTGTTTAAAATATTATAAAAATATATTTTGGAAGATTGAAACTGTTACTAACGTAAAGAAAGCACATTGGGAGATCATTTCAATCCGTGTCTTCTAATCATTACAAACATGTCTCTTTTGCCACTGCTCTTTGATTCCATTTATTTGGCAAATACTCAAGGCTAGAATAATTCAGCTGTCTGTTTCCTCCAGACCTATAACTGGCTTCTCATTGGTGTACTGCTGGAGAATAGCATGCAGATTAGAGGCTGTATAAATTTATATGGGCTCATCTGGACCCTCAGAGCAGCCGCAGCATGTTTCTGTCCTCCCTTGTTAGCTCACTGTGTGGTTCCTGGTAGTCACTATTTTGAGCTTTCTGTTCCTCTCAATCTTTTGTTTCGTTCATCACTTTATTGTTCTCTATTTAGATGAAATTACTGCAGTTTCTATCCAGTCACCTAAGCCAGAAACCTGAGTATCCCTTTGATCTTTCCTTTTTTTTCATCCCTGACATGAAATCAAATACAGATCATTGGAGATTCAATATCTTAACATATTTCGAATCTGTTTAATTTCCCTCCTTTCCCATTGTCACTGTTCAATTAGTGATCACTTCTCAATTATACACCTACAGCAACCTTCTAAATGACTCCCCACCTCCAGTCTTCACTCTTCTTCATAAGACAGTCAAGATCTAAGAATTTGTAAAATCCATATCTGACTATGATCCCTCCCTACTCAAAATCCTTCAATGGTTCCTTATTGCTGTTAGGATTAAAGTCCAAGCCCTCAACAGTTTAAAAGATTTATATGAGCTTGTCTCTTTCTTTTCCTTTCATGAACCACATTGTATAACTTTTAGTTTCTAGAAGGCACTGTGTTGCCAATTGCTTTTCACTATGCGTTTCTGTCTAATACATAGTCTCAGCCACACTCCTACTCCAACCCACCATCTCACTTTAAGTTTCTCTGCTCTTCCTTGAGACTTTAGTTCCCATGTTTCTGTTTCAAGAAGACCTCTGCAAGTCTTAGATCAGTGCCCTGCCCCAAGCAGCTGTGTGATATTATAAAACAATAGAATTTCCATTTCACATTGTATCATAATCTGCTGTTCTCTTTTTTATATTCCCATTTGACCCTAAGCATCTTTAGGCAAAACTATGGATAATTTATTTAGTATTATATCTCTAGTTTCTTATATACTGTCAGGCACCTATTAAGCATTTAATAAATGTTTCTCAATTGGTTGATTGCTTGAATAACTAAATGTGACATTATTTTCTTCACTGAAAACTGTTGAACTCTATTTGAGGCTGTCAGTGAAGCTTACACTGATTACTAATGGACATGTTTTCTCCACCCCGTGGCTGAACTGCCCATGATTATTCCTGGGGTTATGAATTTGCACTTCAGTGACTTTTATGTGGCATCATTGCAACATGGTTGAAAGGGAGATTTAATCTCTTAAAAACAGTAATGGTAAATAACTCAGATGGAAAGCAGCTTTGGTTGTCTCCCATCATATAAAATTGGGAGATCTTTGTTGAAAATCAGGGTATTCTAAAATGCAGTTGCCAGGACATCTAAAATCCCAGTTCTGACTTGCCTACTAAAAGAAAACAAAACACAAATATATGCAACAACTATATGGTTGTGAGCATGTGTTGCCTTTTAATGACTAAGACTTTATTAATGTACAAGAAAAATGGAGAGTAAAGCGTCTGCTCACTGAAATGTAGCAGGAGCCTTCTGTTCTCAGTTAGAACAGCTGCCCTATTTACTGCTGCTTTGACAAAGTCACTGCCCAACTTCTCTATTCAGGAAGATCGGTGTTTACACCCTAGCCGGTCTTGAATCAAAACAGTTCTGATTTGTTAATAATGCACTAACCAAATATTATGATGGGAAAACTGGGACACTGGTAAATAATCAGATGCAGAATGGAACTTCAGTTGCATTTAGTCTGATAATGGAAATGGAAAACACAAATAAAAAATGTAATTTAACAATTCATTGTATCCTGTTAAATGCCAGCTGTTTTCAGGGTTTTAGGATAGTGTTTTGTTTTTCCCCTCGTGTTTTCAGACCTTGGGGAATAATTGGAAAGCAATTAAATTACTCCATATTTTCTGCTGGCAAAGAAGTGTATGTTATCAAGGATTTATTTGTTCATTCAACAAATATTTTTTGCATACCTATTATATGCCAGGTATTTTACTATGCATTGAAGATACAGCAGTAAACAACAGCACCAGAGTTCCTGTATTCAAGGAGATTAAAATGTAACGTGAGACTGAGAGAATAGCCGATAAATACCCAAACAAATACATAATATGTCAGGTAGTGAGTAGCCTGAAGGGCAAGGGAATGGGGAAGACGTATGGGGGTGCTCTTTGATTTAGGTGTGTAGAGGAGGGGCAAAACAAGGCATCACCTCATCATACAACCCTTGAGTAGGGTCTGCTTCTCAAATCTACTAATTGAACTTTTAAAAATGAAACAAAGGATTCCATTTAACAATCTCTTCCTATATTGATTTCTAACTGCAGCTGTCAGAGGTGATTCTGATGGATAAAACTTGCATGTATTAGGATTAAGTTTTAGTGTCTTATTACACAGCCTGGGGACTATAGCGAATAATAATGAATATTATACTTCAAAATAGCTAAAAGAGGATTTTAAATGTACTAATCACAAAGAAAGGTAAATATTTGAGGTAATGAATATGCTAATTAGCTTGATTTGATAATTCCACAATGATGTATCAAAACTTCACATTGTACTTCATAAATATACACAATTATTATTTATCAATTAAAAATGAAATAAAACTTAAAAATAACACAAAGACTACAAAAGAGTTTCATTTATTAGGTATCAAAGTTAGTCATTTTCACTCTGGTATACATGTATCCAAAATTTTCTGGTTTAACCAGAAATTATATCATCATAGGCCTTGGTATATACGAATGACAGCAGAGGAACAAAGAAACACTGGTTTTGCTTACAAAATATATTATCTATTAGATATATATAAAATAAGTTACATTATATTTGATACATTAATTATTCTAAATTTATTTTAACTGAATATCCATGGTGATAATATACAATGTTTTTCATTTTATAAAATGTTTTGGCATACCTCAACTCATTTGGGCATCACAACAAACCTGTAAACTAAATTATTGTTTTCATTTAGCCATAGAGATGTCTGAGATTCAGAGAAGTTAATTGATACAGTAATGAAGAGCCAGTTCTCAGGTGTAGGCATTCTAAGTCCAAATTTCATGTTTGTATTGTTCCATTGTGTGCAAATCAAAACAATATGAATATTATAGCAGTCTGATTTTTTTTATATTTTCAGATTTACGAAATACAAACTTCTGGAATATTTTAATCAATATCCTTTTTTATTTTTTAACTCTTTCATTACTATTATTTTCTTCACGAAGCCCGCTCCAAATTAATAACCAAAAACTTAGTTTCTCACACACCCAAAAAAAGATTTCCTTTTAACAGTCAAGGATATGGGATGTTACAACATCAACTAGGAATAATGATTAATTATAAATGCTTGTGATGATGCACATCTTATATGAAACCACAATGAAAGTCACATGGAGCAATAGAGCTCCTGTGCTTAGGGAAGTAGCCTGAGTGGAAAGATCAATAACTGAAGTTTATTGTAAGTGGAGATTTAAAGACATGAACTAAACAATTCTTAGTAGCTTAACCTTTTTACTGCTCATCTGACCTACACGTGGTGAGATGTGTTTGATTCTGGAGCTTTTCTTCGCTTCCTTTTCTCCCTTCCTTTTTCCTTTCATTTCTTTTTTTCTCTTTCTTTCTTTCTTTCTTTCTCTCTCTCTCTCTCTTTCTTTCTTTCTTTCTTTCTTTCTTTCTTTCTTTCTTTCTTTCTTTCTTTCTTTCTTTCTTTCTTTCTTTCTTCTTGCTTTTCTCTTATTCCTTTCTTTCTTTCTTTCTTCCATTTTCTTTCCTTCTTTATTTTTTCTTTTTCCTCTCCTCTTTCTCTTACTTCTCATTTTGTTTGTTTGTTTGTTTGTTTGTTTGTTTGTTTTTTGAGACAGAGTCTTGCTGTCACCCAGGCTGCAATGCAGTGGCGTGATCTCGGCTCACTGCAACCTCTGCCTCCAGCGTTCAAGCGATTCTTCTGCCTCAGCCTCCTGAGTAGCTGGGACTGCAGGCACCCACTACCATGCCTGGCTACTTTTTGTATTTTTCGTAGAGACGGGGTTTCACCGTGTTGGCCAGGGTGGTCTCGAACTCCTGACCTTGGGTGATCTGCCAGCCTCAGCCTCCCAAAGTGCTGGGATTACAAGCGTGAGTCACTGCACCTGGCCTATTTCTCCTAAATGTAGTTCTTAGAGGAATAAATCTTGAAACACTAAATTAATAAAGTGTATCTCTTTGAAATTGGAAGATCAGAGTTACTTTTTATTTTTAGAACACATTTCTTAGTGGAAATCTATTATTATGTTCCATTGTGAAAAAGCTTGGCATCTGCTTTTAGTGCTGCAAGAGAATTAAAATATTTCCAAGTGAAACAATCATTTCTTTCTTCAGTACTTGTTATCTTGAAGTGTCTAGAGTCAGTAATCAGCTGAAATGTATGTGTGTGCATAGATATACATATTGAAATATCAAATTTTATTTTCATTTCCAAAAAAGTAAAAATATGTAAGTGATATTTTAGATTTAATCCATTCTAGGAAAAGCTTATGAAGAAATATCATTAGTTGCAATATAGAGTTGTTATAAATAAAATTTACCAGGTAAATAAAATAATAGAAGATGAAACAGAAAATAGATGGAAGTTTGATGAATTTGTCACCAAAGTTCTGGGAGAACCATGGAATAAGAAAGAATTCTGATTCTAAATTCCTATGCCCAGCTTTGCACACACACATGTGTGTGTGTCTTAATAACACTTAATGTAAGAACTATTCTCTTAACAAATTATTAAGTGTGCAATCTGCTTGTTGACTACTTTGAATGCCGGATTTGCTAGAATTCCCTATATAACCTCAGATAGGCCACCTGAAACCCTTGATCCTCATTTCCTTTTCTCATAAATAAGATAGTTTCTTAGTTCCTAGTAACACAACAAAAGTGCACATAAAACCACTTTGTAAAGTTATATAAGTAAATTAACATTAACATTCAACAACATAATATGTTAAGATCAATCATTAATCAATGATTCATTGGAGTGTTTCGTTTTTTAAAAAACGAAGTGATGTATCCAAATAGTAGACTACAAGCTGAGAGCCATTTTTAGATTGAGCGAAAGATTAATATAGTTATATTAGGTTTGTACAAACTTTCCTTACTTTTGATATCTAAGAACATAGATGTTAACGTTTACCAAGTTATTAGTTGCCCAGGCCTGAAGTGTTGCCTAAGACTGGGTTGCCTACAATTATTACCAATAGTTATGTGTGTTTAAATCAAGAAGTGTTATTGGCACTCATATTAGTAATGCTAAGCCTAGTCTGACTCTTAATATCCCTTGTGTGGTTCCAGACTATTTTTAGAATAAAATAAAGACACAAAATTACCTTTTATAAGAAAAATATGAGCACAATGCCAAAGCCCATCAGATGAGCCATCAGGGATGTATTTCCCTATATTCCATCTACCTTCACATTTTATGAGAACTAAAAGCATAATCAATAATTTAACAAGCTAATGGACATATTTTTAAACACAATTGAACTATTCTGAAAAGCAGCACGCTGTCAAAGCCACAGAAGCAAAAATGGAAACTGCCTGCTAATATTTAATACCTATCTTGAAAAATACTGTGCTGCAGCATGAGCACAAAGCAAGCTGCCCTAAAACAGGGTGCCTCTCTCCTTGCTCTGCAAAGCAGCTATCCAACAGCTCTGCAAAGCTGTTGTTTCCTTCTGTGTTTGTGATTGTGCATTTTTTTTCCTAGGAACCAAATATCTGTAAATGATTTGACTTTTAAAGGCACTGTAAGGCACAGGACTAAATACCCAAATATTCAATGTGTACTTTCACTAAAAATGTATGCTCTAAAAATGATTTTTAATTCCAATTTAAAAATACTGTATAATATATTCTGGCTACTGATATTCGTGATCATACAGTTTACAATACCATTCTATTTGTCACACAAGTAGCAAAAGCAAGGAAACTCTTCTGGTCTTGGCAGTGAAAATATTCTAACTCAACTTGGAGAGTAATGCTTCATTCTGTGGATAAAATAAGACCTTTCACTTTTATTTTGATCTTCCCTTTTTTCTTCTCTTCTTATATTTTGGATATTGGCAGCCTCATAAGACAAAAAAAAAATGTTAAAAAGAACAATTAATTGTATAATTTTTAATTAAACACTCAGGGGGATAACCAGTTGCCTAATTTATTTACCACCATTCCATTTGTCCTATGACAGTGTGTTTACCCACAGTTAAGGATTATCCATAAAGTTCAATTATATTTACTCAATTTCCTATCATCAAGATTTATACATTATAATACATAAAGCTTCCTTTTTCCTTGAACTTTAGATACATCATTAAATAGATTTATTTCATAGGTAATGTCTTCCCAAATTTTGAATATATGTATTGTATCTGACAATCAGGTTATGAAAAACTGCTTATATTTCTAATGAATAGACTATGAACGTGCCCATAAGCTTGCTTGTATATTTTTACAACAGATACGAAAGTTTAGACTTGTTTTATGTTTGGTTATAATGAAGTTGAGAGCCTTGAGAGTTGAGGGAGAAACAGAGGTAGAAGTGCCAACAACAAGATAAAGGCAGTCCAGAGTGCTTGATGACAGAAGCAATGGCACCCAGACCTCGGTGCCCTCTTGGAAAGCCTGCTGCAATGGGCCTACTGAAATTAGCACTTACTGAACATCTTATTCTCCAATGCGTCCATTGAACAAGATGTCCTTTCCTGTCCTTTTCATATGAAAGATGAAGCTCTGCTTGTTTGAATCAATGCATATCTCTGAGCGGCAATATTTCAAGGTTCAGTAGGCTGTATATTTAAACCATTTTTATCCATGTAGTACTGTCATACTTTCCGCAGATGATACTTTTGGGAGTACACTATTGAAACAGATTATTTTTAATATGCAATAAGAAAATAATCAAAATAAATATATAAAAAAACAAAATAGACAGTAAAAAATAGTAGCAACGTAAGTCTGTGAAAAATTATTTGCTATCTCATTCCACATGTCTTTTGAATTCTCTTATTTATGCCTCAACAACATCCATTTTTAATTTGTCTTATACACTTACACTCTCTGAAATAGGTTTTATTTTGTTTGTTTAAAGAAGCCATTTGCCCAGAAATGCTAAAACTCTTAAAATGCTCTGTCTGCACAATAGGTGATTTTAGCAAGCCAGATATGCACAGTTGAGCTGTGCTTGCAGAATTGTTTTTCTTAAAGTGCAACCAATTGACCATATACCAGCACTAATTTGTTTCTAACCAGTAAGGCATGTGCACATGTTGTCCCATACAACAGTGATTGCAACCAATATGGACAGGGTGCTTGTTTTTATTCTCAGTAAAGGAAAATTTAAATGCAGCAGCATGCCTCAGCTTAGAACCACATATCTCCAGACTCTGCTTTCTTTCAAAGACAGATTTTCCATTTGCCAACTAACAAAATTTAAGATTTTTTTTTTTTTTTTTTTTTTTTTTTTTTTTTTTTTTTTTGTCATCAAACAAAGCTTATCCTCCTAAGAATGTTCTGGAAAAATGACTTAAAATCACTCTGCTACAAAAATCTTTTAAAAGTCTATATTAATACCCTAACAAAA
Source organism: Mandrillus leucophaeus (assembly GCF_000951045.1). Taxonomy (NCBI): domain Eukaryota; kingdom Metazoa; phylum Chordata; class Mammalia; order Primates; family Cercopithecidae; genus Mandrillus; species Mandrillus leucophaeus. The sequence goes on from NW_012106408.1 coordinate 765,259, forward strand.
TGATAATATACATCTGCGTATGATATAAAAATACTCTTTACGATACTCTCAAAGTAATATTCTTATTTATAATTTTGTCAGACTTTAGACTCTCACAGGTGCCTTACAATTCCTTCTTAAAATAACAATGCTAAGAGGGCAGGTGGTAGATTTCTAGGACATTATTATATTTCTTCAGGCATTTAGCTGGCAGCCTGGTTTTCATACTATTTTCAGTCCTGGGAAACCATAATTATCCTGAAGCATGCTACTTACACTGTCTTATTTCTTAATTACAGCAGTGACATGAGATAAATGCATACTTAATGGGATCAAATGCATATTATTTTGTGGTGATTATCAAGGAGATCTCATGACAACAGTGGCAATTATATGGTCATCAACTACTGATACCATGCTATGTTACAGAAACTCTGTAACTAAGTCCCGCCAAGAGGGAACTTTCTATTTGAGATAAAAGAATTTAAGGGTGAGAGATTGGCCAATTTGACATTGGATAGTGTTATGTTTATATAATTTATCTAGGTAGAAATTTAAGTTAAACCCCTAAATATTAGTTGATACAATGATTTTACTTGAGCTTCACATGGAATCATTTAAAATTTTTAAATGTTTTAAATTTTACTTGAGATTCCATATGAATCTCAATTAAAATCATTGTCAACTAATATTTAGAGGTTTAACTTAAATGTAAAGGGATTAAGAGGCTTAACTTAAGGGGTTAACTTAAATTTCTACCTAGATAAATTAAATAAATAATATTTTTTAAATATCTATTGTCTTTTTTGATGATTCAAATAAAATATTTGAATATATTCCAAGGATAAAAAATGGACTAGAAATATGATAGCAGTGATATTGTCTTCAAAGATAAATTTGCAGTCTATTAGTAATATTCTTCTCAGATGCTATAATTCACTGTCTTAAAAGATTTCATTTAAGGTTTCAAAAATTTTTTTTTCATTCCAATGTAAAAAGAAAAATAAAAACTTTAAGCTGCCAAGATAATACTTACATAGTTTTATACTGCCTTCTATAAAAATATGTTCTTTGTCTTGCTTTTTTGTTGTTGTTGAAAAGGGCAAAAGGAAAAAATGATGGATGTCAAACTCAATGTATATACATGTTTTGGCGAAAGTTTCAGCTACATGTCAGAATTGGGAATCTGGCTGCCTGGGTTTAAATTCCTACTCTGCCACTGACTAGATGTAGAACTTGAACAAGTTGCTTAACTGCTCTGTGCTTCATTTTCTTCATCTGTAAAAGGAGGCAATAGCAGTAGTTACCTGTAACAGCGTTGAGAGGATTTAATTATTTCATCTATGTGAAGGGCTTGTAATCCTGCTTAGTACGTAGTAAGCAAGCACTATATGAATTTTAGCTATGATTTTATGTAAGTTAGGGACATTAAAGCCACATTCTCTTCTCTACCTTCAACCATGAAGAGGTGTGACTTTGATCATTTTAACAGGTTTCCTTCAGGTATTTTTTTCAGTATTCTAGTATGACACATAATAGAGAATGTGTTTTCTACAATAAAAAGGGCATTCAAACAATGAATTGATATCTATCAGATTGGTCTGTGTAATATTGATCAGTGACATATATGCCTGTATTTGTTTAAATGATTCCATATGAATCTCAAGTAAGACCATTTTATCAACTAACGTTTAGGTGTCTTTAACGCATAGAGGGGTTTTAACTTACAGTGCCTTGCCAGAGTAGATTTTCTAAATTCTGGTACAAGGTAATGCTTCTATTATTTTTTAAGATAAAAAACCTCCTCTTTAGACATTTACAATTATCCAGTGACATATTAGATCATGGGAACAGAAGGTCTGCGTATAGTCTTTATTGCATGGCTAATATCTAACCAGGTGTCAATAAAATTAACATTGGAATAGTTCTGCAAACCCATTTTATTTCCAAATAACCATACCAAGAAACATAAACCCTTAAAAAAAGTGTCAGCAAGTTTTCATACAAAATATTAGCCATGAGACACTTGACTTTTCTTCTATATTATTTTTCTGTTCAGCTTCAGATGTTACATTTGTTCTAATATTATTATTTATAACCTTATTTTAACCTTGCATTTCTAATAAAGTTAATAAATTATTTCATTATAATATTTGGGTTGTTATAAAACATTTACAATATAGATCAATACAGTAAATAGTAAAATGAATTTTTAAGATAATTAAATTTGAAAATATTATGAAATTGAGGAACAAATACAAAATTATGCTTGTCACAAAGTAATGAACTCTCTTTTTTATGAGTAGCATGAACAATCTCTGCAATTTAAATCAGAATTTTGCAATTTCTCTTTTATTTAGTATTTTTAAAAATCCCTGCTGCAATGCCTAATTAACTAAATATTAGATAATGTTTGTAATAACATTTGAATTTTTAGTTGCTCTTTCAATACCAAGTAATCTAATTTCACTTTTTCTTTGTCTGTGATACACAAAAGAACAACACTGAAATGCCATGATATTTTTAGGGTTAATATTGGGGTATGAAAAGTTGTAAAAGGATTAATGAATGGGGAAGAGTTTCTGGCTAAATGCAATCAGTTTCTGTGCAAACATTTACAGTCTCTACTGCAATAAAATTTGTTTAATAAGACCACAAAGAAACACGTTTTCTTGAGTCTGATTCTATTTCAACCTGTACACATATCTACACCAGAAAAGTTCTGGAAAATTTGTTTAATTTAAGAACTGGTCTAATATTAGTTCTTCACTGGTCTGAAAGTTACTAGATTGAATTTGATGGTATTTGTTCCACAATAAGCAAAAGTGAGATGCAAAGTAACACTATACTTCTGAAGAACAGTGAGGAAATGACACTCTCAATTTCAATTTTAATTTTAAAAGTGAGTTTAAGTGTTATTTTGTGATTAAAATTAAATGTGTGGCTTTCCACTTAAAAAGATCATTGTACTTCTTGTGAAATTCCAAAGTGAGGCGAAGTGCTGCCTGGGGCTTGTACTGCTACTTTTGAGCTTAAGCATATGATATTTTTGTGGTCATTTTTATTTATCTTTCAGATCAGCATTTTCATGACCCATTTATCAAACTATGGAAATGACCGCCTAGGGTTGTATACCTTTGTGAACTTGGCCAACTTTGTGCAGAGCTGGACCAACCTGAAATTGCAAACTCTGCCTCCAGTGCAGCTGGCCCACAAGTATTTTGAGCTCTTCCCTGAGCAGAAAGACCCTCTATGGCAGGTAACATTTAACATTCTCTCCTGGGGTGGAAGGAAAGAAACTAGCAATTTGTGAATGTATAATTTGTGTTAAGAACTCTGCTGGACATATTAAAACTGGAATTTAACTGCAAATCCTCTTTTATACAATAGTTTTATTCTCTTCCTCAACAATTTTTGCTTATTTTATAAATTGCATTTTTTGCTTGCTTTTCTGGGTTTTTGTTTGGTTGGTTGCTTGGTTGGTTTAAAATTTTTGCTTTGAAGATGTTGTTTTATTGTTGGTGTCTCCTCCAAGCTAATCATTTTAATTTGCATGCAGTGTGAGCACTAACTAGCAGTAAAATGGTTAGACAGTAGATATCTAGAGAAATAAAAACCTAGAGCCACGGGAATCTAAGACTTATAATTAGACTTTGATATGTATATGTACAACATTGTGTATATAAGAAAGGAAAAGCAATTTTACCTTGTATCCATATAGAGTTAATCTCTCAAACCTATCTTCTCTTTTCTTTAAATGTAACAAATATTTCACTAACAGTAGAACTACTGAAAAAGAGAATTGTCAGTGTTAGGATTGTTTTTACTAATAATTCAACTTCATATGGGGCCACTTAGCCTGGATGCATCAAATGTAAACTATCTGCTTCTTGGCAGTTATCTAGGACAATGTTGCCTCCCATTTTCTTGCCTCTTTATGCATCAGATTACATCGACCCACAAAATCAATAAGCTGGCTGCAGAGGGCAGATCAGATAGTCCCCTGCCAAGCAGTCGGTTGAGAAAGTAGCACCACCATTAATGAGAAATTACTGTGAAACAGACTTTTTGTCATCCTCTTTCCTTCTCTTCAGGACTGTTTGTTTCTCTTTGTTTCATAAATCATATTACATGCCACTCTCTGTCTACACTGTCAGAAATGCATCCAACACATGTTCATTGTCTATCTGTTATGTGTAAGGTAAGGCTAGATGTTCTAGGGCATGCAAAGAACAAAATACATTTTTTCTTAAAGCCAGTGGAGAGATTTCTCATTATTCACTATCATATGTTTCAAATGTGTTTTAAAAATGATTGCTATCATATGTCATATTATAGTCTGATAATTTATTAAGCAGCTTTTTACTATTTGTGTTTACATTGAACTACACATTCTATTTACCATTCCAATAAGTTACTTGACCATCTACCATTTGATATGCAATTTAGAAAGACAGATAAATAGATAGAAGCATAATTATTATGAGCATATATCCGCACACAAAATAGAATTGTATAAAGACAAAGCGTGTGTCCCACAAATGGTGGTTATTCAAAAGATCTCACACACTTTTATAAAATTGATAAATTATTGATGGTAAATCAATTCTTTTGTCACAAATGTTTATATAAAATATATCTATAATATTTATGGTACAGTAATAGTAAAAATCAGACAAATTAACAAAGATTTTAGACAGCTTACATAGAAAGAATCCTTCAATGGCCTCCAGCTCCATCTCTACTCTTCCTCTATCTGTAGAAAAAGGAAAAAGTTTTTTTTAAATGATGAACTGAATTTCTTGATATCGTTTGAACTTTTTAAGATAATTGTATTTATTAATATGTTTGGATATCAGTGACACTTTTCTTAAAAAATAAATATAATCAAAGATATGCCAGCTCCAATATGATTTGGAAAACATGATGATTCTAAGTATTGATTGAAGGTTTGTTAAATATGGAATACAGTGCTGGTAGATTAGGGGTGTAAATGGAAATCAGAAATTAAAGTATGGGATTATTCTTTCAGAAATCATATCATTCTTGGAAGATATAAGAAATATATATTTATATATAATTTGCCAGTGCTGATAATTTTAATTTCACATGATATCATAGGGGTAAGTTCCTAGGAAGTTCATCATAACAGAGAGAATAACTCAGAAAAGATAATGTAGAGTTTACAAATTTTCATCATTGCTGTTGTTTATATACGTTTAGGAATTTTTATACACATTATCAAAATATAGTTTTCTATAAGAGTACTTAAATGATACATGAGCAAATGTTTTCCTACTGAAAGACTCCCTTTGCTATTATGTGAATTATATTATTTATATGGTTACTTTTCACTGAAACTTTAAAGTCACAAACATTTTTGTTAACTAAAAATCATATATTCTCAAATATATTTAAGAAGAAAAACAAGGAATAGAAAATAGAGTAGTTAAGTTAAAGAGAGAATTATTCAGATACATGAGATTTTGAGAACAGTTGACTTACTGCAGCAAATCCAATAAACTTCGCCCAACACATCGTGTCCAAAAATCTTCAAGCTGTGAAGTAACAATAAAGTGCATAATACTGAGTTTGTTTCCCTGGTGGTTATCTCTTCTTTTCATATTCATATCTATAATAGGCCATTTTAAAATAGTCATTGTCACCCTTTTCTCTATAAAATATGAACTTAGTTTTATTTTACTTAGCATCAATTGGTAGGTTTTTTTATGGCCCATTCATCACAATGCTAGAGAGCTAGAATAGATAAATATAGTGTTTCTGTTATTGTTACAAAGTGTCAAAATAAAACATTAAAGTACTTTTTTGCATTTACCAGTGTGACTTCTTATTCAGTATATTTCATGTTTAAAACTAAGTCAACCATTATCTTTCTTTAGATTTTTCAATTCACACATTCTTGTTACCACAAATAAAAGAAAAAGTGAAAAATGATAATATTCACATCTATTTAATTTCCTTTGGTTCCTCGTGTAAATTTTCATTAGCACCAACTACCGTATATGTGAAGCTGCTTTGTCACCTAATTAAAAACTGCAATATGAATATCTGTCAATGGGTAGCCTGATAAGTACGGCACAAAATGCATTTGTGCTCATCTCTCACTGAAAGTTGATTCTTGCAAAGGTGATTAACATGGGAATGTGTACTGAGGACACATATGAAATGCAATGCCCAGACTGTATCCTTGTCAGTTTAGTCCTTAGTGTGTAAGATTCTTAAAATTGTACTCACTGGTGTCTATTAATTCATGTCCTTTATTATTTTGGTAGAATAATCACTATTATTTTGGTGAAAGAATAAGGTTTCTTTCTTTTTTGTTTTTGTTTTTTCTTTTATTTATTTTTTGCTTTTTTTTTCCTATAATTCTCATTATAGGAACCAAAACCACAATATGGAGGAAGTTACAAGGTCAGATTCTTACACATGAACTAATCGATGCTTTTAAGCTCTCAAACTGTCAGGTTAGCTCAGTTCCAGTCTTCACTCCATCACTCCAGAGTCTCACTATCAACAAACATGCCAAACATGATGTGGAGTCCTGCTTTTCTGTGTGACCAGGAGAATGCTCAAAGAGCTGAAGTTTTCTCTCTCCATGCCAATGTCTCCAGGGTTAAAGAAGTGGGAAAGTAAATCACAGAGCACTAATCTTAGATGGTTAATCGCTTTGCTGATTCTGGCTATCAAGACATCCAGCCCCAGCTTAGAAATGATGAAAGTTGATTAGAAATGATGAAATTTGAATAACTGTGACATAAACAAATCTTAAGATCTAGTGGCTTACACACTATAAGTTTTATTAGTATGTGTCTGTTGAAGCAATGAAGGAATGCTGACACAGAGAATTAAAGACTGTAAGAGCAGAATGAGAAATTAGGGACATCTAGCTCAACCTATTCATTGTAGAGAGAAAATGGATGACACACAGTGAAGTGAAATGCCTTGTTCTAAGTCACATGGCTTATTAGGAACAAGTCAGGACAAAAGCCTAGGCTTTCTGACTCCTCCTCCAGGGTAACTTCAACCAAAAGATGGTGGTTTTACAATTGAAAAAGCAAATATACTATTATCATCAACTCTCTATGTCGAATGAAACGTCAGGGATAACTCCTTACTTTAGAAGGAGCTGACAGTTAGTCAACCTATGCTTTTGAAGTACCTACATAATCAAAAGAAAGTTCTTGCCTTCATGGAACTTATAAGCCACAATAACTGCTTGTTATGTGAACAAAATAGTGTTACAATTTTGTCTTGATATTTATTTCTCTTTTTACCACCCTATAACTTATTTATAATTATATTACTGCACTTACCACAAGGTATTGGCTGTCATATACTTGTTCCTGCAAACCTTGAAGAATGAGACATTGTTGGTTCATATTTGCACCCTGGAACCTAGCATAGTACAATAGCCACTGTCTTCAAAATATCATTAAAGAATAACCAAAAGCAAAGGGCTGTATCTACAAAGAACAATAAAAGTGGTACATCTGTTTCTCAGATAGTAAGTTGCGATGTAATGGTAAGTAACCTATAGAAGCAGGTACAAGTCAGTGGGGGAAGCTTTGAATGCTGCCAGTGTAATTTGAATTTGGTAGGCAATTAGGTACAACAAGCTCTAGGCTCTGAAGTTGAGAGTGAAGTGACTTTAAAAAATGTTGGTCAATGAAGATTACACCAGAAGCCTTTTCTCAGGACAGGGAAGAATAGGGAGGTGCTGAAGATAGAACATAGATCTATGAGAAAGGGAAGCCCAGAAGAGCTTCATGGTTGTGAAAAGCAAGACTTTCGAAGTAGGAGTGAGTGAGACTGAGAATAACGAAAGAGTGATCTGTGACTACCCCCATTGCTGAGGAATAGGAGTTCTGTAATAGCACTTTTCACTTTAATTCATTCATCTTTTAGTTTTTTCAGTGAAATTAAGTCAGTATAGTTTTTATCACATCACAGATGAGAGAGGACAGATTTCATTATTATCTTAAATATTTTTTCCTAATCAAAATTTAAATTTATATTTTGCCATGTTATCTTTTTTCTTCCTAACTTAGCAATAGTAAGTTCTATAGCTTTCAGGAATATCTCCTCCACCAAAGATGGCAATAATTTCTCATGATTTTGATTCTTTAATTTATACTGAAGCCACATTTTGATTGTATGAGGCTGTCAGACACTCTGACATCCAAAAATGATGACTTAAGTCTTGGATTGTTTTCCCTGGTAATCAATTGCAAACATGTTCTTGTCAAGTATCAAATTCCCCACACAAACCACTTATTGAGATTCAGTCATAAAAAAATTACTTGCAGATAGCTCCCTTAAAAATAAAGTAAAGCGACAATACTTTCTAAATTAAAATCATCATAAAATATATTTGAGCATTTAATCCAAGTATAATAATGAAAAAGGAAACTGAATTTTTTGTTTGTGCCTTACAGAAACATTTGATAAATTCAATGTCATATATGAGTGAATAGTACTATGTTAGAACAACTGATTCATAAGAGTTTAAAAATATAGTTCATTTTATTGAGTTGGCTTTCTTTTCCCTGCCAGGATATTCATTAAAACATAAATAATAACATAAGGGATTACATTCAAAAGTACACACTCATTAGTTTAAAGATAGAACTGGCCGGGTGCAGCAGCTCACTCCTGTAAACCCAGCACTTTGGGAGACCGAGGCAGGCAGATCACAAAGTCAGGAGTTCGAGACTAACCTGGCCAATATGGTCAAATTCTGTGTCTACTAAAACTACAAAAATTAGCCAGGCCTGGTGGCGTGTGCCTGCGGTCCCAGCTACTTGGGAGGCTGAGGCAGGAGAATCACTTGAATCCGGGAGGTGGAGGTTGCAGTGAGCCGAGATCACGCCATTGTGGGTGACAAAGCAAGACTCTGTCTAAAAAAAAAAAAAAAAAAAAAGAACTACAGAAAGTAAACATGCCACCTTCCCTTGGGGTCAGTTTTACTATGAGACTACTTCATGGGAAAATACCAGTAGTATTAACTTATTTAAATAAACATGAGTATAATATGGTGAAGAATAGATAGACGTTTAGGATAAATTGGAAACACTTTGTTTCTAAAGCAGCACTCTTGAAGCTGTCACTCTGGACAGACACAGAACCACACTCTCCTTCCCATCCAGTCCTACCCCCAGAGGTTGGCATTATAAACCTCTGTAATTCAGGGTACTTGGTAGAAAAGTTTGAGAAATCAGTCTATTAAGTGCTACAGGAGTTCTGTAACGAGTGCGTTTATTATGGATCAGTGTACTCACACAACGAATGCTTTCCCAAGAAGTTGAGGGACTGCATGGATTTTACATGGAGAACAAGGAGAGTTCAAGCCTTCATAAAGATGTCTCTCAGTTTTTCCATAAAGATTTGTCGATTGGAGCACTGAGAATAAGCACCCTTAATCTATTAAACTTCCTCATCAATGTACATGGATTATGTTAGGCTTAAATGATATTGAAAGACAAAACTTGAAAGTCACAACCCTGTACAATGCAACTTGGAAAAGGCATTTTACAGATATACACAGGGCAAGACTCAATAACCAGAAAAAATTTAGAAACAACACAGCCCAATTGGAAAGGAAAAATATGTTTTAAAAGATGCCTTTTATAGCATTCTTCTTTAAACAGTCGAGAATAGCAAAAGGGAAATGAAAAGCAAACCAATGGCCTCTGAAATGTTTGTAATTAGTAAAATAATCCTTCTATCATGAGCACTGCACATTTTTAAAGTTTCATATATTAAGGTCTAGAAATGTCCTAGTTATCTAGAATAGGCACATGACCTGGATGGGATAATCAATCTTGAATTGATAATTCCATGGTGTCCTTGCCAGTGAAGGATGTGGAGAATAGTGAGCAAAGCAAATTTTTAGTAGCAAAAAGGCAATGTAGACTTTGAGTAACTAGATATAATAAGAACAAAAGTTATTTTAACGTATTCTATACAAATATGGAATTATAATAAGGTAAATGGTATGACATTCTTTCAATCCATGTTCTTTTTAGCTTGATTGCAAATTTGCAGTTTTTACTTATTTGGAGGGAAATATCCAAGGATGCTTCTGCCCTTGTAAGGAACATAATTTCATCAGATTTTACTGCCCTTTCTAAGTCTTGTTCATTGCTTCAGGAAATCTTCTGCCTGCTTGTTTATGTTTACTTAAATGTAAATTTACCTTATATATTCTACATAGAAAAACCACGTGCATCACCTGTACCTGTGTGACAGCTGAGTTACATGCATTTTCACTAGACTGGCACTGTAACCATAGACTGCCTAAAGCAATTGCAACTGAATTTCTTTTTTGAAATTTAAATATATCTACAGTGCTAGATACTTAAACCAGTAAATATCTATTGCAGTTTCAGTTATACAGGGAACAATCGGATTGCAGAATGAAAAGGGAAATAATTGCTTTCTAATTTTCTGACTTAAAAATTAAAACAATAGAAATAGAGCAAAGTAAGAAAGTGCAATTAAATGCTTAGCTTTTTTGGGAGAAGATCCTTTACCCTTCATAATCATTGTCAAAAACTTCACATGTACATGTGTGCGTGCATACACACACATAATTTAATTGCAGAGACAATGCCAGATTTGGATTCTAAATCTGAAACTACCTTGCTGTGTGACCTTCAGCAGGGCCTAAATAAAACACCTTGCATCTCAGCTTTCTCAACTATCAAGAAGGGATAATAAAATCTGTCTTGCCAGGTTGCTTTGAAGATTAGAAATAATCTACGTCAATCAAGTGTCTGGAATATAGAAGGTGATCAATAAAAGTTAGACATTATGTTTGCTGGTATTCAGATTTTCATACAGTATAAGAAAAGTCAGAGTAGGAAAAGTCTGAACAAACATTTCCAGAAAATAGAAAATACAAACATCCATTAATAAAATTTTGATTAACAGACAAAAGGAAAAATATGCCAGGAAGAGAGGTGAAAACAGAAATGGGCATCTGGAAATCCCTAAAATTGCATAATATAGAAGGAGTGTAGTTACAAAGAAAGACAATCTGCCTAGATTGAGGAACACACCGATAGGAAAACCTGAAGTAATGTAAATTAAGTTGTTAGTAATAAAAATATTTGGAACAGCATGTATTGTAACAGCTTAGCATCCCAACTTTCTGGGAAAGTATAAATAGATATTAACTAGTGGATTCATCCTCTTCCCCAAAAAAATATGCTTATCCATATTCTCTCTGTGTGTTGGAGACAACGACAACTCTTTTCAAGTCTTACATTAAATCTGCTTATTTCTGTGAACATTTTATTTCACCTGTTTTGCAAGCAGAAATCAGAATGCCAAAGACATGTGCACTGCAATAAAGAAGATAAGTGGCCAAGTTGAACATATAGAACCGAGAAAGAACCCACAAATAAGACTTTGACTTTCAACAGCGGCACTGAATAATCAACTAGCCCACTCTTCTACCTTTGCTAAGCATAAAGAAATCTTCATTTGAGCAAATGAAGTGAACACCTACTCTGAGATTTGCTCTGCTGGGTTATATGTGGGGAAATTCAGGAAGTATAGGTTGAGAACCACCTTCCTATTGCTTTGTATCTAAAAATGCAATTCAGAAATGAAGTTCTTTATAAATCAAGTAGTTATATAATAATATGAGAGAAATAATGTTTAAGTTCTAAAGTGATGGTGTACTCACTAACTAGCTTCTGGGACTGCCATGAAAGAAAGCACTGGCGATTATGTATGGTTTGTTGTAGGAGTTTTAGATGCTAAATGTCTATACAGTTAACATGTTTGTTTTCAAACATATATCAAAATTAGTCTATGCTGATTGCTAAATGTTTACTGTGCCTGTCCTAAGTCAGTCATTCTACAAATATTCCTTCAGTGTTTCTTAAATATTGGGTTGTAGCAATAAAGAAGACAGAGGCCTCACCTTCAGAGAACTTACATTCTAGTTGAGAGAGAATTATCATAAACTATAACTATACTTATATATATATAATTATTACAAACATATACACAAAGAAAATAATTTTAACTACTGACATGTAGCAAAGAAAATATGACAGGAAACTCAGAAAGAGACAAGAGTGGGAAGAAGCTTTGACTATCATCATCAGGGAAGGCCACTTTCATGAGTTGATATTTGTGTTGAGATCTGAATGGTAAGCAGTGCTGAAACTATTGGCTTTATGAGTTACAGGAACCAGGTAGCAAGCATACACAGAAATGTGTTAAATTAAAATTGTATAATGGTTTTCGGGTCATCTAGTAGGGCAACCTATATCCTCAAGTCGGCTAAGGGTACTCCAAGCTATTTCTCTACAAAGTAACTCACAGATGCCAGAAGTCTAGTGATCTGACTGTGTCAGGTAAAACTTATCCTGTGGACAGACAGCCACGCATGGTGCTGGTACATTCTGATAATGGACTAAGAAGTCTGCTCTCAAGATGAACACCTGTAGCAAAGCAATTCATCAGTGAGATTTACTCTTTCTCTTGCTCCAATTGCCTAACTAATCTTGCCTAAATAATCCGGATAATAAGAAAGGAAGGGCAAATGTGGAATCAAATAATAATTACTCTTATATACAGCATTATTTAACCATTTTAAATAACATATAATGCTGTCAACAACCACATGAGATAAATATTATCAATAATTATGTTATAAATAAGGAACTGAGATCCAGAGAATTTGGGAAAATTGCTTAATGCACAGGCAGTCTCCCTCATGAGTTCAAGCTCTTAATGACTGCACTACGCTACCCCTCTAAAATAAATAGGGAAGGTTTATGGTAGATATTAGCTTAAGCTAGAAATGTAGGCAAAGTTTTGGGGAAAAATATGAGCATCACATGGAGAAATAATTCAATAATTAGGGTACAAACATGAGAATTTCTACAGTAGTGAATACAGTATAACTGAAGCATTAAATTGATGTTGGCAATTATTAACCCAGAATAGTGCTACTCAAAATGTGGTCCATGAATAGCCTGTTTGGATTATGTTGTTGCTGATTCACTATGAGACAAGAAGCTGGTGCCAGAGTAGAAATCAGCTATATCACTAAGCACACCAGTTGCTTTCCTTGAAATTTTGTTTTTATCTTGTAACAGAATGTTCTTTTTGAAACAAGCAGTGCATTGATTCACGTTCTTGCACAAGCTCCTTCTCATAAACAAGTACTTTGAAACACAATGAGCTAGCATATAGGTGATGTTGCTGCAATTATGCCATTCAAAATATATTGGCTAAATAAGATGAAAATGTATTTCTCACTCATGTAACTGTCCAGAAGTAAGCAGGTAATCTAGGAGCTGCAGACAGTTCCACTCCACATGATCACCCAGGGCCTCAGACTGATAGGCTCTTCAATATATGGCTTCCACTTGAGGTCAAGTTACATGCTACAATCTAGCCATTTTACAACTGGTGGTAAGTTGGAAGGGAGAAATCCAGGGAGTGTGGCTTTATCTTTGAGGGTACTTCATATTATTTTGGCTCACTTTCCATTGGACTGAAATTAATATGAAGAAAGCTACATTGAAGAAAGAGTGTGACATATACTCTCTAGCTGGGAATCTGTATAATAAGCTAAATAGAGGATGTTTCATTGTCAATTGAAGAAATAAAGAATAGATAGTTCAGCCTTCTGTTCCACAGTGAAAAATATGGTTAGTTGCACTAAAACTACACCATATGGAGTATATGAGATGGAACACTGAATAAAAAGATGGCAGAAAATGGAGATACCAGTTAAAACAAAATTTCAGTTATGTAAATTAAATAAGGAATGTCAAGTTTACTGGCTTGTAATTAATTCCTTTTATCACAGTTTCCATAGATGCATTTGTAGAAAAATCCAGGATCTGTAACCTAATTTTTTCCAAGGTAAATTCTAACATAATATGGTTGTCACTATACATTACTGGTCCTTTTATATTGTACTTCAGCCTTGTTCCAATGAGAGCAGGGATAGAAATGTATTTGAGTCAAGAGTATCTTTTAATTTATAGAGTATGAATATGAATAGCCATTGTCATAAGTAGTGTTCTCTAGAAGCAGAATGTGAGATAGAGATTCCATTGCAAATGATTTAAGAAATGCTTTCAGGAAAAACCTACAAGGGAAAATGTGGAACTGAAAAGAAGGGAAAAGAGCTGAGCAAGGATGTCATCTCTGGTAAAGCCTAGCCTTACCTGATCTGCAGGGAGCAAACTAGTCACAGGCAAATTGTCTCACCTTGAGGCAAGCAGGTCAGTCTTCTGTACCCCTGCATCCACTGGAGGTGGGCCATCCCCTGAGAGTGAGAGGAGATGCAGAGTTTGATTTGCAGTCAGGTGGCTTCTATTAGCCAGGGAGAATTCTTAATCCCCCAGCTGGGGGCAATAGGCAATAGCAGCTGGCAAAGTTCAGAGAAGGAGTGGAGAGTTTGCACTAGTTTGAAAAGAGGATGCTTTCAGAGAAAAGAGCATCCACCACACTCTATTCTACAATGCACAGTTTCATTTGTTATGTTCAGTCCATCCAGACACATTTTTTCTCATGATTCTATAAACTTCATGCCTGGGGAAATTTATAAGAGGAGAATTATTGTGAGAAACTATAACACAATTGCTGCTTTTGGTTCCAAAGGTGAAATCGGTGATTATTTTCTCCCATTTTGTCTCCTTTTCTGTATTTCCCCACCTTTGGCTAGCATTTCTGCTAGCCTAGAAGAAATACTGGGTAGGTCAGATAGTCTTAGGAATGGAGGAAGTAGCAGCAGTGGTCGTATGTCTCACTAACTCTCCTCTTGTAAATTTCTTCAGGAGAAAGGCTGCATTTAGATAAAGATAAGGAGTACACTGTGGTAGTCTGTTCTGGCACCCCCATGTGGCACTTACCAGACAGTGATTGTCATACTTTCCCATTTACAGTTATAACTGGATGTAGAAGTACCAACAAGCATGATGTAGGTGAATCATGCCCTTTTCATTATCAAAGCGTCCAATATAATCAATGTTTCACTAATTGGCAGGAAAATGCTATTTCTGAGATTTGAAAGTATTTGCTGTTACTGTCAGCTCAGATATTTAGCAGTGGCTGTAACTACAACAGACACAGGGGAAAGAGGTCCATGCATGGCTTTCACCTGTGCTGCCATGGTTATTCTATTCATGAGCCATTTGCATTAGCTCTGGGTTAGTTGACAACAGAGGTTAGGCAACATGTAGGAATGTTGTAACCTGGCTGAATCATACTGCTCTCCTGGTTGTCAATGCCTCTTCTACATAAAATGCTCTCTGGTGTACATTAATGTATAATGCAAAGATTATCACACATTTTGAACACTATCATAGGTCCATCCACATGCCTCTTTCTTAGAACTTCCTATCTTAATTTTCCTAGCTTGTTCCTTCAAGTTGTCTGGCCTGTCCATTCTATGCCATTTATTCATCTCTGCTCATTAGTCTGTCATATCCTTACCTTTGGCTATGAGTCTATCAACAAAAAAGCAGATGACTAGGTACACTGCCCACAACTCTGACAACTGAGAGTTCCATTACCTAGCAATTTTTAGAAACCCCTCTGAATGGAACTGTAGTGCCACCAAAGTCCATTTTTGTCTTCTACTAACATAGAAGTACCAACATACTGCAAACCAAGCCTGGGTTTCTCCTCTTTATCAGCAGCTTATAGGAACCCTTCATGAAACTAAAAATGAGCTGATGGAGAAGCATCAGTGCAACAGTGACAGGTGACATAGAGTCATGGGCCACTGATTTGTAAGTGGCCCCTGGATCAGCCTTTCCCATCTTCAAATGAATTGTTGCTGGACATACCTGAACTTATTATTTGATGGGTCTATCACTATTCAGTTCATGGTGGGTAGTTATGGCCACTTGATCACATTAATGACTCATGACAAACACTCTCTTCCATAGAACTCTCTTCTTGTATACAGCAGTATACAAGAGTTATGGTTTGCAAAATATGATTCAGATAGTATGCTTTGCTACAGAACCTTAGAAGTGTACATTGTGATTCTTTTCAAGTACTTGCCAGATATTCCACATGGCATCCATTTATATCACTGATGCCATAGTATCATGAATCTTCTGGCATATAAAGCCCAAGTGTGAGGGTGGCTTGTACTTCAGCCTTACCTACTGCATACCCCTTTCTTGCTCTAGGCCCCATCCTAAACTTGAAGCTATCTATATCACTCAATAAATGCACGGAAAAATATTTCCTAGCACTGTGCTACCTCTTAGCAGTAGGAGTTGCAATGTACAACTTACACTTTGCTATGAACAGGATGTCCCAGTGTGCTCAAGATGTCCGGACCCCTGAAAGCTTAAAAGGTGGCAGGCTCCTAAAACTTTGTATGTTTGTCTTCCATCCTCTGAGGTGCATGTGTTTTATCAAGGCAGCCAGAGTAATTGCCACTTATTTGTCAGGTCCAAATACCATGTCATCAATATAGTGGGCCAGTGTTAGGTTCTACAGAACGCCAGGGTGATACCGGTCCCTTTAGTCTACATAGTGATACTGGGAAGAATCAGCCTAAGCATTTCTTAATGGATCTCCTATTTTAATTGGATAAAATTATATTCTGTGCTAGAATAAAATGATATTGAGAAGTCTATGATTTTGCAGCACCTATATTTGACAAAATGGTTAAAAGAATCATAATTAGAGAAAACTCACTTGACAAGTGTTATATTTAAAAGTATTTGTCAAAGAAAAACACTGTTAACAGAAAATAATTGTGAAAATACCTGGTATCTAATATTTAGACATTTTAATATTTAAAAAATTAGAATTGAAAATTAGCTTATCGTCCAGGCACAGTGGCTCATGCTCATCCCAGCACTTTGCAAGGCCGAGGTCAGAGAATCATTTGAGGCCAGGAGTTCCAGACCAGCCTCAGCAACATGGGAAAACCCCATCTCTACTAAAAAAAAATAAAAAATTAGCCAGGCATGGTGGTGCATGCCTGTAGTCTCAGATGCTCCGGAGGGTGAGGCACGAGAATCGCTTGAACCTGAGAAGAGAAGGTTGCAGTGAGTCAAGATGGCACCACTGCACTCCAGCCTGGCTGCCAGAGCAAGACTGCATCGAAAACAAAAAAAAAAAGGAGGGAAGGGAAGGGAAGGAGCTTATCTGAACTCTCCCTCCAGTTAAAAATACAGTGGCTTACAGAGAAGAGTAATTTGAGTATCAGCATTTTCACATTTATTAACTATGAAATGCAGCTTTGAGAAGGATTGCAGACAATTTTATACAAAAGCAAAACATAATAATATATTGAAAACAATCATTCTTCAGAAGAACTTTGGCAACATAGTATTAAAGAAAGATGTATCTAAAGAATTGATCAATACTACCAATGGCACTCTTCACAGAAATACAAAAAATAATCCTAAAATTAACATGGAACCACAGTGGACCCAGAATAGCCAAAGCCATCCTAAGCAAAAAGTACAAAATAGGAAGAATCACATTATTTTACTTCAAATTATACTACAGAGCTGTAGGAACCAAAATGCATGGTACTGGCATGCAAATAGACACATAGACCAATGAAACAGAATAGAGAATCCAGAAACAAACCCATACTTCTACAGTGAACTCATTTTCACCAAAGATGCCAAGAACATACACTGGAGAAAAGATAGATTCTTCAGTAACCAGTACTGGAAAAACTGGATAGCCGTATGCAGAAGAATGAAACTAGACCCCTATCTCTTGCCATACACAAAATAAAATTAAAATGGATTAAAGACTTACAACTAAGATCTCAAACTATAAAACTACTAATACAAAACATTGGGGAAACTCCCCAAGACATTGATCTGGGCAAAGATTTCTTAAGCAATATCCCACAAGTCCATGCCAAAGCAAAAATGGGCAAATGGGATCACATCAAGTTGAAAGGCTGCACAGCAAAAGAAACAATAAAGTTTAGAGACAACCCAAAGATTGTGGTAAAATATTTGCAATGACCCATCTGATAACGGATTTTTAACCAGAATATATAAGGGACTCAAACAACTCTACAGGAAAAAAAAAAATCTAATAATCTGATTTAAAAATGGGCAAAGGATCTGAATAGACGTTTCTCAAAAGAAGACATATAAATGGCAAATTAGTATATGAAAAGGGTCTCAACATCATTGATCATCAGAGAAATGCAAACCAAAACTACAATGAGGTATTATCTCACCCCGCTTAAAACATATCTTATCCAAAAGACAAGTAATAACAAATGATGGTTAAGATGTAGAGAAAAGGGAACACTTGGAAACTGTTGGTGGGAATGTAAATTAGTACAGCCACTATGGAGAACAGATGTAAATTAGTACATCAGTTAGTAAATTAGTACAAGAGAACTAAAGTAAATTAGTACAGCCTCTATGGAGGTTC
>NW_012106408.1:784782-817151 GCF_000951045.1 Mandrillus leucophaeus
ATATGAACTATAAATGCTTTCTTTCTTGTTTCATGGTTAATATTGGGATAATAAATATAAAAATAGAATGTTTTAATTTCCAAGGTATATTTTTTGAAAAAAATACTTTTACTTGTGACAATCATCTTGAATATTATTATTGTTTAGGTCACCAATATAATAAAACCAATATGGCAGTCAATAAATATTTCAAAAATTTTATCTTTTTAATTTTAAAAGCCCTTTTAATTCTCAAAAGTGTAATGATTTTGATAATAAATTAGAGTCAGCCAGATAGAATGAAATAAAAACTGGCACTGGAATTGTAGGTTAGATGGGCATAATATTGGACTAATGGATACATTGGGTATGTTGAGTATGAAATTTCCTCACCATATCTATACAAAAATCATACATTTGCAATATAAAAACTTAAGTTCAGAGCTCAGGAGGGAGGTAGAGGCTGGATACTGATCTAGAAGCTATCAGCTTAGAAGATGTGACCAAACTATGGGAGTATCTGAATCAAAACATGAAATGAAATGAAAAAGAAAAGTTGGCCAAGTCTGGAATTCGAGGATAACATTTCAGCCTCTAGGAAAAAAAAATAGGAATGATTAGGGAGAACACAGTAATATGAGTAACTATGATGAAACCAGGTTAAGTCAAGTCCTCTGATATATGGACATAAAACATAAACCAAGAAATAGAGTAGTAGCACAGGGATTAGAGCCTTGCCAAACACTGAAAGATGATAACACCAGGAGCGACTTGAGGTCGAGTCCCAGCCTTGAGATAAGGAAGGTGCCAATAACTTTATTTTTAAAAGATTTGGAAATCAGAGAACCAGAGTGAGGTCTAACTTCAAGCTCTAAGGTATTAGGCAAGAATTCGATTCCATCTTTTGAACAATTTTTAGAGAACAGAGCCAGATAGTGATTACACTGTAAGGTCACTTATTCTTCCTTCTTGCAGAATCCATGTGATGATAAACGACACAAAGACATCTGGTCCAGAGAGAAAACTTGTGACCACTTACCAAAATTTCTAGTAATTGGTCCACAAAAAACAGGTAAAAAGAGCCAATTGTGCTACTTATATCCTTTTTAAAAATATTTTAT
The DNA here is from genome assembly GCF_000951045.1 of Mandrillus leucophaeus. NCBI lineage: Eukaryota > Metazoa > Chordata > Mammalia > Primates > Cercopithecidae > Mandrillus > Mandrillus leucophaeus. The sequence continues at coordinate 785,883 of NW_012106408.1, forward strand.
GAGATATATTGTTATATGGAGTTATCAGATTAGATTTTTCTTTGTGAAATATTTAGCTATCCATGCAAGTTTACTATTCGAACTGCTTTTCATCTCCATGAATCGCATTTATACCGTGAACCTCAAGAGGATCTTAATGTTGCCCACTAATTAGTCTTAAACACTAAAGTCTTCATGAATTTTAAAACTGTTCAACATACATGTCAAACTTGGAAAACTTTGAACTTATGTGTCACAGTTGTTGTACTTCATCTTTAAATTTTTACTTTTCTGGCTTTATTTAATTAATTTCTATAGCAATTTATAAAAACATGTTTTGGCTTGATTCAAACTATTTTATCTGGTACATCAGCCTTTGAATTGATTTTTGTTCAGAGCCACTGCCATGATTACTTTCAAATATTTTGCATGTGTGATTTTTTTTAAAAAATAATCATTAGGTATTAGCATGGTATGGACTTACTTTCCGAAACACTTGAAGTTCATCAGGTATTTTTTCCTTGGTATTTTCTCATGCACTGAAGGACAACTGCATAAGAATGCAGTAAAAGAGAATGAAAGTATTTCACCAACGAGATGACACTTTCAATTAGAATATTTTATACTTTCTTCAGTATGTGACAGCTTTATACACTTTGCTCATGTCCTGATTAATTAAAGTTTTTATTGAGTTGCTGTATTTTGAATTCACCACTTTGACTAGAAGAAGCATTTTCATCAGTGAGTGCACAAACCATAACAGAAAACAAACAGTCTCAATAAATAAGCCTGGCCCAGATGGAGATATTTGTAATACAAGTAAGTAGATCATTTTAAAAGTTGTGGGCAAAATTTCCAGACTATTAAATATTGGTTGTTGAAATCTTTTCTTCTTCTAGGAATATAAATTGTATTACAACAGTAAGTTAACACATGTGCAGGGAGGGGAAAGAGCAACACATATTTTCAGATAGATCACTTTTGTTGCTGCTTAAAATGTGCATTAATTTTCTACCAACTCCCTTACAGCATTCCTAACTCTGGAGTGACTACTAAAAATATAAAACAACCCTGTGTTGTAAAATTGTGTTAAAAATCTAATAGAAAGACATATCCCTTGTCATGTGTCATTGATGTTATTATATTTTAGTTCTATGAGAAAATTACAGCTTAGTAACTATAAATCTATTTTTCCTTCTTGTTGTTTGCATTCATAAAGACATTAAACTATACCTTTAGATTTTCATATTTGACCTACCAGTATGGAAATGATAAAGCTTTTAACTGGTTTTGGCTTTCCTAAGACAAACAAACAAATCAGATGTTAAAACAAAGGAATCAGATGGTAATAATCTTTCATAGGCTATGAAAATATTATTCTAATATAAAAATGGTTGTAGTATTCTTAAAATCCAATTGTAGAAGTCTGAAGTCATAGTTTGTTGTTCTTATTGCTTCAGTTGGCAAAACACCCAGTGCAGTCAGAGACTATAAATTCACTGCAGCGGAGGGTTCACAATTAAATGCTGTCAATCTGCCCTTAGATGCACAGTTGTCTTTCGATGACTTAAACGTGGCACATGCGTCTCTTACAATAAGCATGAGGTATAAAAGTGGTTCCCAAATTGCTATTTACTCAGTTGTTATGAGGTGAGAATGGAAAGACGTGATATTTCACTTTGCCATTGCTGAATCCTAGAAGAGACAGATTCCTGTGGGCTGAAATTGGGTCAGGGAATGAGGAAAGGGAGAAGAGAAACAGGCAGAGATGATAGACATAGACTCAGAGACTTTAGACTTAAGAGACTCAAAGTTCAAATCATAGTCCCTTGTGAGCCTTTGGACAGATATTCATCCTTCATCATTCAGAGTCAAATTCTGGTATTGTCAATGCAGAAGAGGATTCTAATAGGGTTACACTTAGCACAACAATTATAAGAGCATAATTCATTGGCCTTGGATCTTTCAGAAGATCAATGTTCACATTGTCAATATTAATGTCTCAGGATTTGTCTGGCTTATCTCGGTACATCAGAAATAAGGAGGAGTTGATTGTATACAAAATAGAATAGTTTCTATTAGTATAGGATTTTTTTCTCTTCTTCCGTGAAATATTTATATTAAAGAAATTGATATAAAATGAAATGAGGTAAAATAAATTGATAGAAAATGAATGTCTAGGATAGATGACAATTTAGGTGATAAGTTTTTAAATGTACTTTTTGAGGTAGTGGGCCCAGATTTTATGACTGATTATATGAATATCAAGCCACATTTTTTCTATTTCTATTTGAGAGTGCTTTCTCTCTCCTCCCTATCAGATGCCTCTTGATGTCCCTCAACATCCTGGAGGCATGAAGGTATAGAGTTCAGAACATAAAGGCTTTGACTTTCTGTAGGCCAGGGGAGATCTGGGTACAATTCTGTGACCATCAGGGTAATTAAACATTTCTACTTACTGCCGAGTGAGGCTATAAAGTATCTATATTTAGATAATCAACAACAACTAAAGAATATTTTTTATATGTGCCCTGCATTCATCTACATTTAATACCTTCACAGAATATTAAGCTATCAGTTTTCTCATTTGTCTTGTGTGTCTCAAATCTCTCTTTCTCTCCACCCCCCAATGAAAGTGTTATCTTAAAAAGTACTTAAAAAGAACACTTCTGGATTTCATGTTTCCTTCCAGCTTCTACTCTATTGCTAATTCATTTCCCTAGAACATTTTTTGGTTTTGCTCTTCTCATATTTTCTCCTTTTAAAACTCCTGTTATATTTAGGAGTAAACCAGATGAGCTTTTGAGGATGCCCCTCGTCCCTCATAACTATTAAATCTGTATTTTTCAGTGTGGTTGAGAGATTTCTCCTGTCTAAATTTTAGGATTCTAATTTAGTTCTTAACCAGTTCTGTCTCCTTCATTCTTTTAATCGAGTTTGTATAATTCGATTTCATACTTGTTATTCCTTAAAAGTCTTTTAAAATTGGTAATTACATCTCCTTAGGGCATTTATTAACTTTGCCATCTTATTTCACAGAGTCATTCATTATAGGTGTTTTAACATGTCTTCCATCAAGGTGGTTGGTCCCCATGGATCTGTTGTTACATTCTTTCCTTTAGCTACTCATTACTTCTTAGTGGCCATGTAAAGCTGTGAGGATCTAAAAGGGCGACAATGTCATTCATTAATACTCAAAGCGCAGTAGCCTTTGCTCATATGAGCTTAAGGTATATGTGAACAAAATGCCAATTATCTGCTGGTCTTCTCTACTTCCAGATTCCAGTTGCAATGATAGTTGTTCTGCCAGCCCACCTATGTAGCTTGTCTGCAGCTCTGCAGATATCTAACATCTAACATAAGGGCTAGGACATCTAACAAATGCTGCTCACTCCAATGTATCACAGAACACTTTACCTTTTCAAGAAGAAAAGTCTTGATTTATGAGAGTTATGATGACCCAGTCACTTCATGAGTTCTTTCTGCTATCACTGCCAGTCTCTGGCCTGGCTCTGAGGGAAATGAGGTTCAGAGATTACATTTGAGACTTCTGCAATGTGCACACAGGTGGTTTCTATCAGCTAGTCTGTTCCATCTAGTGCTCCAATTATCAGACTTGATTGTCATATTTTCCAGAGAAGTCACTGAAGCAGCCATCTTTTGAGAGTCCTACCTTCTTCTTTCAACCTTACTGTGTAACACTTATGTTTTTAAGGAACAGTATTACAATACATTTCCTCCCAGAATCTGTCACTGATTTCCCAAGTCTAAATCACCCATTTTCTCATATATTGGAAATATACTCTGGTCTTCTCTCATTATGGCACCTGTCACACTACATCACAATTACTTGTGTACTTGTCCAAGTCCACACATGGACTTTAAGTTCACTGAGGGTAGCAAATGGGTTTTCTTAATCAAGAGTTACTTCCGAACCATACACAGAGTAGCATGTCAACTTCTGTTGAATAGTTTGATTTCATTCATCTGAATTTCAATGCTAATTGAAGACCCACTAGTTAAGGTACTGTGCTTAACGATAAAGATGGAGACAGAGGGATCCATGCCTTTCATGCTTTAGCCACTCACCTGACTCCAGGAGGAAAGTTGAGCTGCATGACTTCCGCAGTGCCACACTACTGCATCATCATTCTGCTTCACTTCGGCCATATGTTAATATTAACTCAGGCATTTTGATAAACAGAATCATGTCAGACTAATAATAGAACACTTAGATTGTGACTGCATGGAATGCACCTAATAGATTTTAAGGAACTCATTTTGACACTGGAAAATAGTTGATTATTTTAATATTCCTTTTTGAGCAAAAATATGCTAAAATAATATTTTGTCTCTTATTGCCATATAACTTTTTGCCTTCTTTTTTTTTGTAATAGGAACAACTGCACTTTATTTATTTCTTCTAATGCATCCTTCAATCATCAGCAATCTCCCTAGTCCAAAGACATTTGAGGAAGTTCAGTTCTTTAATGGCAACAACTATCACAAGGGAATAGACTGGTAAGAAAAGTAACGAAAAATAAATTCCATTATTAACACATGCTCAATCACTGCAGAGCAATTACAGATGTATGTGTGGCATCTGCATAATTACAGGATAAATTTGTTATGCTCAATTCTACCACAGTGAATTAGAAATTAATTTATAATGATGATATGTTTAATCAGTGTTGCCTATAATGTGATTTGGACAGTGCAATAATGATAATATTTTTCTGCTAAATTAGTATGATTGAATAAAGAACATTATGGGATATATTTCATCAGAATTATTCATAAGGGTATTTAAAATTCTCTTTAAGCATAGCATTATTTAACTAATTTTTTTTCTGAACACATAATTTGTTTTCACAACAATGTTTGAGGCAACAAATAAATCAGTAGTTTGTTTTATTTTATAATTCGTGACATGTATCTTCATTAACCACATAAACCTGTAAGTTTTGTTATAATATAGGCTGATACTTGTCATGCAAATAATAACAGCACAGTTTCAAAACCATTATCAATTCTTGTCACACACGTACATAAAATAAATATTAAGTAACATGTGGTAAATTATGAAAAAAACAAAATCACAGTATTTCCCCTAAACTAAAATAGAATAAACCTGATATTGGAAATGATTTTCACTCTGGTGATTTTTTCTAGCTCTATCCCAATTTTTCAAGAAAACGTGGTCCTGAATTTAATTTCTAGTTCACAGGTAAATAAAGCAAATCTCACCTGAGGAAAATTCCCCTCAATGCACACATCTGCAGCATGTAAGTTTGTGTGTCATCATCATGCATGAACTTGTTTGCAATGAAAGACACATTTTTTTAAGGTACAGCTAGGATCAGGGTTGGGCAGGTGCAATACCGGTGAGCAGATCAAGTTTGCCATTGTGGTTAGAGATGTGTCAGCTCTGCATCTAGGAGATTATATCCTACCTTACTTTAAAAAGGCTAAATAACCTTTGGAATTGCATGCAGGTTATTAAAAGCAGAACGGCAATTTTCTCTGATCTGTGAGCCCAAATGGAACACAAATTGTTTAGCAGGAATATAGATGAGACTCTTCACCACTCCGCATTTGGGAAACATAATAACAAATGTCAAAGAGGGAAATAAGTGTCTTATATGAATTCTTAATTGCTCTCATTATTTATTTCTAGAACATTTGAGGGTGAGAGAAGTGATGAGCTGTAAGGAGGGTTACACACATAATTAAAGACTTGTACTGAATTAACCTCAGAACATATTGATTCCATAATCCGCACGCAGAGGAGCGTTCTGACAGCATATGGAGGAGGGAACCTACTGAGGCACCACAGGATCAACTGGCAGGAAATAGCCCCTTAATTACTCTAGATAGACTATACTGTGTTCACATTGCTACATATACTACAAATTATGAAGAAATTCAGAAGGAAGAGAACCGCCATGCCCTAAAATGGTTGGTATTTTATAGCTATTCAGACTTGCACATCTTTCTGTCTTGTGAACTTTAATCTCACTGAAGAATTTCTGCATTCAAATTTGCAAACATAAATTTACTATTTTTTAATATCAACTAAACAGTATAGTGTAATTTGCTGTTTGCCACGGGCAAATGGTATTTCTTGAATTGGCTTTTTATAGCACAGAACATCAGCCCAAATGTATAGTACTTTTCCTTTGACCCTTATTGGCCTACCTATTTCACCTCACTCCTTCCCACGCCCAAAATGGGTCATTAGAACAGGAATATTTTGGATTGTCTTCACATTCAATGTGTATATAATATTTATTATTTAAACTGTAACAGCATAATAATCAGAAATAGCTATAAATGAATATTAAAATGTTCCAATTATTTAACATTCAGAGTATGGCAAGAAAAATTATTTTCAGATTAATTAGTTGTCTTTCTCTGCCTTCAGGTATATGGACTTTTTCCCTACACCGTCCAATACTACAAGTGACTTTCTGTTTGAAAAGAGTGCTAATTACTTCCATTCGGAGGAAGCTCCCAAACGAGCTGCATCTCTTGTCCCCAAAGCCAAGATCATCGCCATCCTTATTGACCCCTCAGACAGGGCATACTCTTGGTACCAGGTATGGTCAGTAAAAAAATCTGCTAGAAGCATTTTGTTATAGCTTAAATGGAGGCAGTGACAAATAACCAGAATAGAACCCAAACATATGAAAAGTCAAGTATAAGAATTTCTGAACCCCAACCCCCCACCAAAAAAATATGAGAAATAAGGACTTTCAGGCATAAAATAATTATTTAAAAATCACACATCATCAAAGAATTAATAGATTTCCTAAGCTATATAAAATGTAGAATCTTGATTTATCAAAAGTTAACAAATTTAAAAGTCAGTATCTAGAGTAACAAATAAATGGTAAATGGCATAGTGCCTTTATTTTGTAAAAGTTTCCTCCAAGTTAATAAATAAATAAAATATCACAGTAGAAAAATGAGCAAAATGAACAAAAGGCACAGCTAAACAATCACACATACACAAAAAACTGTCCAACAATTTATGTGAAAAATAATCAACCCAATTGGACACCAGGTCTCACTCTATTACCCAGGCTGGCGTGCATTGGCATGATCATAGCTCACTGCAGCCTCTACCTCCTGGACTGAAGTGATCCTCCTGCCTCAGCCTCCCAAGTAACTGAGACTACAGGCACACACCACCACACCTGCCTATTTGTTTTATATTTTTTTTAGAGATGGGGTTTCACCATGTTGCCCAGGCTGGTCTTGAACTCCCGGGCTGAAGCAATCCACCAACCTCAGCCTCCCAAAATATTGGAACTACAGGCATGAGCCACCAAGTCCAGCCCATTCTTTTTTAATATCTTGACAACAATTGTGATGTTTTTCTATGCTGGCAAGAGAGTGATTACAAAGGTTCTCAAGTGTTCCAATAGAAGGTACACTTGGGATATTTTCTGAAAATTCATTTGGTAGTAGTTCCATAAAAGGGTATAAAGATCTTTCGGTGATGTGATTCCCCTTCTGTAATAGATCATAAGGGAAACTTCAAAAGGATGGACAAATATTTAGGAACATTGCAGTACTATCTACAAAAATAATAACAAGAGGAAAGTGTCCATCAATATAGATTTGTGTCATACTAAAATGGAATATTCTGCAGTAACATTTAACTATGGTTTTAATTAACAAAATAGTAGTTAAAAGTTGTTTGTCTAATGTGTAGATATTAAGTAATCCTGATGATATGTAATTAAACATTATCTAAATACTGTGAGGAAGTATGTAGAGGTGCTCTGAAAGCATGGCGTAAGAAAATAAACTTAAGACCTAAAACTGAAGGACAAGTACATATTCCCTGAGTGAGAATAGAAGGAAGGTGGAGTAGAGGATATAGTATATGTTAAATACATTGGATATAAAGAATCATGGCACATTTAAAAAGCTAAAAGAATTTCATGTGGCTTGTGGGAAAATCCTAGGTAGAGACCTATAGGACTCGAAGCTGAGAGGCAAACTAGGGCTAGAACCATTTGGCTGCTGCCATTTGTTGAGCAACTGAAAGCCTTTGAAAAACGGTAGCCAGTGTGTGACTACCAGATTTTCTCTTACAATACATCGAATTATCTGCTATTTGAAGAAACTGGAATAGGACAAATGACTCTTTGGAAAAATCACACTTGAGGCTATTGCAATAGACCTACTGAGATATGGAAGTGGTGTAGACAAAAATGTTAAGTAGAAGCTGAATGAAGAATAAGTATTCAGAGATATTTAAACATTAAAACCAAGAGAATTTGGTGAGAACATAGTGTCAGGGATGAAACAAATTTCCAATCTGGGCACCTAGATGATGGCCACACATTCCCATGAAAAAAGAATCATTGCAGTATATAGGAGGGGGTGGGGTGGGGTGGGAGGTGGGGACTAAAAAAGCGTAGATTATGATCATGGTGAATGAAACCCTTCATTATCAAAAGAACAGTAAAGTCACCTGACACTCTGGAAGAGGTCTAAGTTAGAGACAGATGTTTGTGAAGCAGAGGTATGAAGCCATGGCCATGTAAATGGTGAAATCACCTAAGGAAAGAATTTAGAGATGAAAAGTGCAGAGCAGGATGAGGCGCCAAGAAAGATAAGAAAATATAGCCAAAATAAAAGAAAAAAATATTCAGGAGTACAGTGGCACTGAATCGAAGGGAAGGGAGTACTGCTAGATGGAGGGGTGGCAACAATTCCAAAAACTGCTAAAAAATCAAACCGTTAGGCAAAGCGAAAGATGTGGAGGGAAGTGGAGCCCTTACCAAAAGAGTAAAAAAGAGCAAAGCCAGATAGATTTTGGTGAAGAAAGAAGTAACTAGGGGTGAAGAAATAGAGGCAGCACTTGCGAAAGACTCCAAAAACGTGATTTTGAAGGGGTAAAACAGGACACTGGTTTATTACATAGAAGTAGAAGTGGAATTGAGAAAACATCGTCTGTGGTAGTGGTGATTTGATAAGTCATTTCCAAAGAAAAAGAAAGGTTAAAGGCCCAGAGGAGAAAATAGGTAACTAACTCTGTGAAGATACAGGAAAGAATGACTATAGGAAATGGCTTAGATGGTGAGACCAGTGGCAGCCCTGCCTCCATTCCGAGTTCTTAACTTTTCTTGTGTTGGGATTCTTCCAACTGTCTGATGGTTCCTACGAGTGTTTCAAAAATATATTTTAAAAGCATGAAACTAAATATATATACAAAATAAACTGCTATGTTAATGTGAAATACTTTTTCAATCAGTAACAAACTTTTTAATTAAATCATTATATGGTAAGTTCTAATGATGAGTCTAGTACTATAATAACTTTGAAATAGTAGTGACCATAAGCAACATTTTGATATATCTAAGACACCGGTAATGGGATATAAAATAACTGATTTTTATTGGTGATAAAATCGCAACCACAGTACAATAAATACTGTGGCTGTTGTCTACATTCATTCCATTCAGTAATTACTGAAAACAAAAAGCTTTTTATTTGTTTGTTTTTGTTTTTGTTTTTTAATGGAGTCTGCCTCTATCGCCCAGGCTCGAGTGCAATGACGTGATCTTGCCTCACTGCAACCTCCCCCTTCCGGGTTCACGCCGTTCTCCTGCCTCAGCCTCCCAAGTAGCTGGGACTACGGCACCTGCCACCATGCCCGGCTAATTTTTTGTTTTTTTAGTAGAGACGGGTTTTCACCGTGTTTTGCCCAATCTCCTGACCTCGTGATCCGCCCGCCTCGGCCTCCTAAAGTGCTGGGATTACAGGCATGAGCCACCGCGCCCTGCACAAAGAGTATTTTTGTCGTTTTTCTTTTTTTTCTTTTGCTGATCCAAATCCATAGACACACTGTATTCTATCAACAGGCCTATGTTTAAGAATCCCTGGGTTGAAACTTAAGGGGTAGAAGAGGGGAAGAATGTAGACACTGGTAAATCCAAAGGCCTGAGATAGAAAAATTGAAGTGACTGTGATGGCCTCTCCTTCCTTTGATAAGCCTGGAATGAGTTAATCTGATGAAAAGACGGTGATAGTTTCAGGACATAGCAGTTTGAGAAGAGGAGAAAAAAGAGCATATGAAATCATCATACAGTGGTGGAATAAAGCTGATAACACAAATGTGAATTTGCCTACAGCAATGATGGCCTAATACAAGTTGGTAATCTTGAAGTTATGATGTTGACACTGTATTATATACCAAAATCCCAACGTTGTGAGTGCATTTTGTGTATGCACAAATTGAGTGCATATACAAATTAATATCAAAGTAAAGGATACTAAAAGGGAATTTTTGAAGGGTGTAGTAGGATAACAAGTAATTTCATTTCTTTCCTTCTTTTTCTTGATTTTTCAAAATTTCTTTAATAAAAAATGTATTACTGAAAACAAATACTGATGTATAGAAAAATGTGACATTGCAAACTGGAAGGCAAGTAGTTGGGATCTAAAACTTAGATTGGAAGCAAAATTTATAAACTACCATCAGAATTTATCTAATCCATGAGTCAGTATTTCCCACAAGGTACAAGAATTATGTCTTTCTCACTTTGTGAACACTCATTGCAAAGCAAGATAAACTTATTTTTTCAGTAGACCAAAAGCATTAAAATGTGAAGCCTTAAAGTTTTGAATTTAAGCAACTGAGGAAAACGTCGAACATTTCGCTAGCATGGTCACCACTTAGAGCAGATTTAAGTGAATCTTTTTTTTCACACAGATTAAACCAGTTCAATAAAAGCGAATCTTTATGATGTGTGTGCCTCTCTGAGCTTGCTTTTTCAAATAAATTCTTTGAACATACATACAGGTTTGAAAGGAATTATTTTTTCTGATAATACTTTTTTATTGCTGTATTGCAGTGAGTAGGGCCCCACACTGCTCCACATTTCAAAATAATGTAGCCTATTACTTAGCTAGTCCCGTCTATTCAGTAAATACCATAAATCCAAAGCTCAGCAGGTATAATTCAGAAACTCCTACAAATGTCACCTGCCACTGTAATTTCTACCCCACATTTCTATAATGGACCTCGCAGAGGAGCTATAGTGCTATTTTTCCATAAAATATGTCCCTTTGTGACTTCATGGTCATATTTTTATGCTAATCTACTTAGCTGCAGGAAATAAAGAAAAGTTGGTGCTAAACTGGCATAAGTCAATATAGAACAGATTAAGCACAGTTTCATATTATCACTGCTTAAGGTAGACATTTTAGCATTACTGTATTAAATATGTGTGTAGTGTGTTTCTTATTCTTTATTGAAATTATGTAATTTCTACACATTTTGTTAAAATGAGTTATATAATCTATATACTCAGCATAAGGTATACACATGTAAAAATATCAATAAATATACAACAGTGAGAGGACTTCAAAAGTGTGTGCCACTTATTAATTATTCTTTAACCATTCACCATTTCCTAATCACCTTTACTTTTCTAGTTATTTTTATTTCTAACTCGCACATAAGATCCATCACTCACACATAAGGCCAGCCATTACACAGTTATAAGCAGGGACCCGTATACTTCCACCTTTACCCTACGCTAGAATTTCTTCAAATTCACTTTCAGAAGTCTCACAACACTTATTCCCACACACCTCACCTACCTTTGCTCAAACTTACCTTAGATGATGAAGTCCTCTTAGTTTTCATGTGTGTTTGGTGTTTTGTTGTTGTTTTTTTTCTGATTCTCACAATCTTTCTCCTTACATTTTAGCTCAAAAGCTTCAACCATTGAAAACTCCTTTCATGCTGCAGTCAGAATTAATCACTTACTGATCTGGCTGTCACAGCAAGTAACTTCCACCTCTAATCAAATATGTCAAATATACAACTTTATTCCTATCTATTGTCTCCCACACTAGATCTGATTTCTTTGAAGAGAGTGGTTGTGTCTTACATCTTTTTATCTCCAGGATCTATCTCAGATCTTTGTTCTGGAAAGAAGCTTAAATAATGCTTGTTAAATTGTATTGACTGTTAAATTTATCTCTCACTGAGCTGGGCTGTCTCCTGTTTGACCAATGTGACTCAGGATTTGATACTGAAAAGTAGAAGTGAAGCAGTATTCGTAAATTAGCAGGTTTAGGTAGAAACCCATGTGAGAGCAAACAGAAAGGACCTTGGGTGACATCAATATGAATATGACACCTAAACAAGCATGAGAAATGGACAGCAGCTTTCTCTGTACCCATAGCACCTGCTACACAGGGGTGTTGGGAAAATGTGAGAATCTGAGGGAATGACTGTAATGAAATGATGGCCCAAGAAACATGTATGACTACTCTTAAAAAGACTGTTCTTGCAAAATCTAATTTTTTCATCAGGCTTGATTTGTCTGGTCTCTGACATCTTCTCATTCTTGATAATATCCATGAAGAAAATCCTCACATCCTATCTCTGCCTTGCACCTAACCACTTTAGACATATAACTACAAGTTTATGTGCATACCACTTGATATATAGTGAAGGCTTATACTTTAACTTACTTTAAAATAAGCAGTATGCCAATGGGTGTTCCAGTGTATGCAGTTGTCTTTCTATTTCATTTCGTTCATTTTTTTATTCTAAAATTAAGTATTTAATTTGTTATTTTTTGTGATGTAAAGGACACACACACACTTATACAAACACACCAAGCACACACATGCATGTGCTCACCTATACACATATGCATATCTACACAGGCATGGAAAAAACTAACTTTACAATTGACTTTCTTGTTAAAGCACCAACGATCACATGAAGATCCAGCTGCTCTGAGGTTCAATTTCTATGAAGTTATTTCAGCAGGACATTGGGCTCCATCTGACTTAAAAACTTTGCAGAGAAGATGCCTAGTACCTGGATGGTATGCAGTCCACATAGAAAGATGGCTAACTTACTTTGCTACTTCTCAGGTAATGTCCTGATATTACTTTCTTCTATTTATTTTATTATAATGTCCTGAAATTTTATATTTTATCATAATGTCCTGAAATTACTTTCTTGTGGTTATCATGATTGTGTTGCACTGATAAGCAGAAAATGTGAATGAACATTGCCACGGACGGTGATTTATAATCAGAGACAATTATAAGTAAGGAAGAAGTGTGCATTTTACATTTTTAATTTTATTAATACTATTAACATGATAAATATCTCTAAAACACATTCTTGCAATCTTCTTTTGAATAGTAGCTAGTCTCAGAGTGATAAGTTCTCCACAGGAGACATCACGTGATTTACAGGCGACAACTCTCAACTACCAGTACAACAGCCAGTTAGACAACAACTTTATGAAACACCACATGCATATAACTACATGATGTTTGTTCTGTATGGCCCTTATAAGGAAAGAAGGTCATTCACTAGGCTGCCAAATGGGGGGTGTTATAATGGCTACAGGAACATGAGATAGACCAAGAAATAAGGATTTGAAAAAAGGCATCCATATTTTTTTTTTGTATTGATTTTTTTTAAAAAAACTTTTCAGTTCTGGCGTAGGTGTGCAGAATATGCAGGTTTGTTACATAAGTATACATGTGCCATGGTAGTTCGCTGCACCCATCAATCCGTCATCTACATTAGATGTTTCTCCTAATGCTATCCCTCACCTTGCCCCACACCCCTGACAGGACACAGTGTGTGATGTTCCCCTCGCTGTGCCTATATGTTCTCATTGTTCATTTCCCACTTATAAGTGAGAACATGTGGTATTTGGTTTTCTGTTCCAGTGTTAGTTTGCTGACAATGATGGTTTCCAGCTTCATCCATATCCCTGCAAAGGACATGAACACATCCTTTTTTATGTCTGCATAGTATTCCATGGTATATGTGTGCCATATTTTCTTTATCCAGTCTAAAATTGGTGGGCATTGGGCTGGTTCCAAGTCTTTGCTATTGTGAATAGTGCTGCAATGAACATACATGTGCATGTGACTTTATATTAGAATGATTTATAATCTTTTAGGTATATACCCAGTAATGGGATTTCTGGGTCAAGTGCTAGCTCTGGCTCTAAATCCTTGAGGAATTGCCATACTGTCTTCCACAATGGTTAAACTAACTTATGCTCCACCAACAATGTAAAAGCGTTCCTATTTCTCCACATTCTCTCCAGCATCTGTTATTTCCTGACTTTTTAATGATCACCATTCTAACTGGCATGAGATGGTATCTCATTGTGGTTTTGATTTGCATTTCTCTAATAAATAGTGATGATAAGCTTTTTTCCATGTTTGTTGATCGCATAAATGTCTTCTTTTGAGAAGTGTCTGTTCATATCCTTTGCCACTTCTTGATGAGATTGTGTTTTTCTTGTAAATTTGTTTAAGTTCCTTGTGGATTCTGGATATTAGCCCTTTGTCAGATGGATAGATTGCAAAAATTTTCTCCCATTCTGGAGGTTGCCTGTTCACTCTGACGATAGTTTCTTTTGCTGCGCAGAAGCTCTTTAGTTTAATTAGATCCCATTTGTTAATTTTGGCTTTTGTTGCCGTTGCTTTGGGTGTTTTAGTCATGAAGTCTTTGCCCATTCCTATGTCCTGAGTGCTATTGCCTAGGTTTTCTTCTAGGATTTTCATGGTTTTAGGTCTTACACATAAATCTTTAATCCATCTTGAGTTAATTTTTGTATAAAGTGTAAGGAAGGGGTCCAGTTTCAATTTTTTGCATATGGCTAGCCAGTTTCCCCAACACCATTTATTAAATAGGGAATCCTTTCCTCATTGCTTGTTTTTGTCAGGTTTGTCAAAGATCAGATGGTTGTAGATGTGTGGTGTTATTTCTGAGGCCTCTGTTCTGTTTCATTGGTCCGTATATCTGTTTTGGTACCAGTACCATGTTTGTTTGGTTACTGTAGCCTTGTAGTATAGTTTGAAGTCAGGTAGCATGATGCCTTCAGCTTTGTTCTTTTTGCTTAGGATTGCCTTGGCTATACGGGCTCTTTTTTGGTTCCATATGAAACATCAACATCAACATAAAGTACCCCTACCCAAAACCCCATCCAAAGGTTGTCAGCTCCAAAGATCAAAGGTAGATAAATTCATGAAGATGAGGAAAAACCAGTACAAAAATGATGAAAATTTCAAAAAACAGAATGCCTCTTCTCCTCCAAATGATTGCAACTCCTCTCCAGCAAGGGCACAAAACTGGACACAGAATGAGATTGATGAATTGACAGAAATAGGCTTCAGAAGGTGGGTAATAACAAACTCCTATCAGCTAAAGGAACATGTTGTAACCCAATGCAAGGAAGTTAAGAACTTGATAAATATTACAGGAACTGCTAACTAGAATAACCAGTTTGGAGAGGAACCTAAATGGCCTAATGGAGCTGAAAAAATGCAGCATGAGAACTTTGTGAAGCATACACAAGTATCAATAGCCGAATCAATCAAGCAGAATAAAAGCTATCAGAGATTGAAGATCAACTTACGGAAATAAGGTGTGAAGACAAGATTAGAGAACAAAGAATAAAAAGGAATGAACGAAGCCCCCAAGAAATGTGGGACTATGTGAAAAGACCAAATCTACAATTGATTGGTGTACTTGAATGTGACAGGAAGAATGGAACGAAGTTGGAAAACACAATTCAGGATATTATCCAAGAGAACTTCCCCTACCTAGCAAGACAGGCCAACATTCAAATTCAGGAAATACAGAGATCATCACTAAGATACTCCATGAGAAGACCAACCTTAAGACACATAGTCGTCAGATTCTCCAAGGTTGAAATGAAGAAAAAAATGTTAAGGGCATCCAGAGAGAAAGGTCAGGTTACCTACAAAGGGAAGTCCATCAGACTAACAGCAGATCTCTGCAGAAACCCTATAAGCCAGAAGAGAGTGGGGACCAATATTCAACATCCTTAAAGAAAAGAATTTTCAAACAGAAAAAAGAATTTCATATTCAGCCACACTAAGTTTCATAAGCAAAAGAGAAATAAAATTATTTAATGAGAAGCAAACACTGAGGGATTTTGTCATCACCAGGCCTGCCTTACAAGAGCTCCTGATGGAAGCACTCAATATGGAAAGGAAAAACCTGCACCAGCCCTGCAAAAACACATCAAAATATAAAGACCAATGACACTATGAAGAAACTGTATTAACTAATGTACAAAATAACCAGCTAACATCATGATAACAGATTCAAATTCACACATAACAATATTAACCTTAAATGTAAATGGACTAAATGCCCCAATTCAAAGACACAGATTGACAAATCGGATAAATAGTCAAGGCCCATTGGTGTGCTGTATTCAGGAGACCCATCTCACATGCAAAGACACACATAGGCTTAAAATAAACTAATGGAGGAATATTTACAAAATAAATGGAAAGCCAAAAAAAAAAAAAAAAGAAAAATGCAGAGGTTGCAATCCTAGTCTCTGATAAAACAGACTTTAAACCATCAAAGATCCAAAAAGACAAAGAAGGACATTACATAATGGTAAAGGGATCAACACAACAAGAAGAGCTAACTGTCCTAAATATATATGCACCAAATACAGGTGCACCCAGATTCATATAACAAGTTCTTAGAGACCTACAGGACATTCAGACGCCCACAAAATAATGGTGGTTGACTTTAACACTGTACCGTCAATATTAGACAGAACAATGAGACAGAAAATTAACAAGGATATCCAGGAATTGAACTCAGCTCTGGATTAAGTGGACCTAATAGACATCTACAGAACTCTCCACTCCAAATCAACAGAATATACATTCTTCTCCGCACCATATAGCATGTATTCTAAAATTGACGACATAATTGGAAGTAAAACACTCCTCAGCAAGTGCGAAAGAATGGAAATCATAACAAACAGTCTCTCAGACTACAGTGCAATCAAATTACAACTCAAGATTAAGAAACTCACTCAAAACCGCACAACTACGTGGAAACTGAACAACCTACTCCTGGATGACTACTGGATAAATAACAAAATTAAGGCAGAAATAAAGAAATTCTTTGAAACAAATGAGAATAAAGAGACAACATACCAGAATCACTGGTACACAGGTAAAGCAGTGTTAAGAGGGAAATTTATACCACCAAATGACAACAACAGAAAGCTGGAAAGATCTAAAATCAACACTCTAACATCATAGTTAAAAGAACTAAAGAAGCAAGAGCAAACAAATTCAAAAGCTAGCAGAAGACAAGAAATAAGTAAAATTAGAAAATTAGAGCAGAACTGAAGGAGGTAGAGACACGAAAAACCCTTCAAAAAATCCATGAATCCAAGAGCTGGTTTTTTGAAAAGATTAAGAAAATATATGGACCACTAGCTAGACTAATGAAGAAGAAAAGAGAGAAGAATCAAATAGACACAATAAAAAATGATAAAGGGGATATTACCATTGATCCCACAGAAATACAACTATCATCAGAGAATACTATAAATGCCTCTGTGCAAATAAACTAGAAAATCTAGAAGAAATGGATAAATTCCTGGACACATACACCTTCCCAAGACTAAACCAGGAAGAAGTCAAATCCCTGAGTAGGCCAATAACAAGTTCTAAAATTGAGGCAGTAATTAATAGCCTACCACCAAAAATACCAAAAACAAAAAAACAAAAGACAGGATCAGACTGCTTCACAGCTGAATTCTACCAGAGGTACAAGGAGGGACTCCTCCCTAACTCATTTTATAAGGCCAGCATCATCCTGATATCAAAACCTGGCAGAGACATAATGAAAAAAGCATAATTTTACATTCTGTCTTCCAGCTCAGGGCAAGTTGAAACGCTAGTAGCTGGGCCTTACCATTGACCTTTTTCCAGTATTCTTTTTTCTTGGAGACGGAGTCTCGCTCCATCACCCAGGCTGGAGTGCAGTGGCGCGATCTTGGCTCACTGCAACCTTGGCCTCCTGGGTTCAAGCAATTCTCCTGTCTCAGCCTCCCAAGTAGCTGGGATAACAGGTGTCTGCCACCACACCTGGCTAATTTTTGTATTTTTAATGGAGACGGGGTTTCACCTTGTTGGTCAGGCTGGTCTCGAACTCCTGACCTCAAGTGATCCACCCGCCTGGGCCTCCCAAAGTGCTGAGATTACCAGTGTGAGCCACTGTGCCTGGTCTTTTTCAGTATTCCTTTGACAATTATGATATTCTAGGGCAGTGATCCAATGATCAGTAAGGCAGGGACCAACATTTCCCTTCTCCCTCTATCTTGTTTTTTTAAGATTAGATGAGTGATTTTCATTTGGATGACCACTATTTCTGAGCCCTAAGCTCCAGGGTTACTAATAGGAATTTGGTAGGCTGGATGATTATCTGATCACACAACAAATGGAAAATTATGTTTCTACTGAAGTACTAAATCAAGAAAGTGTCTATGTTTACTTCTGATTTACAAAAAGCAAGTTAAGGGCTATAACTTGATAATTCACAAGAAATGATGCCTATGGCAAACTTTATTGTTTATGTGGAAAGATGGAAGAATAATAAACATTCAAATGTATTCTAAGTAGGGCATATTTGCTTCCCATCCACACTGATCTAATTTATGAATGCCACACCAGGTAAAGGAAGGCATCACAGTCTATTCAATTTAATTTTGTTCTTCATAAAGTGATTATTTCTGACTTTACAGTTGCTAATTATTGATGGACAGCAGCTGAGATCTGACCCAGCTACTGTGATGGATGAAGTCCAGAAGTTTCTGGGAGTTACACCTCATTATAATTACTCCGAAGCACTAATGTGAGTCTATTGTCATGCTTGATTTCATTTGTATTATTTGCCATCATAAATTATCACTGGTAGATGTGTATATAACATCATTAATACTAGCTGGAATTTATACATCCTATGCTACCTACAAGCAATCAAAGGAATCTCCTCATCAATCATGCAGTGTTTCTCATTTATTTATTTATTTATTTATTTATTTATTTATTTATTTTAATTTTTTTTTTTTGAGACGGAGTCTCGCTCTGTCACCCAGGCTGGAGTGCGGTGGTGTGATCTTGGCTCACTGCAAACTCCGCCTCCCGGGTTCACGCCATTCTCCTGCCTCAGCCTCCCGAGTAACTGGGACTACAGGCGCCCACCACCATGCCCGGCTAATTTTTTGTATTTTTAGTAGAGATGGAGTTTCACCATGTTAGCCAGGATGGTCTTGATCTCCTGACCTCGTGATCCACCCACCTCGGCCTCCCAAAGTGCTGGGATTACAGGCGTGAGCCACCACGCCTGGCCATGTAGTGTTTCTCTTTTAAATACCAGAGATACTTTATTTTATAAAGTATATTTTATATTATTGTAAATTCTTCTTTTTGTGAGTTTTCCCTGCACCAGTTTGATTAAGTAAATTTTTTACTTGCCTACCTGTGCAGAAAGTGTCCTAGAAATTTAGGTTACAAAGGTGAAAATGATATTGTCTCCTTTTTCACATAATTTACAGTTTAGAAATGAAATGCAATATTTAGGGCAGAATTGGGAAATGAGTATATTCATGTTTTATTCTGTATTTATTGAATTATTTATAACCAAATATAATCATGTATACTGTTCCAGCTATTTATTGTTGCATGACAAACCATCCCAAAGCCTAGTGGCTTATAATGACCATTATTTTATTATGCTCATGGAATCTGTGGGTAGGAATTAGACAGGATACAGAAGGATGGCTTGTCTTTGCTCATGATGTTTAGAGCCACAGCCTGGAAGACTTGAATACCTGACTTTGACTCAGATGACTGGGACCTGAAATCATCTGGAGTCTCCTTCACTCACATCTCTGAATCCTGGACTGGCATGGCTCAAAGGCTGAGATCAGTTGGTTGGTGACTGTCCATGAGGCCTCCTGGATGACTTGGCTTCCTCACACTGTGGTGGCTGTGTTCCAAGAGGGAGCAATAAGTCAAGGGAGCATGTGGTCCAAGACAGCCAAGTCCTTCTCTAACCTAGACTTGCAAGTCACACAGTTTAACTTAGGCTATATTCTACTTGATATAATAGTCAGTAAAGCCAGTCTAAATCCAAGGGGAGAAAAACAAGACAGCACCTCTTGATGGGGTGGGGCAACATCACCAGTGGGAAAGAATGTGGGATGGGAGATATGATTGCTATCATCTTGGGAAAATAAAACCATGTATGTTTATAATTAAAAATGGGGAGAAATGTAAAAGAAGAAAAATGACAAACAAAAACAAGCAGCCAAAAGACACCTTAAAAGAGATTATACTTTACTCATAAAAGCCTCTCCCACAAAGTCTGATACACAACCTGTTAAATTTTAGATAAAATTCTAACAAGCGCAATTGTATAATTTCCCATTTCACAGCAGATTAGAATCAGCAATTAGACAATTAGAGAGGCTAACAGAGGAACAGGAAAAGCAGTAATAAGATTGGGTTGTTCCTTATCCACTAAAACAACCTTAATGAAGTTTTTACCTACACATGGAAATAACAACAACACAAGGCATATTCCTGTTAATTAAGTAAACGAAGCTTCCTATAATATGTTTGTATTAATAGTTACTGATGTTGGCCTTTTTTCCCTGCCTCTCAGCAGTAGTTGAGGTAATGTTTCTATCCTGTTTATGACAAATAGTTGCTTATGGTTCAATAAACCTGTAAAATTACACTTTTGAAGGAGAGATTACAAACAAGTACAAAATATATGGTTTTAATATGTCTCACACATCACAAAAAGTAATAACCATAGAATAAAAAAACTCAAACCACAACCAACTCATGTGCTAAAAGTTGCCTAACAGTTATATTGAGGAAGATTTTGCATGTTAATTTCACAATTTCATGCCTACTAAAGTAAAACCATAAAGCAATGAATTGATGTAACTTAGAGAGGATAAATGTCCTTTGTTAGACTTAAGGCATATGAAGTTGCCAGTGCAATAAATGAAA
Organism: Mandrillus leucophaeus; assembly: GCF_000951045.1. NCBI lineage: Eukaryota > Metazoa > Chordata > Mammalia > Primates > Cercopithecidae > Mandrillus > Mandrillus leucophaeus. The sequence continues at coordinate 806,751 of NW_012106408.1, forward strand.
CCAGTATAGCAAAATCATGTAGATTCAAGGTTATGACAACCCTATCTAAGAAAAAAAAATGACTTTCAGTATTCTGGATGGCTCTCCTTTCTCTGATTGTATTAAGCTGTGCCTCACAACAGCTACTGTGGAAAACAAGGAGAAACCACGGCCCATCCTGAGACCACGGCCCTACCTGAGAGCAAAGGAGATGCTCTCAGCATGTGTATAAATATGTTGGCTTTGCTGCCAGGGTTGTATTTTACCTTAATGCAGTTAAATATTCTCATCCTGAGGCAGAAAACAATGTTTAGGGGCACTGTTATGCCAACTTCCTCATCTCATTTTATACAGCACGCTGAATTGTCTTTCCTCTTGGGAAATTAATGAAAACAGGAGAAAGGACTGTGATAGGCAGAGAGCAGATTGAAAAGTCCAGGTTGGAAATGACTCTGTCTTTCTTTTATCCATTTAACTAGTGATGTATTTAATTTTAATTTACAACATGTACTAGGACAACTTGGACTGCAAGGTTCAGGTCTCTAATAATAGGTTGGGCAGGGAACTGTGAAGAAAACTTCCCTCTCCCCCTAAATGAATTCACATATGTGCAGAAGCAAATTGCAGGTGCACCAGTATTATAGGAATGGGCCCAGGGCAACAAAATATTCTGCAACTAATTAACTTTACATCCCAGTCAATTATGCTTCATCCTTCTAAAACATCTGCTGAGCAACAAAAATGCAAACCTTTTCGATGTTTTATGCATGCAGCAAGTCCCGTAGTAATGAACTTAAAATTTCCCTTCTTATTTGGTTCATTCTTCCGTTTTTCCTCTCCTGTTAGTCCTAAACAAAAATTCTTATATATTTGACTTTTAAAAAAGAATTAGGCCACACATCCTTTCTTTTGTAACTCAGTGCAGCTATGGGAGCAAAACAGCATTAGTTTTCTTTAAGAATATGGGTACCCGAATTATCTAACAGAGTATCTGCGTTCAACAAGAGAAATAAGAGGTTGTCTAATCTTCCACTTTATTTTTACACTTCTAATTTGTTTTTTGAAAAGTGTAAGCATTTTGAACTATAAAAAATGCGATATTTTCTGAATTGAAAGCTTTAATTCACGTTTATATTCACAGAACTATACCTACATTACATTCAACCCCTTTAATGTATATCAGTGAATAATTTCACATAAATCTGTTAACATAACTTTGAAATCACCTCCATAAGTAAATAAAGTATCCTAAAGTTCATTTATATATGGGCTGTAATTTTAGTTATTGGTCTTTGATCTTTTATGGATTCATAGGTAAGCTAAGGAACTTAAGTTAAAAATTTAATGTAAAATTAAACTAAGGATCTATTTCTTTTTTTCATTAGAGTATAGCTACTTAAAATGCATAATAATATATATCTTCTTTCATCTCAGTTTAGCCTCTCTCAAATCAGCTAAATAAATATCTGGAAAAATGAATTAAATTAAATCAATGGGCATACAAAAATACATTTCCTTTATTCAATTGGTGAGGCTGTCTCACTGAAAATTCTGCATACAATTTGTAATCATTATATGTTTTATGTATTGTAGGTTTGATCCCCAAAAGGGTTTTTGGTGTCAATTACTGGAAGGAGGAAAGACAAAATGCCTTGGAAAAAGCAAAGGCCGAAAATATCCACCTATGGATCCAGAGGTAATATTTTCTTAATCTTTGAATTACTCTAGCAAAAATATTTGCAAACAGCTATTTCAAAACTAGTAACAAGAAATTTGCTTCCTTTCTTTCTCTGTTCTTTCTTTGCAATTAATAATTGTGTATACTTAGAGGATGATAGAGATAATTGATACATAGATAATAGATAGATAGATAGATAGATAGATAGATAGATAGATAGATAGATAGATATAGATTGATAGATAGGTATTAAGGATTAATATACATTCCTAGAAATTCTTTGCTGTTTGAATGCAATTCAAACATAAATATTTACTAAAAAGTGACTCATTTCCAAATGTAAAGCACTTAGTTTACTAAACAAGTGATTTTGGATAAAATATTAAAGCATCATTATTATGTATTCAATACAGATATTCAAGGCCTACATCACAGGTGGAACTGGACTAAGCAATGGAAAGAATACAAAGACAAAACAGTTGTGAACCCAGATTTATTACAGGATAAATAAATTAGTTATATCCACTGATTTGTAATAGGGACATAAAAACATAAAACAATGACAAACGAAACCAGAAAATGTCAGGAAAATATTTCAATAGAAGTGAGGATATGAGAAGAAACGCCTTATCTTGTAGAACAGGCTTGGAAAACCAGTCAGCAATTGGCTCAGCCAGGTATCATACATATTTCTCCTACGGCAAGGTGGGCAAAGGGCGATGCAGATGATTCATGGGTTACTATGGAAATAGATGTACCAGAAGGTCCTTAAGCTACATTTTTGAACTCAATAATTTCAAAAGGGTTTCAGAAATCACTTTAATCTACCAAGAAATAAATGTAATGTTCCCACTACTACTATAAACATCTTATCCAAAATGTGAAGTGTTTACAATCTGGTTTAAGGGAAGAAACATAATGAAATACCTGGTGAATGGTCCAAGATGAAATGTAGTTGTCTTAAATCCATTTTCACAGTATACACAAAAGTTGCTAAGGGAGTTTTATGTGGAAAAAGACCATTTGTGTTAAAATATTGAGGAGGGATTAAGAGAGATGGTGCAACTTGGACCAAACGGAAAACAATGAAGGAGCCATTGTTACCTATGCCAGCAACAGAAAAAGTGTTCATCTCTAATTTTATCAAACAGATGGAACGCTGCCAGTTGGGCTATAATATGAGATAAATGACACCCGGGAAGAAAGTCCAGTTGCAAATGTCCTGTTTTCCAGAAATCTGTGTAGATGAAAGATAACTATAGAACTAAAACCATTCATATGTTTTATATTTTTTTTAGCATTTCTCTAATAACGGCCCATCTCTGCAACATGATTAGAGACATGAGCATTGTAAAAAGGATCAGGTTTCAGAGACCTTATAATATTTTGGAAGCCTAAAGCTCTTAGTGACTAAAAAAATATATTTCAGCTCTGAGTAAATGTATAAAAATTGTGCATAATATTGCAAGTTATTGTTTGTAATAGTGAATTTTAGTTTTTATGATTATGCTCACATTTAATTTTTATATTATGAGCCAATTTTCAAAAAATGTATGTCAGTTTATCTATCTTACTTCTATAAATTTCATTCCTCATGAGGTCCTTATCTCATTTATCTCTAGTATTATACTCCTGTCATCGTTTTTTCTTTCTGTGTAGACTTCATATATCCCACAATGAATATGTGCTGTAATGACAGATAAGCCGCATAAGATACACCTGGTCCTGTTTCTATTTTGTAGCCACACATTCGCCAAATATTTTCAAAGGGTAAAAATAACTGATATTTGAGGAAAAATACAAGAAATATAATATGTTGTAGACACATATATTGTAGTAGATATATTCCTTAAGAAATATAGATTACAAAATATTGTTTGATGAAACGAAGAGCTTTTTTCAAGTTCTTTTTTTTTTCTTTCCAGTCTAGAACTTTCCTCTCTAATTACTACCGAGATCATAACGTGGAACTATCCAAACTGCTACACAGACTGGGACAGCCTCTGCCATCATGGCTGAGACAGGAACTGCAGAAAGTGAGATAGCACTGGAGACAAGAACCAAGCCTCTCAAGATACTTTTAGTGTTAAAAAAAAAAAAAAAAAAAAATCCACAACCTTTATTCTTAAGCACTTGTGATTGTCAACAAAGAACTGTGTGAATAAATTTCCTTCAGCCTTTTTCATAAAATGAAAACTGTTATATATGCACGCATTGACAATTACTAGCATCAGTCCCTGTGTAAGCTTCTGGGAGATAATGTGGGGGTTTGTGGCATTATCCAGTTTCTAGTGTATAGATCATAGCACAACCCAGTTCCTATGTTAAGCATAAGGTTTCAGATACTCTATGTACGCCTGATAATCTGGATTATATACAAGTGACCAGTTAAAACGTTAAGGAAAAAATGAGTGAGGTATCTGTAAATGAGGTTAGTCGTAACTCAGTATTTGAAGTAAGGGCTAACATTTTCCCCTTGGGAATTTAAAAACAATTTTGCTTTTATTATGAGAAGGAATTATGTGACCCCATACTCTTATTGTGAGTAATTATTCTTTATTATATCAGCCCACATATTTTCTTTCTGCAGTGACTCCTCTCTATTAATTTCTTGACTTAGAGCTTCCCATGTGTTTTGTTTGTTTTCCTCCTGTAAGAGGGGACTGTCTGAGAGCTTCCATATTCACTGATATTATTTTATCTGGCAGCACATGCCTTTCCAATTGAATATGTCATTATGATTCCAGCAAAATCTGTTAAAGTTTTTGGGGAAAAAGAAGAGTATGAAGCTGCATAATACCACTATTAAGTCTAAGGCCATCTTTAAGTGGGTCCAGAAACTTACCATACTAATAATCTAGATATTTCCACCTTGACAATGATATAGTATTTATATATTTTTCACTATCTGAGGTAGAAATAAAGCTTTATTGATAAAATATGGAATGAAAACACCAAGGTGTGTTTGCATATATAGTGAGGTAGTGTGCCTTCTACATAGTATATGTCAATCTTTTTAAAGCATGAATTTTTTCATATATGCCAGTACATCTACTATTGTAGAAGATTATGTTTTTAATGCCTATTAAAAAAATAAGTATAATCCAAATCTTACCTCTTCAAACATCACTTATTCTCTAACCTAAACCCAATTTCTCAGCTACGCCACCCAAATATTAATTTCTGGAGAAGTAATGTTCTTTCTGTCTTAGAGTTATAGGTTATTTTCTTATTTGGAGGTTATTGTAAGGCTAGTTGCATTTTTATCTCATTTGTCAATGATGGTATATTGATATTTTGTTAAACTTTTCAGTAATACATGAAGGTAAAATTTCAACAGAACAGTAAATCAAACTGACTTTGGTAACATTACCCAACAACCTCTGCTTCCTCCAGAGTAATTTTTCTGTTGGCTGTAGATAATACTACTTTTTCTTGTAATTTGAGAAATTATGCTTGCAATAATATAATAGCAAATCAAAGATCTGTATTTTTCTGTATGTTGTTTGTTGTTGATTTTTAAGCAAACACATCAAATTTATGTGTCCTAATTGGGGTAGTCAGCATCCAACTTTACATTTATACTTCATTAAGATTGTTTGTTTTCCTGTTGTTTCTCAGCAAAAGGATCTTGACCCTCTTCAAAACATGTAAGGCTTTTCATGGATATGAATGTAAATCACATATACTTTTGTTGTTCCTCTCTGTTAACTGTGAGGCTCAATTCTCCACCTTATTATTGCATAAGTGAGTGTGTGCTTCACAGCATTTTATTACGCACACTGAAATCACAGTAACTGCATGTAGAGCTCTAACCTTTGATTGATTTATTCATTAGTTTCCTCCAATGTATAATTATTTCTTTTTAAAAATAGAGATTAACTTTTTTTCAAGTGGAATAAAAGTAATATTTATAGAACAAAGGGAAACTTTTTTACATCTCAAGTACAATCTATGTAACTCAAGGTTCTCCCACCCATCACCTGGCATTTAAAAGTGTAACTCATTTTATGCCATTTTCATTGTTTTCTAAATAATGTATACAATATCAGTTAGCTGTCTACAGATATCTGGGAGCAAAATTTTCCCCAAACTCAACTAGTCTTTTCAATTTGGTTACTTTAATCAGTGTGAACATATTTCTCATGAAGGTTGATAGTGAAGACAACAAAATAAATTTTAATTATATAATTTATCTTCATCTTACAATAAACTACTAGGAGGAGCTCTGGGCTGTGAGATTATAATTAATCAGGAAAAATTTAATATTTAAGAATATCTTGCTGTTTTTTTCCAATTTTTACCCACTGGCTATTTTAGAATTATTGACTCAAGATTTTAATACATGTAATTATTTAAAATGTTAAATAAATTTGATCTCATGGTCTTAAATAATATATGTTTTAGTAGTCATGAAATTTATTTAAGCTATCTATAACTAAAAAAGTAATTACAATAAAGTTACAGAAATGGAGAATTTTAGTTCTTAGGCTAAATTCAGGCTGTTTGTTTAAACTTTCTTTTAATTTCTACCAATGAATATAAGGCATCACAAACTGTAGGCAAAACAATTAAGTAAAGTAGTATATTAATCTCTCAAATAAGGTGTCAAACTAACTTTCAGTGGTATCTATTCAATAGTCAGTATAAATACAGAGACGGGGTCTTGACAAAAGCCACAATAAAAACGGCGTGGTGGGCCATAAAGCAAAAGAAGTTTCTCAATAAATATTTCTGAAAAGGGATAGATACCTCATCGCTGTGAAATAACAACACCTTAGAATCCTATATGTTCTCTTCACCACTTTAAATGACATACTTTCTTTAAAAATTCTAAAGCAAGCTAGTTTCTCTCCTTTCTTTTTTTATAATCCAGTTGCCTAATTCACAGATATAATTACTGATGACCTCACATTGATAAAGGCAAAAACAATATTTGATTATTGTCTTTATCAAAATGTGTATGCATATCAAGTAACAGTCTCCAAAAATTATATTACAAAACTCATCCCAAACCAAATTTTGTTTGTATTTAACAATAGCCCAATGAGAATTAAATAAACAACAAGAAAGAATGCTAGTGAGAAAAAATTATACTCTTATCACATTTTTTTCTAGAAAAATAGCTTTTAGTCCAATACAAGATTTTGTAGCCCTTAATTTTAACAAACCCATCCATTGACCCTGTGTAGTTTTTGTTGTTCTGTCTCACTGTTTTAATATAATGTGACACACTTACCATGAGAACTGCTTTATTTTTAATTACAGACAACACAAAACATGTATGGGGGAAAGATATCTTAAAAGCTCAGTTTCTGGTGGCTAGAAAACATAATTGTTTTGTTGATTGAAGTACCTCAAAAATAATGCTGGCCCATTATTCCAAAAAGAAAAAAATCTGTTAGTATTGCAAGTAGAATTTTCTTTCAACAATAAGAGCACAGCTTAGCTATGGACACACACACACACACACACACAAACACACACACATATTATATGTGTATAATGCAAATGTATATGCATATATATGGTGTCTGAGAAACTTCAACTAGTTTTTGATCTCCCAAATTATATTTTCTATGTCAGCCAGTGAGGTGGGTGGGAAAAGCAGAGAAAGAACTCTGTATTTACTGAAATTGTTAAACAAACAAACAAACAAACAAAAAACAGATGTAGTACATGCATAGCGTATCATTGGTTCTCACTTCCTCGGAATAAATACTACTGCTGGTATGGTCACTAGAGTCATGTTTTTTCTCCTCTGAAATCCAAGGCTTTAATCAATCGTTGATTCTTTATCTTTTCTTTTATCTTTCTTCACTGTATACATACTCCCTGAATTTTAAACCCTTAACAAGTATAACCACAAGGTTATGAGAACAGACTTTGGATGTCTGAATTCTCACCCCAGTTCTACCTCTTACTAGCTACTAGCTGTGTGGCCTTGGACAGTTTGTGGAGCTTTTCTATGCCAGTTAGTAAAAGATAGACAATAATTATTCATTGGGTTTTTGTAGGCATTAATTGAAAATACATTTAAATAACTTAGCACAATGCTGATGCAGTTGGGTGGGAATGTGTTAACAACATGTAAAATTTGAATCATTCTCTCTTTGTTTATCAAAAAGAATATGTTTTTCCTACTCCTTTTAAAATAAAACATATAAATCTTAAACATATAATTATATATGGTCAAAATGGGAAACTGTCTTCCTCATCACTATCAAAAAATAAATTTTGTACTTCTCCTTACTGTTTTTCTGATAATATTGACAGTAAAATAGTGCCATCTGAGTCCATTCTACTGAAGTCTCTTTCCTTTTTCTCCTATCTATTCCTTTGTCAATCTATTCAGTAGAATATCTCCCTTGTATTTCTCTTTATATTGCTCTCTTAAATTTCTTTGCAACCTAACACATATTCTATCAAAAATATCAGATCTAGAGCTGCAACTTCCTCAAACCAAAGTCACAAAATTTAATGACAGCGTATGTATCATATGGAGACATATATATAATAGAGGCATATATTATAAAGAATCAGTACTATAAAATTACAAGAAAATTTTTCAGAATTCTCCACAAGTCTTTATCTCTAATGTCACCTTCTTCTAGTAAGATTTTGCCACAAATAAAAATGATTTATTATATTTAAATATATTTTCCATTACATTTATTAATATCAAACACTGTTGTTTTCTGCCTTTTTTTTTTTTTTTTTTTTGAGACAGTCTCACTCTGTCGCCCAGGCTGGAGTGCAGTGGTGTGATCTTGGCTCACTGCAACCTCCGCCTCCTGGGTTCAAGCTATTCTCTTGCCTCAGCCTCCCGAATAGCTAGGATTACAGGTGTCTGCCACCACGCCCGGCTAATTTTTGTATTGTTAGTAGACATGGGGTTTCACCATGTTGGCCAGGCTGGTCTCAAACTCCTTACCTCAGGTGATCCACTCGCCTTGGCCTCCCAAAGTGCTGGGATTACAGGCATGAACCACCGCTGCCCGGCTTGTTTTCTGCATCTTTAAAACTGCAGATACACAACATTTCTTGCCTGAAATAAGATATTTATATAAGTGATTAATTTCCATTCAAAAAATGTTACTGTTTTCCTAATGTCTAAAATCTCATATATCACCAAAGCCTGGCATCTAGTAGGTAATCACTAGAGGATAATTAACCTATACTCAAGTGTGTTCAGCAGTACTAATTTACTTAACCCTTTTATGCATTTTAATATATACCATCCACCTTTTCAGTTTGCTCTACATTCTAGCTCTAGAAATTTATTCATGACTTTAGATGCCAGAGCTAGCAACTCCCAAATCTGTATCTTCAGCCCAAGCTTCCTTGGGAATTCCAGACCTATTATCCACTTTACACTGTTTATCTTCAACTAAATATCTGCCTGACATCTCAAATGAGCACATGCAAAATCATCATCCACTTTCGGCTCTTCCTCAATTTTTTTGTCTTTTTAATGACTACACCCAACCAGACCAACATTTTAGTCCTTTCTAGAAATCTCTCTCTTCCACACACCCAAGTTACCCTGCATCTCTTCCTGAATACATTTCACTAAACCAGAGTTGCAGAGTACAAATATAACATGAGTCACAAATGGAAGCCACATATATAATTTGTAGTTTTCCAGTAATCACTTTAGAATATTATAAAAATGAAACATTTTAATATTTTATTCAACAACAATATATGTAAAATATACCAACCTGCAATTAATATAAAAATGTTTACTGAGATATTTATATTATTGTGTTCATACTCAGTCTTACTCTTATGGCACATAACAATTAGGACTTGCCGCATATCAAGCATTCAATAGTGGCATGTGGCTAAAGGCTACTAGACATCACAGCTCTGACCACTACTCTCCACGTGTAATTGTTTTGAGGTCCTCTTTTCACCCCATTGGTGAGACAAGGATTCCTACCCTAGGGTTGTGAAAAATGCCTGAACACATAACATTCAACACAAGACAGATGAGATCAACTGTACTCACAGCCCAGAGAGGAGGACATCCCATGCCATGCAGACCCACAGGGGCTTGCACTTAGGAACACAGTGAACAATTAGGGCCTGTGGGAGGCAGGTTTTGGAGTACCAATAGAGAGAGGTCATTGCTAGCTCCCACAGGAAGATGTGATGGGCTTGTCTGAATTCCTCTGCAGATAGGGAACTAAAACCCGCTACTCAGGGATAAGCAGAAACTGCAATGAGTCCATTTAATCAGGAGGATTTTTGACTAGAAAGCCTTATCCACTGGAGCAGAAAGGTAAGAGAAAACTTGTGGGTATGCCATTCAAGGTCTTTCTGATTTTGCCAGATGTCAAGAAAGCACATAATATTAAGCCTTAACTTTCGGCCTCATATCGCACCTCTCAACACTCTTTTACTCTCTCTAAGTTCTCATTATCTCCCTTTGTTACAGCCGGGAACTTTCACTTCTCTCTAAATCATACACCACACTACTGATGGGATCGTCTACATAGCTTGTACATTGGACTATAACATTTCTTCCCTTAAAAACCTCGAAATCTTCCTCCAAATGAAATGTTTGAAAACGCCACGATATATTCTATGAAGTGTTTTATAAGCTAAGATTTTGTATACCAGACTATTCTTTTCTTTCTTTCCGTCTTTCTTTCTTTCTTTCTTTCTTTCTTTCTTTCTTTCTTTCTTTCTTTCTTTCTTTCTTTCTTTCTTTCTTTCTTTCTTTCCTTCTTTCTTTC
>NW_012106408.1:817201-888932 GCF_000951045.1 Mandrillus leucophaeus
CTTTCTTTCTCTTTCTTTCTTTCTTTCTTTCTTTCTTTCTTTCTTTCTTTCTTTCTTTCTTTCTTTCTTTCTTTTTTTTTTCTCTCTCTCTCTCTTTCTTTTTTTTTGAGACAGAGTTTCGCTCTTGTTGCCCAGGCTGGAGTGCAATGGCGCTATCTCGGCTCAACACAACCTCTGCCTCCCAGGCTCAAGCGATTCTCCTGCTTCAGCCTCCCGAGTAGCTGGGATTACAGGAGCCTACCACCATGCCCAGCCAATTTTTTGTATTTTTAGTAGAGACAGGGTTTCACCATGTTGGCCAAGCTGGTAGTGAACTCCTGACCTCAGATGATCCACTTGCCTGGGCCTCCCAAAGTGCTGGGATTACAGGTGTGAGCCACCGCACCCAGCCCAGACTATTCTGTTTTTTATTATTTTTTTTATTTTACAATCTCTTAAAAATTACATTCCTAATTCTAGTAGCAACAAACCATTTGCAATTCTCCAATTACTATAATTTTTACATCTCCAGGCCTTTGTATGTAATGCTGCCTAGAACACTTTTTTGTCCCTTCCTCAACCAATTTTCTGTATGAACTGGAGTTGCTGATTCACTTACATAATAAAACTGGACCTCAAGCAACCTAGCTGTGAAAGTTCACTTACTTTTCCTCCCCTATTCCTTTATATCTAAAATACAGAAATATCAAGCTTCTAAACTTTACAAGATTTCACATGGCTCTCCAGCTTAAAGTAGTTTCAAAAAATCTCCCGGTTCCCTTGGCATTAGGCCATCAATATCTGGGTATTAATGATAATATATTTAAACTGTAATCCCAGAAGGTGATTTGATATTCTTCCATTATACCATTATTGTTGAATCTACATTGTACTGTAATATTTTACATGTCTATCTATATGATAAAATGTAAGTTATAAAAAGGAGAAATGTCTTTTCATTTTTGGATCTCTCATGCAGAACACAGTATCTGGCACAAAATAAGTAAAGTGAGTGTTAAATGATCTTACATCTTTACACTGGTGGGATATTAATTTCTAAGTATAAAATTCTAAGTATAAAATTTCTAAGTAGAAATTTCTAAGTATAAAAATTACTGTCATTCTGTCATTCACAGTCTCAAAATATACATTTTCAAGGATGCTTGGGTTTAGGAGTATTGTCTGTTTTCTGTGAGTCTTTATGTGTGTATATCTAAGTCACCTATTCTGGCTTAATAAGACCATGCTCCCACTTTGCCAGACAGACAAATTTAAGCAACTCTAAACACATAAAAATTTAACTACATCAGATATTGTTCTTTTGCATTAATTTAAAGATCTCACAGCATTTTTTTCCTACCAATACATTTGTTTATAATCAGAGCAAAGCTAAGAACTGTCTATCTACAATGCAATTAGTGTGGTGACAGTGCATGGCTTAGAATTAAAAAGAGTTCAACTTATTGAAGGGAATAAAAGATCACTGTCTTAGTATTTGACTATTGAAGCCCTGAGTTTCATATATTTTTTTCTACTGACAAAGAGAAAAATGCTAATTGTTTAATGATATGTTTAAAATGTCTGTGTAAATACTGCCAAGAAAAAGGATAGGTGAAATTGTTATGTCAGAAAGCCTTGGCAGTTTTTCATTTGAATTCAAGTGGAATTAAAATATCCCCACATAATCAGGTATATCCATGTAAACAAGATTATTTCTAGAATATTCTGAATTATTTAAGGCTCCATTCTCACATCCTTAAATTTCATAAGTCTTTCCAGAAATCTAAATAATATGCCAAAAATACAACACTAGCAACAGGGTAAGAATACACAGCAGAAAAGAGAAATCAGAAACCAATGTGCAAGAATACAGAAGAATAATGACTGCATTCCTATGACCACCAATGGCCATTTCCAGGTCACATGTGTTGGTGTAAGAGAGAAAATTTACTATGAGTTGTACAATTATCAGCAATGTGTTCAGAAAAGCAGGAAGAAACTTCAACTCTTTTTGACCCAGAACAAGATATGAGGATGTGTCAGGGGAGCAAATCTTACCTTGCATGTATTTTTATTTTTCTCCCATCTTGTTTGCTGATGAGAATAGATCACAAGTCAAAGATAGAGTAGTATGTGGTGGGGAGTATTGAGGGTGATGGGCTTATGGTAACCCACTTGGCATTTGAGGTGCAAAATGTACAGACTTTGATTTGTCTGGGTTACCTAAAATAAGCTCACTTCACTCTACAGGGCGAAGCTGTAGACATGCTTTTCTCTCTGTGCCTCCAGATAGCAGTCTATACACGAAACTCTAAAGTCCAGATCAATTGTAATTCTCTCTTGCATGCTTCCAGAATGTTGCCGGGAAATCACAGTTTTTACACAGAAGTCTTTAACCTGTTAATTAAATTAAGCATATATAAGCCTGTAATTATGTCTTGAAGAGATTGGTAATGTTCCCTGTAGATGAGACTCTGAGGCCACTTGGATCCCATTTCAGCAGCATGGCAAAGCTAAAAGAAATAATGCAATCGATTTAGATAACAAAAGTTATAGTGCCTTTGTAACAGGTGACACACATACAAACACATAGAATTCTCAAATACCTTCATTTGAAATAAATAATGCAAGGATTTATCAGTTTTTGTGCTACTCTCTGAAATGAACCAACTCGTATCAAGCTCCTGTGATTTCAACGAGGTCCTTCAAGTTATTTAAAATGCTTTCAACTGGAAGAAGTGGAGTGCAACATAACACATTTTATGGATCTCTGAAGCCGGAGTGACAGTTCCAATTCTGACATTACCAATTACTAAATATGTGGTGTGTCACAGGCACATTGCTTACCTTCACTATGCTACAATTTCTGTATCTTTACATTGCAAACAATAAGAGCACCTATCCCTTGGGGGCATTGTGAGGATTATATTAATTAAAATACACACCCAGAACAGTAGCTGGCACGTAGCAGCTACTTTAAGAGTGTTCACTATAATTATTTACTTTTTGCTTTTCAACTTATAGACACAAAATATGTGTCTTTAAAAATATGTTCCAAATGTGTTGGTTTCATATAAAATTAAATATATATAAGATTAAGTATATTTAAAAATATAAGATTCTGTAACCACAAGATAGTTACAGATAATAACAAAGCAAAAACAAGATGATTACCTACAATATATAAGTATTTTAAAATTGTAATTCTGTCAATTATTTTTACATGGTTGACCAAATTATGGAATTCTGAATCTCATTTTTCCTAAGTAAACACTGAGAATAAGAGCTTAAAGATAGAGTGCCAATAAGTGAACCCAAAGTTTAAGGTGAATTACTAAAGAAATTGAAGAGAAAACTGAACTGTTACTAAATTAAAATTGCCTATAAAGGATGGACCATTGAGAAAACCTGCAAAGTAGATCATTATACGGAAAAAGAATAGCATAAAACTGTTTAGGTGCTCTTATTGAGGAGTAATGGAAATGAAAAAAAAGTTTTTAAAAACCAGAGATTTAAAAATATCAACTCAATTTTTGAAAGTGGATTTAAAAAGTATCTTCTGTATACTATAGACTATTAAGCTTAACAATATTTAGTCATGGGCAAGATTTTAAGATCCTGGAAAAGAGCATTTAAAGTATTTTACAGACACTAAATTCTTCAACTATGCTTCAATACATGTGATTTAACATTAAATTTTCAAGACATTAATGAGAACTCTGTGGAGAAAGAAAAGGATTCTGTATTCAAAAAGTACTGCTAAAAATGGAGCTAATTGATCAGACAACTCTCATGTTTATATATGAGCATTTACTATGTTGATTTACTTTGTAAATCTTCATAAGGATGAAATAATGTACAGTACTTCCACCAATTATTTGAATGAGAATTGTTGGCTTATACATCCTTCAGGGTTACAATTTCATGGAATACAACTTAGGAACCATTCATGTAAGGAAAGGTACATAGACATCTTGAAGAGAATTCGTATCAGCAAACCATGGCCAATGGGCCAGGGCCTCTTTTTATACATACAATCATGAACTAATAGTTTTATATTTTTAAAAGAATGTTTAAAATATGCAAAATGAGGAGAATATGAGTCAGAAACTGTGGATGGGCTGCAAAGCCTAAATACTCACTGTGGGATCTTTTACAAAAAAAGAGATTGGCAACTTTTAATTTAAAGACACAGTCATTTTATAGTAAACATTATCTAATTTTACATGCTAGGATTCTAGATTAGAAAAATACAATAAATGAGAGGAACTAAATCATAAAAATCGCTTATGGAGCTGGTCAAGAATCCAGATTCACAGTTCCATCTCCCCTGAAATCTGAGTGAATAAATTGAGATGAGATAGAATATTCAAATTATTTATGTGGTTTATATGTTGAAGGTCTTCAGATATTTCAAATATTTGGAGCCCCAAATATATAGATGTAAGTAAGTCATCTTTCTGGATTTCAGCAGCCATGAGCCAATGTTTCTCTTGATATCTTTATAAATGAATAAGAGAAATAAGAACCACAAACTAATGAAGTTCAGTAAATTGGCAAACAGTTGAAATAACACACTCAAAGAATATGGTTAATGAATACATGTTTGTGTAAAAAAAGATTGAGTGGCTCACTCTTCAGTTTTATGCAAGAAAATTTTTATTAAAATATTCAAATAGAGAAACAAATCAAAGGTCCGAATATTGCAGTCTTTGAAGTACACTAGCCAGTAGGTTTTTTAAATTACTGTGTTGCCTTTAGGTAGGGCATGTTCTCTTTAGTTCCTTGGGATGTACTGCCTTCTATTTTCCATTTATAAATGTCTAGATGCTGAAGGCATTAGGGTTTATGGGCCTTGATCTGAAATTTATCATTAAGAAAATTGTATATGGAAAATATCGGAAGAGACATAAATCTCAGGCGATGTTATGATCTGGATTCAGCAAAAATAATTTGTCTTAGGTTCAAACACCCAACAAACCAAGTACTATAGTTTTAGTAAAGATTTTTCAAACTAGTATCCTTTATAAAAGATAAATTTTTAAAGTTATAGCTTAACACAATCAAAGTTTACTTTGCACTCACATAAAAATCTAATCAGTGAGGAGGAAGAATGAGCAAGGGAGGAAATTTTACTCCATGTCGTTATTTAGAAAATCAAGCTGCTCTAGTCTCCGCTGTCCTTAAGTGCAAATGTAGCTTTCACTGTCACTCTAGACTTCGACCAGCCTGCAAGGCAAGGAAAGTGGGAATCAGAATCATTCAGGAGTATTTTATGGACCTCAGAATGATTCATAGCACTCTAAAACATACCACATTGACCAGAATTTGATTATAAGGCAGACTTTACTGAAGGGAGGTTGGGAAATGTAGTCTAGCTTTATGCCAAAAGGAAAGGGAAATAGGTTTGATAAATAACTAGATATTCTCTGTCCTAGTCCACCCTTCTAGTCACCAAATATCCATTACATTCTTCCATACATAGAACACATTCATCCTTTCCTCAAGGAAAACAGCACAAAATCCTGTCTGTCCACTTCATTCAGCTCAATGTAGAAAATCTCTGAGTTATACATCAGCCTGTTCGTCAGGTCCAGGTATGGCTTTTTGTGATCTAGCAATCCATGGGCAGGTCATCTTCTCTCATCACAGGCAGGTATACAATGGTGGACCAGGGGCATGATATCCACAGTAGACATTCCCATTTGGAAATTGGAAGGATGGATAACACATGGTTGTTAATAAACGGTAATTATCATGTGTTTCTGCTGGCAAGGCAGGGGTTGCCTGCAGTGGAAATGTGTTTTCTTGATTAGAGCTGATTTTGCTCTCTGAAAGGAGCTCCCTTGATCATTTGGTGATCTGGAGTTTGGTGATTTGGAGCTACTAGTGATGACCATCTCTATCTTCTAGGCACATTTTCCCTTATAATCTGGACTTATGATTTATTTGCCAATATACTTACCTCAAAAACTTAGCAGGTATCTAATCTAGTTGCCTCCATTAGTTCTGAGGGCCAGTGGTCATCCTCCAAGCCCTGGCTCTTGTATCTACTTTTTTCCATCATTTTCTTGCACCAGTCACTCCTTCTCTCTGTGTTACTCCCTCTCTCTGTCTCTGGAGTTCTCTCCCTTCCTCAGTTTAATGGCAGCCTCCAGAGGCATCATGCTTATATGTAAAAGTAATATTCAATTTTACTCTTTTAAAAAGGCTGAATCTTAATGGGGCCTTTAAACTAAAGTTTTCTCTCGATATTATACTATTGAGGTTTAGGAGAATTTAGATTTTTCAAACTTTTGAGGTCTCAGATATCTGGAGTATTTATTTCATTTTATATTTGCCTACAAAATCAACTGATTGTTGGGCAAGCCCATCTCTTTCTTCTAATATCTTCTATTACAAATAAAAAACATCCTATTCTGTAGCTTTCTCCTTAGAAATACAGTCTTGGAGGCATTTGATCTGTTTTTCAAGTTATCATAAAGGACAATTTCACCAACGTTTTGCCACGAATATCCAATCTCTCATTTCATTGTTCTCATTAGCAGCCACTCTCACTGCTGGGAAATGTTGCAAATGTTAACCTTTATTTATAACATCCCTTCTTAAGCTACCAATTTTCAAATAGTTAAGGTGCTCCTAGCTGCTGTAATGGATTAATACCAAATTCTTAGCAGTATCATTTTTCAAAAGATCATTTTTTTTCTTTCATATGTACTACAAATAGTGGAAGAGAGAACTGTTTTCCTCTACACAGAGAATCTGCCTTGAAAATCTTCCTGGATTATCTTGTGTCAATGAGAAAGTCTTATGAGAGAAAAGAGTGGAGGCTTTCTGAGTGAACGATTTTTGAAAGATAAGCTTAGAAGTCATGTTCATCACTTCTGCCCATGTTCTGTTGTCTAGAATTCAGTCATCTGGCTACTTTTCACTACAACAGAGGCTGAGAACTGTAGTCGAGCTGTTTGATAAACAGCTATCTATATTTGATATATATTTGATAAACAGCTATCTATCCCTGGATATATATTTGATAAATAGCTATGTATCCCTTGCCACATAGATTGGGGTTGAAAATTAGACCAGGATTTAACCTAAAGGTAAACTCAACATGAAAAATAGTAGACATCCACAAACGATGATGTAATATCACTGTACACTAATAACAGTACATCTAGATCATGAGATAAAATAACAATAAATCTAGATCATAAAAAATGATTGCTTTATTTTGTACCAAACAGATCACACTTAGGACATAAAAAGTTCTTGAGTGAAGTTTACACTATCAAAGAATAAGGTGTTAAGGAATTGTAGCCCAACTTTAGTATTTTTCTGAACTAAGAAAACTGGGTTACCCATTTCCAGAAAGAACAAGTCCATTTGTTCAGGCTAAAAACTTCAGTCAGCCATGACCTCCTTCTTTCCACAACCTTCGTCTATTGACAAATCCTGTCAGCTTTATCTCCAAGACTACTTGGACTCTAAGAAATTCCTGTCATCTCCAACTCTGGTATGCTAATTGAACACCCCATCATCTTTTTCAAAATAAACTAATAGCTTTTTCTGCTTAAAACTTGAGGTCCTACAGACTAGTTCCCATAACAACCAGAGAAATTCTTTGACCAATTTTCCTATCACTTTCCCCTCAAGTGACCATCTTCAGTCAACATCAGTCTCCTTAGTTTCTCTGAACATGCTAAGCAGGCTCTTATCCCAGAGCCTTCATGCCCTCTGTTCTATGCATAAACACAGTTTCCCTAGATACATGCATCGCTCATCCTCTCTCTTCCTTCAGGTCTTTGTTTAAATATCACCTTATCAGGCAGGTCTTCACAGCCTCCTGGGCCATTATACTTTCATCTACTCTTCTTGCTTAATTCTTCTCCCTACCACTTACCAACAACTGACATATGAGGGTTTTCTTGATTATTTTTCTGCTTCCTCTATCTTATCAACTCCATGAGAAAATGACTCTCTTCTATCCCCTGCTGCTTTTCCTATGCCTGGAGCTCTCTGCCACATTGTATTAGGCTCCCAACAAATATTAATAAAAAGATGAATTTAAAAAAAAACAGGATGGTGAAGGATCAGGAAACCATAAATGAGGAGCACATGAAAAAACTTGAACTGTTTTTTAACAGAAGCTTGAGTGTAGACAAGGGAAATGAAGTCATAGCAAGTGAAGAAAAGGTTTTGAGAACATATTGATATCAAGAATCTACTGCATAAAAGAATAGAAGTTATAGAAAGGCAAATTTTCTTTTAATAGGAAATAGAAAAATATTTAATGTTTCCCATTAAAATACTTCAATAGGAAAATATTTTCTAGTAAATAGGGTATTGGAATGATATGCTTGGAGAAGTAACCTTCACATATTTTTAAGTCTTCAATAGACATAACTGGAGTTTTCCAGAAAATTATAAAAAAGTCTAAAATCCTAGCCTTTTGTTCCTTTCCAGTTCTAAAGAATGTGATATTTAGTATAAAATAAAAGTGAGAGAGAGAGAGAGTATAACCATTGACAGGATATTACAACTAATATTTGATTGGTTGGTTGATTATCCATTTGTCAACCAACAAACCAATTTATTGGTTTTACCTTTATTTTTTAAAAGTATTTACTTATTTATAATTCAGATAGTCATCTTAATCAAATCTATCTGCTAAGCAGGAAGCATGTGGGAAGGAGACTTATATCTACCCTAAATTTTATAAAAGAGGGAGAAATTTCTTGATTTCCAAGTCAAGTATTCTGCCCTAGTTAGAACATACATATATATTATATATAGTGTGTATATATACAGTATGTCTATATATGTATATGAAATGCATACACACATATATGCACATTCACACAAAAATGTGTGCTTATATATGTGTGTGTGTGTGTGTTATAGAGGTACAGATATAGTAATCATGTCTCCAATACAGCAGGCCTGCCACTTTGCCAAACCATTGTAAAGTTTGCAAAACATAAATTTATCATCACTGGGAATGCAGTCTTGTCTTTTTCAAGCTGTTTCACTTCTAAAAGCAGTAAATAAATGCTTTTATTTTGTGCATAGCATTTTATCCTTTGCATTATGACACTTATACCACTTATCACCAAATCCTTTCTTTCTGGTTGACTTTATGATTCAACTTCTCCAATAAAAGTTTTATAGCGGGAGTCTAATGAATTAGACCCTACAGAAAGGAAAGTAAATTGGTCTGTTTCAAAGCTTCAAAGCTGCAGCAATAAGTTCTACAGATTTATTGCAGACCTCTTCACTGTTCCAATAAGGGTGCCAATTGTATTGTTTCCAATTTCCCTTTACAACATTTTTTAAAGGCAGAAACTTCTAGGATATCTCCCCCCAGAATTACAGAAAGCCAGGATTCACAGAGAAACCAAGTAAGAAAAGCTGTATTGGATTCAATAAGAAACAGCATAGGAAAACAGTGGTCATGTGGGTCATGTTAAAGGACTGCATTTAGGTACTGGTTATAGAAAGTATGTATATGATTAAGCCAAGCAAAACACAAGGAAAGTCCCAGAAATCAGCCTAATTATTCATGACACAGAGAAGGCCCTGAGGCATGACCAGCCAGAACAAGTGGAGGATTCTTAAGGCTTAGGAACCCTAGAGGAGAAGCAGGACCCAGGAAGACAAAAGATGCTCCTCACATCTCAGAGCCCGAGGAAAGAAACGGAAGAGGGTTGCAAAATAAGATGCTTTGTTTTTTAGTCGTTAAATTTTTTGTTGTTAAATTTTAGAAGGGGGTTATTTTGTCGTTGTTAATTGTCTTTTTAGGAGGAAACCAAAGAGGATTGGATTGGTGACCTGGAACCTACTCGTGGTCGCGCTGATGGTGATTAATTTTCCCAAAGGCTAGTGTTCTGCTGCATAGCTCTGGGTTTCAGATTCAGATGAGAAAGAAGAAAGAATCCAAATCATTAAATTCAATGGTAAAACAAGTAAAAAGAGAGAGATAAAAGTTTCAACATAGCATTTACATGATTAAACAAATGACATTTATTTTAGTTGGTATTGGTGATAGTTATTTTCCATACATGATATACCAAGTAATAATCTATCAATCAATAATTTAATTTAAAAGAATTCTATATATAAATAAAACAAGTAAAAGATACAAGTGAAAATCTACAAAAAAAATTCTGTTCTTTTTTCTTCAATGTTTTAAAAACACAAACAAATAAGAAAGTAAGTTAGTTTGAGCAATTGGGGTAATTTTTTGTTATTTTTTTTAAATTTTATTTTAGATTTGGGGGTACACATCCAGGCTTGTTACGTAGGTATATTGCATAGTGGTGGGGATTGTTCTTCTAGTGAACTCATCATGCAAATAGTGAACGTTGTACCCAACAGGCAATTGTTCAGCTCTTAACCCTCTCCCACCCTCTCCACTTTGGGCAAATAATATCCCAAATGGCCAACTAGTTTGCTTCCTTATTTGTTCATATTTTTTTAATACTAAGGGAAAAAAAGCAGATAATGTTTTGTAGCTTTTCATTTGTATCTATTTTCACTTGTCTATTGTTTCTGTCTTTACGTCCATGTGTACACACTGTTTAGTTCCCACTTGCAAGTGAGAACATATGGTATTTGACTTTCTGTTTCTGGGTTATTTCACTTGGAATAATGGCCTCCAGCTTCATCCATCTTGCTGCAAAGGATATTATCTCATTCTTTTTATGGCTGTGTAGTATTCAATGGTGTATATATATTATAGATAGACATAAATATATATCTAATGTATATATAATATACATGCATATATATATAAACAGTGCATTTTCTTTATACAGTCATTCACTGATAGACACTTAGTTTGATTACATGACTTTGCTATTGTGAATAGTGCTGCCATAAACATATGTGTTCCGGTATCTTGTTGATAAAACAATTTAATTTCCTTTGGTAGATACTCAGTAGTAGGATTGTTGGGTGGAACTGTAGTTCTATTTTTAATTCTTTGAGAAATCTCCATACTGTTTTCCATAACAGTTAAATTAATTTACAAACCCAAAAACAGTGCTTAAGCACTCTTTTCTCTGCATCCTAGCCAACATGTTAATTTTTGACTTTTTAATAATAGCCATTCTGACTGGTATGAGATGGTATCTCAGTGTGGTTTTAATTTGCATTTACCTGATGCATACTGTTATTGAACAATTTTTCTGTTTCTTGGCCACTTGTATGTCTTCTTTTGATAAGTGTCTGTTCATATACTTTGCCCATTTTTAATGGGATTATTTGTGGGATTTTTTTTCCTTGTTGATTTGTTGAAGTTCTTTATAGATTCTAGATATGAGTCTTTTGTCAGATGCATAATTTGCTTATATATTTTCCCATTCTATAGATTGTCTGTTTACTCTGTCAATAGTTTCTTTTGCTGTACAGAAGTTATTTAGTTTAATTAAGCCACATTTGTCTATTTTTATTTTTGCTGCATTTGCTTTTGAGGTCTTAGTCATAAATTCTTTGCCTAGGCCAATATCTAGAAGAGATTTTCTTAGGTTTGCTTCTGGAAGTTTTAGGTTTCAGGTCTTACATTTAAAATTTTAATTTATCTTGAGTTAATTTTTATATATGGTAAGAGATAACGGTCTAGTTTCATTCTATTGCATATGGCTAGCCAGTTTTTCCAGCACCATTTATTGAATAGGGAGTCCCATGTTCATTATTCATTTTTATTGACTTTGTCTAAGATTAGTTGATTGTAGACATGTGGCTTTATGTCTGGGTTTTTTATTCGGTTCCATTGATCTATGTGTCCATTTTTGTAAGAGTGCCATGTTGTTTTGGTTACTTTAGACTTGTAATATAATTTGAAGTCAGGTAATGTGATGCCTCTGGCTTTGTTCTTTCTGCTTAGGATTGCTTTGGGTATTCAGGCTCTTTTTCAGTTCCATATGAATTTTAGAATTGTCTTTTCTAAATTAGAGAAAAATGTTGCTGGTAATTTGATAGGAATTACATTGAATCTGTAGAATGTTTTGAACAGTATAGTCATTTTAATAATATGGATTCCTCCTGTCTATGATCATGGGATTTTTTTCATTTGTTTGTATCATCCACGGTTTCTTTCATCAGAGTTTTTTAGTTCTTCCTTGCAGAAATCTTTCACCTGCTTAGTTAAATGTTTTCCTATGCTTGTGTGTGTGTATGTAGTTGTCTAAATGGGATTGAGATCTTGATTGGTTTCTCAGTTTCTGCACTGTCAACTTAGAGAAATGCAACAGATTTTTGAACATTAATTTTGTATTCTGAAAATGTACTGTAGTTGTTTATCTGGTCCAAGAATCTTCTCAAGGAATCTTTAGGATTTGCATGGTATAAGATCATGTCATCTGTAACAGAGTTAATATGATTCCTTCTTTCCCAGTTTGGGTGCTTTTTATTTCCCTTCCCTGATTGTTCTATCTAAGACTTCTAGTATTATGTTGAATAGGAGTGGTGACAGTGGATATGTTTGTCTTTTTTCAGTTCTTAGCAGGAATGTTTTCAACTTTTCCCCATTCAGTATCATGTTGCCTGTGGATTTATCATAGATAGCTCTTATTATTTTTAGGTATATTCCTTCAATGCCTAGTTTGTTGAGGGATTTTATCAGAAAAGGATGCTGGATTTTATTAAATGTTGTTTCTGCTTCTACTGAGATGATCACATATTTTTTATTTTATGTTTATGTGGTGAATGACATTTACTGACTTATGTATGTTGAACCAAACTTGCATCCCTAGAATAAAACCTACTTGACTGTAATAATTTATCTTTTTGAGGTGCTGTTGGATTTGGTTTGCTAGTATTTTGGTGAGTCTTTTTGCATCTACATTCATCAGGAATATTGGTCTGTGTTTTTTTGTTATTGCTGTTGTGTCCTTGCCAGATTTGGGTATCGGGATGATCCTGGCTTCATAGAATGAATTAGAGAGGAATCCCTCCTCCTCAATTTTTTGGAACAGTTTCAGAAATATTGGTACCAGCTCTTTGTATGTCAGGTAGAATTCAGCTGTTAATCCATCTGGTTCTGGGCTTTTTTTGGTTAGTAATTATTTTTATTACTGATTTAATTTCATAACATGTCATTTGTCGAGAATTTCAAGTTTTTTTCTGGTTCAATATTGGGAGATTATATGTTTCCAGGAATTTATTCATTTCCTCTAGGTTTTCTAGTTTATGTACTTAGAGCTGTTCATAGAGGTCTATAGTGATCTTTTGTATTTCTGTGGTGTCAGTTGTAATGCCACCTTTATAAATTCTGATTGTCATTATTTGAATCTTCTCTTTTCTTATTGTTTAATCTAGCTAGTAGTCTATCAATTTTGTTTACCCTTTCAAAAAACCAACTTTGTGTTTTGTTAATTCTGTATATGATTTTATTAATTCTAATTTCATTCAGTTCCTTCAATATATATATCATATATATACAATAATATTCAGTTTCTTTCAATATGCATTTATATTTTTTAATTATATATCATTGAAAACTGTAATAATTCAATAATTATTTGATATAATAATTATAAAGCATATATAATTTCAGAAGTGTTTTTTATATATGTTGTTTTATATATATAAATCTATAAACCATTTCATCTTTCTTATCCTGAATCATGTTTTCTGGTTTGTGTGTGTGTGTGTTGGCTTTTAATTTTCTGTTGAATCTCATTGAACTTCTTTGCAATCCATATATTGAATTCTTTATCTGTCATTTCAAAATTTTCATTTTGGTCAGAATCCATTGCTAGAAAGCTGATGCAATCTTTTGGAGGTGTCAAAACACCCTGAGTCTTTGTTCTGCCAGAATTACTGCATTGATTCCTTCTCATCTAAAGAAGCTCTTGCTTATTGTTTTTGAATTTGCTATTGTTTGGATGAGACTTTCGTTTATGTGTTTTTTCCTTGAGCATATGACTGTAGTGTATATTGATTGTGTATGATTGTTTGGCTTTGTTTCTGGGTGTTTTCAGAAGGCCAAGGTTCTGTATGGGTTCTTTGGTTATGGATAGCTTTCGGTTATGGATAGCTTTTGTGCCGTGGCTTTCTGAAATGCCTCTTGCTGTAGCAAAAGATTAAATACATGATCTGACACACTATTCTCTACAGGGCTGAGAGTGCGAAAGTCTCAGGAAGCTGATCTTCTACACCAGCATACGCCTTTCTGAAAGGTTTCTTATTTGGTGGTGCAGTTCAGTCTGAAGTCCAGTAGGTGGCGTATAAGAGTAAGCGCCGGCTTGCCCTGGGGCAGCCCAATAATGCGCGGAGGCACCTGCCCCGATAGAGGTTGAGGAGAGAGAGCAGAGTGAGATTGCGTTGGAACACACTGAGGTCTCACGGGGTGGGTTGCGAAGAGGCGGTGTGAGGGTGGATGCACCAGCTGCTTGTTCTGACCAGGGAGGAATGTGATCTTCTTCCCCATCAAACTCCTGTTGCAGGGCTTGCGACCTTTGATTAATATTGACATTGTCCTTTGGCTACCAGCTGCAGTGCAACTGAGGTCCCCCGAAATCCTCCTCTGGTGGCTACCCCCAAAATGGGTTCAACGCAGAGCCTCTTCCTCCATTCCAGAGCAGAGCTGTGCGGTTTCTCTGCTCTCCGTTACCCAGACACTGCTGCTCTCTATAGGTCAGGGAAATGGGTCCACCCTTCATGCAAGTCCATGCAGCTTGGGCTCATTTTCAGTGGGGGCGCAGCCACCACAAAAAGTGCTGAAAAGGCTGCCTCACGAGTGAAAATGCACTCGTGTCAGCCTCCAGCAAAGAAAGTCTCTGCTGTGTCTGCGACAGTGGTTGGGAGGAGTGGGAGAGAACCTCCCCTCCGTATTCATTCCTGGCCATTGTTTAGACCCCCTTCAGCTGTTGATGCCATGCCCTTTTATTTTGTCCCAAGGGAGGCTTTGGCAGGTTGTACTACCCACTCCCATGGGAGCAACCCGTGTTGAGGCTGCCCAGAGATTCTGACACTAGATCTCCAGGGATTCTGCCGCTCCCCGGAAACCCACTTAGTGCCCCATGGTTGCCAAAGTCAGAGCGGGTTCTAAGGTGTGTTTGTGGGGAATCTGATGATGCAGCAAAACAAGGGCTGAGGTTTCCCAGGTGAGATAGTCACCCACAACGGGTGCAGAATCAGTATAGTGCCCACTATCTCAGTTCAGGCCTGAGGGGAGTGCCAGCACACCTTCAGGAGCTGGCCACCTGGTGCTCTGTCCCTGAGAAGATCCCAAATTGTCACCAAAAGGTTTACTTGGGAACATTAGGGTAGAGGGACTCTCAGACAATTTGGCAGTCAGTAGATTGTCACAGGGGTGCAGGGAGCACAGAGAAATACTGCCACCTACCGTTTCCACGGGACTCTGAGTTCCTCAGTGGTCCATCCCTGCTAGACTCTTGCTTTCCTTTTCTGTCCTCCGGCTTCTTTCCACGGGCTCTCCAACAGGTCCTGGACCTCTTCCTTCAGCCTTCCACTCAGATCATGACCATCCACCTACAACTTTGATCTTCTTTCTGAGGAGAACTGGCATCCAATACCCCTAGTCAGTCATCTTTGGAAAAAAAAAAAAAAAAAAGTGGTGTAGTACCTTCTATCACAATGATCATTGTAGAATTCCAGGACTGAACAAGAAATTTGGAGACAGTAAATCATAGGGAAACTTTAACAGGGTATACCAGTAAAATTATGCTAAGTATCACTTTTCCTAGTACTAAAGAAACTAAATATATAACAAAAAGTGTTATTTGTCCTTGACAACCAAAATAAATACATAGCAAACAGATTTTGCTAGTATATGTTATATTTTATTGACTGATCCACATATGATTAGAAACACACATTTAAGTTAGGATATATTTGTGTATATTGACACCATTCTGCAGCTGTATGATTATAGAAAATAGCAATTGTATTACACAAGTTAGTTTTCCTATATGTTAATAAAACTATTCCAAGTGCATTATTATATACATGTATTAGACTTATTTTGTTTTTGAAGGGGGCTATCTCAAATATTGTCATGTCTTTCACTACTTGATTCTGCAGAAAGAATGATGGTGCTTTTTTCCCCATTATTACACAATAAACCCCAGTTCACATGGCAGGTAATACTAGTTGTCTAAATTTATTTCCTTTAGTTCCTTGATTGGAACGAATGCCACTGTTTATCAAATATTATATTATGCAAATTAATATTCACTTCTACCAAAGTATCTACTGTATTTGTAGATATCTACAACATATCTGCAAAATATCTACCAAAATATCAACCTTTGTTTACCAATCTTTTCGTTCACATTGTTACAATTATTCTCATTTTGGGAAAGTATTAAATATTTTCTTGTTTATTGTCCAACAGTATGTTATCATCATTAAGCACATGAATGTGTTAATTCTACTGCAGAGGTTTTGTATGGAGTTGCACTATACACAAAATATAATATTATTAATTATGTTAATCTAACATACTGTATCTGCTGACTATTTCAAAGAAAAAAAAATTTTAAGTCACTATAAGCAAGTAAGTTACCCTGAAGAGACATTAAGGAACACGAACACAATGTCATAAAGAGTATTTGGAAAAATGCCCTCTTTAATGGTCATCTACAGCTCACTGAATGTGGTTTTTCTCTACGTTAAGGGCACTTTTGAAATTTAGTTTTACAATTGATTCACTTAAGTAATGGTAAGTGCATTTTAGGTTGATAAATTTGTAATAAGTGTAGACAATAAAAATCTGCAATTTTTGCAAACTCAATTGTCTTCCAGATGCTTATATGCTCAGAAATGAGATTATTTTTTAAGACTTCGTTGTTGCATCTAAAGAATAAAACACATAACCAAAGGGGAGATTAAAATGTGTTCGTATTTACTAAGTTTCAGGTGTGCAATTGAAAGGAACATACTAAAATGATAAAAACTTAAGCCTCCAGATTAAAAAAATGCTAAAAAATAAAAGTTTATTACATACTGAGGTATATTCATAAACTAAGCGTGCATCATTTAAAATGTTTCAATCACTATAAATATATTATACACACCTGTAAATTGATTGAGAAGAATTCAATTATGTAGTCTAAACACTGAGTTGGATAAATTAGTGATAGCAATGTGTTTCCTATTTAGCCGATTTGGTGAAAAAATAAACATATGGTTTGGTATAGTAAACTTTGCATTTGAAAATTAAAAATGTTACTGAAGGTTTCAAAATTTTCTTGAATATGAATTAAAGTCCTTCTGTTGTAGTAGAAGATTAGATTTTTTTGAAAAACACAAATGTCTAGAATATTTGATAAGGGGTTAAGGATTTAAAATACCAATGCTTTCTTACTACCGACTATATATTTTTTGTAGATCTCATATATTATTTTAGTATACTTATTTTGAAGTAACTCAGTAGAGAATTAGCAAACTTTGGTGTAGCATATACACAATGTAACAAATGTTAGACTGCTATTTTAAATATGTAATATTGCTAAACTTCTTAATATTAATGCATTAGACCAAGGAAGTAAAGAATATTCCTCCACATCAGTATTCAAAGTAATCAGAATAATAAAATGTAAACAGCAAGGGCAATGAATGACAAATGTAATACTATCTTATAATGCCTCTTTTTATAATAGGGTATCTAAGGAAGCCATTACATTAAAACAAAGTGTATTTTATAATTGCTTCCATCAAACAGACAATTGAAAACAGAATTGTATAATGTAGATTCATTTTACATTGCATTAATTTCCTATTTTTAGGAAATTAACAAGACTCCAAAATTACTCCATACACTTCTCACTCACTTAAATGAATATCTATATAAATTGTATATCTATATTGGAGACAGGATCTAATTATGTTGCCCAGATTGAAGTGCAATGGCTATCCACAGGTGCAATCCCACTGGGGATCAGGACAGGACTTCTGACCTGGTTCATTTCTGAAAGGGGCCAGTTCACCCCTTGTTAGGCAACTTGGTGGTCCCCCACTTCCACCTTCCCCCACCTTCCCAGGATTGATGCAGAACTCAGTGCAGACACCTGATACGCATAGTGCACTACAGCCCAGAACTCCTGGGCTCAAGTGATCCTCGTGGCTCAGCCTTCTGAGTAGCTTGGAATACAAGTGCATGCCCTGTGCCTGGCTGTATAAATAGTATTTGATATAATATGATAATATTACATATAATATGATAACATTACATATAATATGGTTTGAATATTTGTCTCTGCTCAAATCTCATGTTGAATTGCAATCCCCAGTGCTGGAGGTGGAGCCTGGTATGAGGTGTCTGGATCATGGGGATGGATCCCTCATGGCTTGGTGCTGTCTTGGTGCAATATTGAGTGAGCTCTTGCGAGACTGGTCATTTAAAAGTGTGTGGCACCTCCCATTGCTGTTTTCACCACGTGACATGCCTACTGCTTCTTTGCCTTCCGCCTTGATTCTGAGCTTCCTGAGACCTCTGTAAAAGCCAAGCAGATACAGCACCATGTTTCCTGTAACACTTTCAGAACCATGAGTCAATTAAAGCTCTATTTTTAATAAATTACCCAGTCTCAAGTGTGTCTTTATAGCAATTCCAGAACAGCCTAATACAACATATAATTTCAAATGGTGTTGTGGGGGCTTGTTAGAGTTGATCCTGCTTCCAGGCTTTTTTCTCCTTTTGGCTAGCAACAAAAGTCTCTATCATACTACTTTGAAACAGTTCATTTCCTTCTCTTAATTTAAAATAGCAAAAATAATTGTAGATACATATATATGCACATATATATGTATATAGACAGTACATATGTCTATGTATGTATATGTATATACATATGTCTATATGTGTGTGCATATAGACAGACAATAGGTAGGTAATTAATAGATAGATCATACAAAAACTAATAGATCTCCTCATTATGGAAGTCCGAATCCAGCCTAACCTAGTATTACAGTGGATCTATTACCCTTGTTTCCTCTTCCCCTCCCCATAGAACCAGCCAGCATACACCCTGGCTCAGGCCCACATCAGTCACCTAGAAAAAGAGATAATACATAGACAAATAGATCTCCTCATTATGGGAGTCCGAATCCAGCCTAACCTAGTATTACAGTGGATCTGTTACCCTCGTTTCCTCTTCCCCTCCTCATAGAACCAGCCAGCATACACCCTGGCTCAGGCCCACATGAGTCACCTAGAAAAAGAGAAAGGTAGGCGTGAAAATCGTCTCCCAAATAATTCAACTTGGATTTAGAGACTGGACTGATTCCTCAATCAAAACATTGGCAAAGTACAAGAATACACATGCCACAGAAGATAAATCATAAATAGCTAATAAACATGTGAAAAGATGCCGAGTGTCATGCACTATCTCACCCTATACTCAAACCCATGGCACAAGTACTATTATTACATCCTTTTAATGGATGGGAAGCCAAAACTCAGAGGATATACATATGTTATCAAGGTCACATAGACATTAAGTTACAGAGGTGAGACTGAAATCCAGGTAGCGCACTGTAAGCAGCCTGATTCACTTAAGACAATAGAGTAAATAAAAATACAACATTTTAAATATACATAAAAGTCTTTTTATTTAACAAATGCAGAAAGATAAGGACATATGCATAGTAAGTAGGATTCAAAGAAAGGAAATGACTAAACCAAGGTGACCTTGAGCCTGAGTCAGACAGAACTGATATTTTAGAAGATAATATTTCTTAGTATGTCCACGGCTCAATTATTTTTCATAGGATTACTAACACTCACCAAAGCAGTAGGTTCCAAGTTTTAAGAAGACAAGAAAGGTTTTAGTCTCATTCACAAATAGATTCCCATTATGGAGTACAGTTACTGACTTACATGGGATGTTCCCAGAAAGAGCTGTTGAATGCATGCATGCATTAAAGAAGAGCACATCAATCAAGAGTCAGTGGAATGAATTGGTCAGTAACATACTAACCATATGGCCATTTGTCCAGGTAATGAGTAGCATATAAACTCCAGGATATCATTTCTTTCCAACTACTGTTTTAAAGGAAACGTATCCCTTCATCAATTACAAAAGAATTCCCTTACTACCTATAGCAGTTTTATAACTTTTATCTGACCTTTTTCTAGCTTTAATGCCTGTTTTTTAATTTCCTCTATGAGTCTATTTTTCACCAGAAGTATAGAACGTTTTCACTCATCATCTTCATCTCTTTCTGTGCAGTGGCTGTGGCTTCAGCTCTGAGATTAAGCTTTCCAAGTCACGAAGATCAAGGAAAATGATGCAGTGAGGATCAAGAGAGACTCTGCTCCCAATAACAGAGGTGTTCTGTTTTTAGCTGGGCTTTTTTCTTCCCCCAGTTTCTACTTCAAAACAACCAGAAATTTTTGTGCCTAGATTATTCTCAAGAAATGGTATCTAAGCTCTTCTAAAATTTACAATGGAATGCAATTATAGGACTTTAGGTAGGTAGATTTCTTTAATAATTATATTAACATAGATACCTCAAGAAATAAGAGTTTAACTAAGAAGACATAGCTATTATCTGTGTAACATCCTTGGCAGTTATCACAGGTGATAATCTCTCAACTTGCAAGTCACACAGAGAATGCCACAGACATCTCAATAGTCCCCTCCCGATTCTAATAATTTTGAATTGTGGCCATAAACAACGCTTAACACATTCTAATAGTGCCATACACGGGATTTATTTGTCCTTTAATTGGTGTTCACTTACTATTTTCTGAGAGTATGCTGAGTGCCAGGTATGTAAGCTGTCCTTGGTACCTAGCTTTCATTTGCAGTGATTTTTACAGGCAGTTAAATAAACACAAGACAAGGTGATTCCTATCCTATTTCTTGGTGCTCTTTCCAAACTGTCACTTACTTATGTTCAGGGGATATTTCTTTGGATCTTGTTGTCAACCCTTTTCTATTTTCTTTCATTTTCATGGCTCTCGTCTCTCAGAATGAAGGAGATCTAAAGTCAGTGGAAATAAGAGAGAATGAAAGAATACAGATATGTGAGGAAACAGAAACTTTAAGATAGCAGTAATACAATAACCTGAAAGTAGTGTTTGCAAAACAACGAATGCATAAGCAGAAAACAGTAAGTTAACAGGTAAAAAATTAAACAGACATGTTTACATTACCAATAAAGCATTTTATGAATTTGATGTTATTCTGGGAAATGCCTAATTTTTAAAAATCCTCATTCTAGAATGCATTTTGCCAGATAAATAATGGTTGTATCATATTGCCATTTTTCAAAATAATTGTACATTCAGGGACCAAAATCTCAACTGAAATCAAATTCGCATTATCCTCAGAACTTGTATCTCCACCATTTCCTGGCAATTTTCTTTAGCTAGGCAGAATTTCTTGACAGTATAGCCACACTTCCTGGCCAGTGTTATTCACCTTATTGCTTTGCCTTTCTGGCAATTTTCTTGGAGAGGTAGCTTTCTAGTTTATCTTAGAAAATACTTTTTTCAACACTATCTTAAGCTCAACAATCTACTTGTGATGAAACAGAAAATACCTTTTCTTGTTTCTCTTTTTTTTTTTTTCCTAATTTACTTTTTGTACATGTGGGGGTCTCACTATATTGTCCAGGCTCATCTCGAACCCCTGGGCTCAAGCTATCAACCCACCTCGGCCTTCCGAAGTGCTAGGATTAAAGGCCTGAGCCACTGCACCTGGCCTCCTTTTCTTGTTTCTTACTATTACAGTGAATCAATTGTATTGCAGTTTCAACTTATAAAAGGTAAACTAGCCAATCCATTGAAATATCTCACAAATGCAAAAAACTGTCATCCTCTACACATTTTTAAACTAATCAGTTTTCTTGGGAAGTCCTTAGTGCACCTGGTAACTTTGAGGTGGACACTGTGAGAGGCCACCCAGACCCTCCTTCAGTGAAAAACTTGCCGAAGCTCCTATGATCTCCGTTAGCTTGGGTCTGTGTCACAGCTTGACTTCTCTCTCTGCTCACTCTTGCTTCATCTTCTCCCTTCCACAAGCATTAATTTTAAGAGTATAAACAAGCATTTTGCAGGCCATGTTCTATGTCAAAATGTCTTCTTTGGGGAACCCAAGGAATATTCATCCTTTAAAATGTTTTGTTCATTCATGGGCACTGAGGTTTGTTGGGAAGAAATATGGTCCTGGAGTCAAATTGAATGACTTTTTACCCCATTCATATAATGTACTACCTGCTGAAATCACTTAAACATTACAAACCTCAGTTTCGTCATCAGTAAAATGGGAATCATAATATCAATGCACAAGATTTTTTTGTGGCGGTTAAATAAGGCACCTATATAAAAGTCACAGTACATGTTAATAAAAAAATAAGCACTCAATAAATATTACTTCTGTTACCTACCCTTTTCCTCCACTACTCAATACTTGATTTATATGATGTGTATATGTTGATAATGATGGCATGAAATTTTTGTTTCCTTTCTGCAAAGCTTTGCATTTAGTTTTGCGAAAAATAGGTTAGGTCAAAAAAAAAAATACCTCAGCCCAGTTATAGTTCCAGGTGATTCATTAATTGCAGCACCACTCAGCTTTTTCAGATAACATGTTATATGACTGTGACCCAGTTTACAATAATGCTTGGTAGCTTTACTTTCTTGTTTCTATATTAGAAAGTAGATGCCATGTTTTATTAGTCACACAGCTGTTGAGTTCCAGCTGCCTCTGGAAAAATAAAAGTAAGTAATGCTGTTCTTCATTAAGTTGTAGGGCAATATTACAGTATCCTCTGAATATCAGATATTAGATCCTAGTTAAGATCATCAAAACAACAGAACGAGAATAGCTCGTTGTTGCAAAAGGTACATTAAGGGTAATATCAACAGAAACATGTTACAAACTGCTTTCCTGAAAATAGAATAAATACATAATATTAACTTATTTCCAACACTGATTTCAAAGTCTTAGAAGACCCCAAAATAGTAATATTTCAAGATGTTATCTTTTAAAATTATGTGCATATCATTGTCAAAGTCTACTAAAAATTTATCATTCCATACATCCCATTTGGTCCATCCATAATTCGTGGCTAGTTGTCTGTAAGAATTTCTTTGTTTTTATGGTAGCAATATTGATAATCTATATTTTATATTAAAAGTCCCAAAACTTTCATCGTGACTATCAAATTAATTTTGGAGCTCTCTCTCTCTGAATTGGTCATGTATTTAGAAATGGAAAATTCTATTGTGAACAATATTCAGAATGCATTGGTGAGGTACTTGTTAAAGTGATATACATATTCCATTACAGAGTTAGCCTTCATTTAACAATACTAGCATTAACATTACTCACTTCATAGTTTAAATAATAAACCTACTCTAGAGAGTAGAGATGTCACATTTCTCTTCCAGCTTAGCAAGAAGGCCAAAGAAGTTTCAAATACTGGCTCTTTACAAGCATGAGGTCTGGTTTAAGACCCTAAACTCTTAGGGTCCCAATTTCTCCATTTATATAATGAATATTAGGATGAAATATAAAAAGATGGGTAAAGCACCTGCACAAGTTGGGGTCCCAGTAAGTTTGGATACTCCCTCCTCCTACTTCTAGGTTCTTTGTGCAATTAACTGTGAACAAATCAGAGGTAAATGTTATCTGGAAAGGTTTAGTAATAGGAACCAAAGGCCCTAGGGCTTGGACTGGAATCAGAATATTAGAGAAGGTGAAACTTTTTTTCAACTCACATGCAGTAAAATATAAACACACTTACTAGAAATAAACACACTGACAAAGCTGTTACCTTGGACTTTAAATGTATTTATAATATTTTATTTCATTAAAATATCTTAATCACTATAGCAAATAGTAATTTTTAATAGATTGTCTGCAGGTTTGAAATATTTAAGAATGAGAGATTGAAATTTCTTTAAAAATTGCGTTAAATGTTATATACATTGTGGGCTGGGAAAAGTCATATTGCAGAGTCATCTGGAAAATATTTCTTTTCTTCAATAATAATGTAGATTCTGTCTCTGGAAATGACTTGTGTGTTGTCAGTGTTTATATTTCTTTCTTTGGTTTTTTGGGTTTTTTTTTTTTTCATTTTTATCATTTATTTATTTATTTAGGGACTGGAGTCTTGCTCTGTCACCCAGGCTGGAATGCAGTAGGGTGATATCAGTTCACTGCAACCTTCTCCTCCCAAGTTCAAGTGACTCTCCTGCCTCAGCCTCCCGAGTAGCTAGGACTACAGACACTAGCCACCACTCCTGGCTAATTTTTGTATTTTTATTAGAGGCAGAGTTTCACCATGTTGGCCAGGCTGGTCTCAAATTCCCGACCTGAAGTGATCCACCCAACGCGCCTGGCCGGGTTTTTTTGTTGTTGTTGTTGTTGTTTTGTTTGTTTTTTTTAAGAGAGAAACGATCTCCCTATATTTCCAGGGCTGGTCTCAAACTCCTGGCCTCAAGCAATCCTCCCACCTTAGCCTCTCAACGTGCTGGGATTACAGAGGTGAACCACCACACCCAGCCAGTGTTTATATTTCTGTGAGTGTCTTTACTTTCCAAAATTTAACAAGAGATAAAAACCTGGGGTCTGAGGGAAATGAAGATTTTAAAGGGATGAAGGCTTGAAATGACTAAAGCCAGTTTTCACTGTTCTGCTGAAGTCTGCCCACCCCTGGTGTTGGTTCTAGCCAGAACAATTCTAACTTTTCTGAACATAGACGATGAATTATTTAATCAAGGGTTTCCCTAGTAAAAGGATAAAGGAGTAGAGGGTGAAGGGCTAATTACAGGGTGAGATGTAGACTCAGATAGACAAGGCTAGGAAAAATAATGTGCTCATTAAGGAAATCTTGCAGAGATATAAATTACATTTCTCCTCTCTGGTCTGAAAACAGACATATTTAACACCTAATGTGATTATTTTCCTTGTAACATATTTATTTCAGATTATACTTGTCTTTCAAGTCAGATACGCATAAATGCTGTGAGTTAATAGAATTTAGGAAGCATTGTAGTGTGGAATCCTGGAACCGTCCATGGGTTTAGTATTGCTCTAGGCTGTAAAAGAGTTAAGTCCTGGGGTTCTCTTGATGAAGGGAAAATAATGGACATCTAAGGTTTGACTGAGAATAGCAGACAGGACTCAGTAAGAGCTAAGAGGGGATTATAACGAAGGCTGACTTAGTAGTGGATGGAAAATAGCACCTTCTGCAATTTTATGCAGAACTACTAGGAGATGAACCTTAAAGGGAAAGGGAGAGCATCGATAGAACTTCAGATTTCTCATCTGTTTCTGTCAGAGGCCTTTGAAACAGTGCAATTTCATCTTGAATAGGAGCTGGGTAAAATAAGCTGAGATCTACTGGGCTGCATTCCCAGAAGGTTAGGAATTCTTAGTTACAGGATGAAATAGGAGATCGGTACAAGATACTGGTCACAAAGACCTTGCTGATAAAACAGGATACAGTAAAGGAGCCGGCCAAAACCCACTGAAATCAAGATGGAGATAAAAGAGACCTTGGTCACCCTCACTGCTCATTATACATTAATTATAATGCATCAACATGCTAAAAGACATTCCCACCAAGACAGTTTACAAACGCCATGGCAACATCCAGAAGTTACTCTGTATGGTCTAAAGTAGGGAGGAGTCCTCAGTTCCAGAGCTCCACTCTTTTTTTTTTTTTTTGCCTGCCTTTTTTCCAGAACACTCATGAATTATCCACCCTTCTTTAGTATATAAACAAGAAATAACTGTAAGTATACTAAGTGCAGCAGCCCATACTGCTGCTCTGCCTGTGGAGTAACCATTCTTATTTCCTTTACTTTCCTAATGAACTTGCTTTCACTTTAGTCTATGGACTTGTCCCGAATTCTTTGTTGCATGAGGTCCAAGAATCTTCTCTTGGGGTCTGGATTGGGACCCCTTTCCAGTAAGATTTCTACAGTCTTTCAAAGTGTTTGTGTGGAGTCTTAAGGGTTTTGGGGAGGTGTCTGCATGACTCGGCGCTAAATGTTTGAGAGAACGGCTAAGAAAATTGAGCTGCAAATTCTCTACATCTTCTTCACCAAAGCATTCTATATGGACTTTATTTGAGAATTTATTTGTTAAAAGATTCCTGTGACACAAAAAGGAGTAAATTCAGATCTTTTTTATTAAGTGAGAATATTTAAATAATATTGGTGAAAAATAAATAAAATTCAGTTTGTGCAGTGGCAAGATATGAAGGTAAAATAGTCAAGGTGTTTGTCATGGTAGACTGACTTTTAAAAGATTTCTACAATATGACGGAATAGTTTCCTTTTTTTAACTTTAAATTTTTTGTCTTCATGGGATTAAGATAATCAATTCCTTAATGCTTATAAGCAGAGGTTTTAAAGCAATAAAAGGAAGAAAGTAGTTTTCTGTTGTACAGAATTTAAATGTCTTTGAACATTAATTCCACATTGAAGAATCCATTAAGATAGAGGTCATTTGTGTCCTTTCAAATACCTGCTTAGCAAGTAGTTAATAATAGGTCAATTGGTCAAAATAAGAAGGAGGAGAAGTGAGTACTCTGGTCTTCTCCATTGCCTTTGTTGAATGATCTTTTTATTACCACCAATCTAAAGTGTAATGTTTTTATCTTGCCCTGCTGACTGTCCAAGTATACTAGAGATCACTTTTGGAAAGCCTTTTATATGCTGGAACTTATTAAGTTATCTTACTAATTACAAATATATGCATATTTATGTCATCTGTAACCCATTTCTTTTGCATCCCTACTTGCTTCTCTGATATAAGCTATGTGCAGTGTGTATCAAGATAAATTAACTGAGAGCATGACTTTATTTCTCCTCCTCACTCTGTCCTAATTGTATCTATCCATAAGTCTGATTAAGATTTTGTTTCTTCACTTGTAAAATAAGGAATCTTATTCTACAGAATACTATTTTCCTCAAATATTAATAGGCTTTAATAAAAATATTAAGCAACATAAAACAGTGATATTTATGTTGTGACTTCTCGGGACTTTTACTGTGCAAATGTTCATTGTAAATGTAAAATTAGGCTCTGGTATGCAATGGTTCCCAGCTTTATTTCACGATGAGATCCTCTGTTATCAGAGCATCTTATAGAAATAGTGTTAAATGCAACAGATTTGTGGAACGTAGATCTTTGCATTTCTCTGATTATACCAAGGCTCCATCTTACATCTTTCTGAATATAAGAGAAGCAAAGGTATAAATGTCCATTAATAACAAAGTCAGTATTGATAAGGTTTTGCACACATAATTAATCAGTATATCTAATCTAAGAGGACTATGAAACTTAAAAATATCCTGGATGAGGGTAATAGAAAAAACAAACAAAGCTCTCGTGAATGTCTTACCTTATGTGAAAGTAAACGAAATTATTCTAAAGCTAAAACAATGCAGAACTGTGAATCTAGAGAGGTGATTTAGTAATGGAGTCAGTTTCTGCCATAACAACTTTGCCTAAGTTTTAAGAAACCACAGAATCTAAAGATTCAAATTATTATTATTATTCAAATTATTATTATTCAAAAGCAGAAACAGGGTGATGCCTTCTATGAGTGAGTCTGAAAAAAAATCTATCCAGGGGAAAATGTGAAAATACTTATCATCTTCACGTTGTAATTCACAGCCACAAGCTCATATGAGTTTGTCACTAGAATTCATACTACATCTAAGCTCAAAAATCCCAAGAAAAAAAAATTAATCTCATTAGTCCTTAGTTAAGATTGCCTCATGTATCTTGAAAAAGCACAAATAAAATCATCTCCGAAAGAAGACACTTTAAGTTCACCACCAGAGACAAGACTCTGATTGCTGGCTGGCTGGAGATAGTGTGCCTCTGACATCGTGGAGGTCACATTCTAGTGCTCCCCAGTATACTTTCCAACATCCACCAGAAGTATATAAAAGAAAGCACACACTTATACTCTGGTGAGCAGTGATGTGTTTAATCTTTAACTTTAATGCAAGGAGAGTTTACCATTAAAAAAAAATCAAAGAATGGAATCCGTGTTAACAGATTGAAGAAAAATAAACATGATTATATTAATATGGGCAGATAAAAAGCACTTGATGAAAGTCAGCCTCCATTTATGACAAAACTTCTTATGCTAAGCATAGAGTGATAAATCCTTTTCACAGGTAAACATACATCAGTGTGGTAACATACTCTTTTGAATTTATATTTGAAATACTTCATGATTAAAATTTTTAGATGTTAGTGTTCTATGTGACTGTAATTCATAGTCATATCTGGTAATCTTTGCTCTAAATGTCTCATTTTGTAAGTAGTAAATGCAAATATATTGAGCAAAAATAATCTAAAAATAAATTTTGTGCAAATTCCAGAATGTTTAAAAATGGCCTATATTAAAGCATAACATTTCTCACTTTCAGTTATAGATAACTTTAGAATATATTGTGAATGATGCACATAGGTATAAGTTCTTATAGTTTTTACTTGAGTGTTTTTTAGTTCATTTTTTAATAACTTTATTGAGGTTAGTCACATCCCATAAAATTCATTTTTTAAAGTTCTCAATTCAGTGTTTTTTAGTATATTCAAAGAGATGTACAACCATCATCACACCCTAAATTTACAACATTTCCATAACCGCAGTAAGAAGCTCTGTGCCCAATACCATTCACTTCTCATTCCCCTGCACCACAGCTCCTTACAACCCTTAACCTACTTTCTGTCTTTATGGATTTGCCTCTTCGAAATGTACCATATAAAAGTAATCATTCAATATGTGAACTTTGTGTCTGACTCCTTTCACTGAGCATAATATTTTCAACGGTTATCCACACTGTAGTATCAATACTTCATTTTTTTAAATGCTGAATAATATTTAATTACATAAATATGCCACATTTTCTTTATCCATTCATCTGTTGATGAGTATTTGGGTGGTTTTCACTTTTGAGGTGTTTTAAATAATGTTTGTATAAATCCTTGTGTACAAATTTTGGTGTGAATGTATGTTTTCAGATTTCTTGAGTATATACCTAGGAGTGGAATTGCCTGTTCTTATTTACATTTTGAGAAACTACCAGACTGTTTGCCTAAGTGGCTACATCATTTTACAATTCCACCAGCAGTATACGAGGGGTCCATTTTCTCCACATCCTCACCAACACCAGTTATTGTCTGTCTTTTTTATCTTGGTTATGTTTGAGTATGAGAGAGTATCTCATTGTGCTTGTTTATTTTTCTAATCACTCATGGCATTGAGCATGTTTTCATTTGCTTATTGGACCATTATAAATCTCCCCTGGAGAAATATTTATTCAAACCCTTTATCCATTTTTATGTAGTTCTTATTTTAAAATCAGGAGGTACCTGTGCACGTGTATTTAAAAGATATATAGCATGATGTTGAGGTTTGGGGTGTGACTGAACCACCAGCCAGGTGGTAAACACAATACTCAGTAGGTTGTTTGTCAGCACTTGCCCCTCTTCCTGTCTTCCTCCTCTACTAGTCCCCAGTCTCTATTCTTCCTATCTTTATGTCAGTGAACCTGATGTTTATAGCTCCCATTTATAAGTTATAAGTGAGAACTTGTGGTATTTGATTTTCTGTTTCTATATTAGTTCACTTAGGATAGTGGCCTCCAGCTGCATCCATGTTGCTGCAAGAGCATGATTTTATTCTTCTTTATGGCTCCATAGTATTGTATGGTGTATATGTGCCGCATTTTCTTTATCTAATCCACCATGATAAGCACCTGCATTGATTACATGATTTTACTATTGTGAATAGTGCTACAATGAGCATACAGGTACCTGTGTCCTTTTGCAGAATAATTTATTTTTTTTTGGGTATATCCTTGATCATGGGATTGCTGGGTCAAATGGTAGTCCAACTCAGTTCTTCAAGAAATCTCCAAACTGCTTTCCACAGTGGCTGGACTAATTCACATTCCCACCCAGAGTATACAAGTGTCCCCTTTTCTCCTCAGCCTCACCATCACCTGTTTGTATGTTTTTATTTTTGTTTTTTGACTCTTTAATAATAGCCATTCTGACTGGTGTAAGATGGTGTCTCATTGTGGCTTAATTTGCATTTCTCTGATAATTAAAGATACTGAGCTTTTTTTTTTATATATGTTTTTGGGCCATTCATGTGTCTTTTTATCAGAAGTGTCCACGTATTTGCCCATTTTTTAATGAGTTGTTTGCTTTTTTGCTTATTGATTTCTTTTAAGTTCTTTATAGATCCTGGATATTATTAGATCATTATCAGATGAATAGTTTTTATTTTCTCCCATTCTGTAGGTTGCTTGTTTACCTTGTAGATAGTTTTGTTTGCTGAGCAGAAGCCCTAGAGTTTAATTAGGTCCCACTTGTTAATTTTTGTTTATGTCACAGTTGTTTTTGAGGACTTAGCCGTAAGTTATTTCTCAAGCTGATACCAAAAAGGGTATTTCCTACATTTTTTTTCTAGGATTTTTATAGTTTAAGGCCTTACATTTACTTCTTTAATTGATCTTGAGTTGATTTTTGTGTATGGTGATAGGTAGGGGTCCAGTTTATTCTTTGTCATATGGCTAGCCAGTTATCCAAGCACTATTTATTGACTAAAGTGTCTTTTCACCTTTGCTTGTTTTTATGAACTTTGTAGAAGATCAGATGGTTGTAAGTATGTGGCTTTTTTTTCTGAGTTCTCAATTTGGTTCAACTGATTTATGTGCCTGTTTTAGTACCAGTACCACACTGTTTTGGTTACCACAGCCTTGTAATATATTTTGAAGTTGGGCAATGTGATGGCTCCAGTTTTTTGGGGGGGGGTTTATTTGTTTGTTTTTATTTTTTGTTTGTTTGTTTATTTTTGCTTAATATTTTGTTGACTATTTGGGCTCTGTTTAGTTCTATAAAAATTTTTAGAATATTTTTGTCTCCTTCTGTAAAAAATGTCATTGGTAGTTTGACAGGAATAGGATTAAATCTCTAGACTGCTTTGGACACAATAGACATTTCAACAATATGAATTTTTCCAATCATAAGCATGGAATGTTTTTTCCATTTGTTTGTGTGTCTCTGATTTCTTTCATTGGTGTTTTTTAGTTCTCCCCGTAGCAATCTTTCACCTCCTTGGTTAGATGTAGACCTAAGTATTTAATTTTTTTGTGGCTTTTGTAAATGGGATAGTATTCTTGATTTGGTTCTAGGATAGAATGTTATTGTTGTATAGAAATGCTACTGATTTTTGTATATTGTCTTTGTATTCTGAAACTTCACTGAAGTAATTTATTAGTTCTAGGAGCCTTTTGGCAGAGTATTTCAGGTTTTCTGGATATAGAATCACTTTGTCAGCACAAAGAGATAGTTTGAGAACGACTTTTCACATCTGAATGACTTTTCTTTCTTTCTCTTACCTGATTTTGGTTGCTAGGACTTCTAGTACTATATTTAATAAAAGTGGTGAGAGTTGACATCCTTCTCTTGTTCTG
The DNA here is from genome assembly GCF_000951045.1 of Mandrillus leucophaeus. Lineage (NCBI taxonomy): Eukaryota > Metazoa > Chordata > Mammalia > Primates > Cercopithecidae > Mandrillus > Mandrillus leucophaeus. The sequence continues at coordinate 848,616 of NW_012106408.1, forward strand.
GTTCTCAAGGGGAATGGTTCCAGCTTTTGCCTCTTCAGTATGAGGCTGGTAAGGGTTTTGTCATACATGGTTCTGGCTCTTATTATTTTAGGATAAGGTCCTTAAGTGTCTACTTTGTTGAGACTTTACCCATTTTTAATTGCATAATTTGCATTTTTGTTGTTGAATTGTGAGGGTAATTCATCTATTCTGGATACAATTTCCTTATCAGATATGTTATTTACAAAGATTTTCTTCCATTATGTGACTTGTCTTTTCTCCTTGGAAGCAAAAAATGTTTAATATCAATGAAGTACAATTTATCTATTTTTTTCCTTTGTTTCTTATGCTTTTGGTGCCATATTTAAGAAACTATTGATTAATCCAAAGTCACTAAGATGTACTCTTCTATGTTCTAAGAGTTTTATAGTTTCAGCTCTTATACATGTCTATGGTCCATTTTGAGTTAATTTCAAACATGGCATAAGGTAAGTGGTCTAACTTCCTTTTTTTGCACGTTGATATCTGGCTGTCCCAGTACCATTTGTTGAAGGCTTCCTTAAGTTTTAATAAATGAGAATGGGTAAAAGAATTCAAATGGGACTGCCTAAGCCTCACTCACAAACTTCTCCCTCAGATGTAAACTAGAACTTGCAGAGAGTGTGGGAACTTCACTCAAGCTTGTAATTCTGAAACGAGCTGAGCTGGTGTTTATCCATTCCCACCAACATATAGAGTCTAGGTGGCGTATGGAATCATTTTATAAGTAAACCTCTCACAAAACTAATCAATTTCCCACTGACCTATACACTTGCTAACACTTTTAGAATTTTAACTCTAGTCAACAGCCACATTTACCTCCTAACATAGAAATCTTTAACCATTCAATAACCAGATATATCTTGCAAGCTCAGGTGTCAGGTGAACCTGTAAAAAGCCAGATACTGGAGGTCCAGCAGTGAGTAAGACAGAAATGGGCTCTCTCTAGACAATCTATCCAGCATTTCTCACAAAGCAATGTGCAATGTTTTTCTTTCTCTCTAAAATGATTCTCTCTTTTATTTCATTTCATACATGTATTTATTTAATCAAGCTAAGTACTTACAATGTGTCAGGCACATTCTAGGGAAGAGTAATAAAACAGTTTGTAAAAACAGACAGTGTCTTGGTCTCGTGGGACTTGAAACCTAGTGATATGGTTTGGCTATGTATCCACCCAAATCTCATCTTGAATTCCCACGTGTTGTGAGAGGCACTCAGTGGGAGATAATTGAATCATGAGGGTGGGTCTTTCCCTTGTTGTTCTTGTGATAGTGAATAAGTCTCACACGATCTGATGGTTTTAAAAATGGGAGATTCCCCTGCAGAAGCTCTCTTCCCTTGTCTACCATTATGTGAGATGTGCCTTTCACCTTTCGCTATGATTGTGAGACCTCCTCAACCACATGGAACTGTAAGTCCATTAAACCTATTTTTCTTCCCAGTCTCAGTTATGTCTTTATCAGCAGCATGAAAACAGACTAATACACCTAATGATGGAGATCCATATTTATCAAATAAACTGGACAACAAGTACTCAACTGCAACTGTGACAGCTGCTGCAAAAATTCCCGATGTTGTCGAAGTCTACAATAAAGGGATGGATTTGACCTGTCAAAATCATGGAAGATATTCCCTAGGAAATACCACTTGATCTAAGATTTGAAAGATTAAAAAGTATTAACTAGCAAAAGAGGAATGAGATCAACTTTCCCAGACCAAAAAAAAAAAAAAGCTAAGCAGATACAAAGTCCTGATTAGGAGGAAGATGGCGACTCTGAGCATATGGGAAAAGATAAGACCACATTCAGGAATTGGGTTTTTATCCTTAGAAAGTAGAATATTATTCAAGAGACATAACAGTCCCGAAGGAAGAGCGATTTTCCAGGCACCAAAGTACTATCCAGAAGCGAAGTGTATTTGTCTGTTTCCTTGCTTTTAAGTCAGAGTGAGAAGCTTCCGCCTGAATTTGGAAAGTGATCCTCAGGTCTTTCACTGTGATACCTGCTTTGATGTACTTCTGGCTATTTTTTTCACCTGTCTGATTTTATGTTTCTATTTTAGCAGGGTGCTATTAGTAGTCAGTTTAGCTACTAGACAGTAATATGACATTACCAAGGGGGCTTCACAACCCAATTCAAACCACACCCCTACTCATGATTTTCAAAGCCCTCAGAGATCTGCTCTGTGAAGATAACTGGCACAGGTCCAGAGATTCTATCTTCTTGTCCCTACTCTGGCACAAACAAGTTTTAAGTTCTTACACAAATTTATTCACCTTACTTGACTTCGGTTTTCTTATTAGGTAACCTCTAATCTCCTTCTAGCTATAGAATTAGAAAATTCTATTTGTAACAACTTTCTAAATTTCTTTTGTATTTTAATATGGCCACTCTTCTTACCATCTCCAAAGATATTTCAAATTAGCCTAACTAAATATTTTAAAAATAAAGTAGCCCACGCAAAGAACATGCTATTCATTCCATGCATTGAAACACTGTGCTATCATTTAGAGCCGGGTTATAAGTCAAACCCCTCCAGAAATTCCTGAAATGCCAAAAAGAGTTGGCTACAGAAAGCAGAAAAAGAAATGTGCCAACGACCCATGAGAGTTGACTCTCCTCACTCAGTGTAAATTGTTATTCACCTCCTGTGAGTGGGCAAATGACTATTTACAAAGCTATTACGGGTCTCATTAGTTGTCATTATTATTTATGGATATCATAGCAATTACCAAAGTGCCTCTGTGCACTTTACCTTGGAGTTCTTTCTTTAATTAGTCATATTGAGTGTTACTAGCTGACCTCCTTGCATAATGGATAAGGCAAAGGAAGTACACAGTAAGGTGATTAAAAACGGGATCTTTGTTGTAAGGAGGGGAAAGGAATCAGTCTATGAGGATCAATCAGTGACACTTCATCACAAAGTGCCAACTGTAACTTTACCTATGTAGAAACCAAGAGAAATTACTCTGTTACACATGTAGAATAATGACATTTTGATGGACTTCACCTCCTCCAGGGAAGGAGGGGAGAGACTCTGTCTTCCAGAGCCTGGAAAGCAGGAATTAAATTGCCAGCAAGACTCCTATTAGCCTATTATTTAAATGTTGAACCCAATGACCTGGTGAAGCATGATTAATAAGAAATCTGTCCATGGTATCAATTTGTGTCTATGAGACTCATTGTCAAGTGGCACAAGCACATTGCAGACTTCTAATTTATTATTTAGGCTGATTTGTCCTTGTGATTCACTTGAATATAAAGATTGGCATGTCTATATTTAGCAATTTCAGATTTCTAATGTAATAATTTTTGCTTTGTTAATGTAATGCAATTTTTGAATCATCCCTTGTGCAAAAAAAATTAGGTATAAAATATGTGAAGGAAGGATTTATATTTTCTATATTATATAACACTTGCTACTTATGTCAGTCAATCAAAACTACCATTGAGCACCTACCATACTCACCAAACTGTGGTAGTTGCTAAAGAGAAAACTAGAATAATAATAATAACAACAAAAGAGTAATTACCTGTTACAATAAGTATTGCAACAGATTAGCAATAGTAGTTTTAAAAAGGAAGAAATGTATGAGAGTAATGCTATAGAAAATGCCCATGGAGGAAATAAAGGTTGAACTGAACATAACAGTATATCTTGGCAAGTGTATATAAAAGAGAATAATAACTCAGACAAAGGGAAAAACCAAATAAAAATAAAAGGATGATAAGACCTTTATTATAAGTTTTGAATCAGTGAGAAGCTTCTCCTAAAAGGTTCCTTATCAGTAGTAGTGAAGAAATGTTGACTAGGAAACACAGAAAGAAACATATAGAGCAAAAGCAAGAAGAGTATAAACTTAATGTGACGCCAAAAGACAGTATGATAATAATAATTTATAAATGTGGCTCTGGACATTTCTTTCAAGTATTCCCACATCATTTACTTGCAGAGGGCAGAGAAAACATTGTCATCATTCTTGGTTAGCAGAAGAGGAAATAGCGTCATTACAAGTAAAAGACTAGTAAGTGTCATCCACCTGTTGTTGAGGTGGTCTGACTTCTGAGGTAGGGATCTGATAACTTTATGGGCTTCACAGAGCAGTAACAGTGTGAACATGTCTTTTAAGGACAACGAGTTTTACTGAATAAACAGGATGGATTGGAGAGACACAAATTGGGAGTCAAAGGCAGCTAGAACCAGTTATCAGCTTCAGTGTCCTATCTTGTGTAAAGTGGTGAGAACATATGTGAAATAATCTAAGGTGAAGTGTGATGAGCAAAGAAGTCCAGAGCATAAGGAGGACAATGATGAAGCTAACAAATACTACAATTGTGGTTAGGAAGAGAGAATTTTATGGGGATTGAATTCATATTTAGATTTGGACATCTGAAAAAAAGGTGATGAGAAAATGCCCAAATGGAAACAGAAACATACCATGTGAAAAGATAAGCCTAAGACAAAGCATGAAGGTAATTGTTGAAATAATGAAATGAAGGAACTCTGTGGAAGTGGCCTGGAGAACATGAAGAGCAAAAGCTAGAAACCAAAAGACAAGATAAAGCCTTAGAGAGCAGCCACATAGAGGTAATAAAGCATTGAAGAGTGTGCAATGTGGGGAGCTTCCAGTCCCACAGTGGCAGCATAAAAGCAAGCTGGCTTTGCTCCTCCCCACAGAAAACCAAAACCAAATATACAACACTAAGATTATCACCAGCACTATCCTAGAACTGAAATATAAAGATGAGACAGTTCCTGGAGCCACAGAAAAGTGAAGAAAAACTCCAAGCAGATGGTAAGAGAACTGAACTTCTATACCATTGATGCCCAGCCCCACAATCTGCCCTGTACCAAGCACACAGAAAAATTTCCCTCAACTCCTGATTTCTACAATGGAAAAAGTGAGACCAAGGTGGACAACCAGTTTCCCATATCAGGAGACCTTTTGTTGCCTCAACCCATGGAAATCATTACCAGTGCCTGAAGTGAGAAATACCACTGACGACAGAGACAAAAGGTGGAGGTGGGACTACCATCCCCAATCTTGGAAAATTTGGTCTATAACTTGGGTAAAGGAAATATCCAATCAGAGTGACTGTTCAATAGTACCACACTATAGGAGGTACATTCCAAAGGTCCGCTTGGCACAAACTCCTAGAAGCCTTCCTACACTGCCAGGATATCCCCTTTGAGAACTCCCTCATTCAGGGCAGGGAGTGCTCTGATTGTTTACTAAAGCTGAGGCAAACCTGGGCTTACGCCACCATCTAGTGCCAAATATGAAGTAATGACCTAGCAGGAAAGAAAGAAAGGAAATTCAAAAATTACAAAGAATCTCTAAGCAAACATATCCAGGAAAAGTCAAAAATAAGACAGAGAAGACAGGAATAGATAGCTAATACTTCAATGCAAAGGCATAGACATATATTTACAAGAGGCAACAGCAAACAGAGAATCATGACCTTTCCAAATAGGCAAAGCAAGAAACCAGTGATGAAGACTAATAAGATGGAGATATGTGAACTCTCTAAGCAAAAATGTAAAATTAGCAGCTTTAAGGAGACTCAGTGATTTGATTTTCCAGATAACACAGAAAACTAATTCAGAAATTTGTCAGAGAAATTTAACTAAGAGACTGAAATAATTAAAAAATCAAATAGAAATCTTGGAACTGATACATTTACTGAACTGAAAAAGAATTATTATAAGCTCTCTACAGCCAAATGGATAAAGGAGAGGAAAGAATTTGTGAGCTCAAAGGCAGCCTATTTAATTGAAAATACACAGAGAAGAAAGAAGAAAAAGAATGAAAAGCAACAAATATCACATACAAAATATAGAAAAATATCTCAGAAAACCAAGTCTAGGAATTGTTGGTGTTCAACAGGGAGATGAGCAAACGCAAGGTTAAGAAAGTTGATTTAAAGAGAAAATAACAAAGAAAAAACTTTCTAAAACTTGAGAAAGACATAAATATCCAGGTACAGGAAGATCAGAGAACAACAAATAGATTTTACCCAAATAAGTCCAAATAAGATCACCCCGAGATATGCAATACTTAAACTCTCAACGGTCAATGAAAAGGAGAGGATTCTAATATTCTAATAGCAGCAAGTTAAAAAGAAGCAAATAACATATTTTTTTAAATCCTTCCAGTTCATCTGGCAACAGACATCCCAAAGGAAATTATACAGGCCAGGAAAGAGTAAGATGACATTTTAAAATTCTTGGAAAAAAAAAAACTGTCATCCAAGAATACAAAGTCCAGCAAAGCTATCCTTCGAATGCAGAGAGATATAGTCTTTCCCAGACAAATAAAAACTGAGAGAATGTATCAGCACCCTTCTGATCTTATAAGAATTATTGAAGGGAGTTCTTAAATCTGAAAGAAGAAAACACTAATGTGCATGAAGACAAACACACAACAACGACAAAAAATGGTATAAAACCCACTGGTAAAATTAAGTGCACAGAAAACCCCAGAAGAGTCTAATTCTGTAGTTGTGGTGAAAATCTGCTCATAAGGAAGCCCAGAACACAAATCTATCAAAAGCAATAATCTGCACAGTTACTTATCAAGATATAGGCAATATAAAAATATCTAAATTAAGACAACACAAAATCAAAATGTGAGAGGAATTACGTTAATTCGCAGAGGATTTTTAAAATTTCATTTGTTTCTATTATTTTCTTTGCCATCTAAGATGTTATCATGTCTTTAAAATAACTTCTTATAGCTATAAGATTTTTTTGGAAACCTCATGGTAATCATAAAGCAAAAGCCTATAATAGATGCACACATAATAAAATGCCATGAATTGAAGCATACTTCCAGAGAAAATCATTTAACCCTAAAGAAGGCAACAAAAAGGAGAAAAGGAGTGGAGGAGTTACAAACCAACCTGTAAAAAGAATCAACAAAATTCCTACAGTAATTCCTTACTTATCAGTAATAATACTGAATGTAAATGGACTAAATTCTCAGGTTAAAAGACATAGAGTGGTTGAATGGATAAAGAAACAAGACCCAACTATATGCTGTCTACGAGAAATGAACATTATCTATAAAGACACAAATAGACTGGAAATGAGAGTATGAAAAAAGTTATTCCATACAAATGGAGACCAAAAAAGAGCAAAAGTAACTATACTTACATCAGATAAAATAGACTACATGTCAAAGACTGAGAAACCAGACAAAGAAGATCACTGTGTACTGATAAAGGTGTCAATTCAGCTAAAGGATGTAACAATTTTAAATATCTATGCATCCAACGTCACAGCACTCAAGTATATAAAGCAAACATTAATAAATCTAAAGGGAGAGACAGACCGTGATACAATAATAGTAGGAGACATTAATACCCCACTGTCAGCAATGGACAGATCATTTAGACAGAAAATCAACAAGGAAACATTGGTGTTAAACTACAAACTAGGCTAAATAGGCTTAATTAACCTTTACAAACATTTTTGACCAGTTGCTACAGAATACACATTTTTTTCATCAGCACATGGAACATTCTCCTGGGTAAACTACAGTTTAGGCTGCAACAAATTCAAAAAAAAGTAGAAATAATATCAAATATATTTTGTAACTGCAATGAAATAAAACTAGAAATCAATAACAAGAGGGTTTGAACCTTGGCAGCTACACAAAACAAACACATGGAAACTAAATAACATGCCCTTGAACAAGCAATGAGTCAATGAATAAATTAAGAAGGAAATTTAGGAATATCTTGAAACAAATGACAATGGAAATACAACTTATCAAAATCTATGGGATACAGCAAAAGCAGTACTGAGGGAGTTTTATAGCAATAACCCAAAGTAAAAAGACTTTAAATAGACAACCTAACAATGCACCTCAAGGAACTATGAAAGTGAGAAAAAAAATGAAAACCCCAAACAATAGAAGGAAAGAAAAAATAAAGGTCAGAGCTGAAATAGATAAAACTAAGACTAAAAACTGCAGAAGATCAAAACAATTTTTAAACTGAGTTTTAAAAATATACTTTTTAGCTAAACTAAGAAAAAAGAGAGAAAATCCAAATAAATACAATCAGAAACAAAAAAGAAGACTTATCAACTGAGAGTACAGAATACTAAGAACCATTACAGACTACTGTGAGCAACCAGATGCCAACAAATTAGAAAACCTAGAAAAAAATGCATAAATTTCTGGACACAAGACAACCTACCAAGATTGAAGGATGAAAAATTAGAAAATCTAAACAAACTAAAAACAAGTAATGAAATAGAAGCCATAATACATAATAAAAAGTCTCCCATCAAAGAAAGCCCAGGATCTGAGAAATAAACTGATAGAGTCTACCAAACACTTAAAGAAGAACTAATACCAATTCTACTTACATGCTGCCAAAAGAAAATAAGAGGATAGAATATTTTCAAACTCCTCTAAGAAGTCAGAATTACTCTGATATCAGAACCAGAAAAGGACACAATAAGAAAAGAAAATTATAGACCAATATAATTAATGAAAATAAATGCAAAGCCTCAACAAAATACTAGCAAACCAAGTTCAACACATTAAAAAGATCACTCACCATACTCAAGTGGGATTTATATCAAGGTTGCAAGAATGATTCAACATATGCAAAATATTAAACTTGATATGTCACATTAACATAAGCAACAACAAAACCGTATGATCATTTCATTAGATGCTGAAAAAAGCATTGAATAAAACATCCCTTTATGATTTAAAAAAATCAACGAACTGGGTACAAAGAGAACATATTTCAAAATAATACAGTCCATACAGCAAAAACTCATAGCCAAAATCATACTGAGTGCAGTACATCAAAGCCATTTCTCTAAGATCTGGAACAAGACAAGGATCTTCATTTTTATTATTTTTGTTCAATGTAATACTGGAAGTCTTTGACAGAGGAATTAAGTAAAAGAAGGAAAGAAGGGAAAGAATTAGGTAAAAGAGAGAAGGGAAGAGAAGGGAAGGGAAGGGGAGGGGAGGGAGAAGAGACATCCAAATTGGAAAGGAAGAAGTTGAACTAGCCTTGTTTGCAGATGACATGATCTTACATTTAGCAAAGCCTAAGGACTCCACCAAACAAAGCAAAAAAACAAAAAACAAAAAACAACAACAAAAACAAAAAGTTAAAACTGGTAGATGAACTCAGCAAAATTACACAACACAAAACCAACACAGAAAAATCAGTGGAATTCATATATGTCAACAGAGAACAATCTGAAAAAGAAATCAAGAAACCAATCCTATTTACAATAGCTACAAAGAATACTAAATACTTAGGAATTAATTTAACCCAAAAAGTAAAGATCTATATAAAGAAAACTGGAAAACACTGATGAAGAAAATTCAAGAGGGCACACACAAAGAAAGAAAATATATTCCATGCTCATGGATTGGAAAAAAATTAATATTGTTAATATGACAATAGTACCCCAAACAATTTACAGATTCAGTGCAATCCCTATCAAAATACCAATGAAATTCTTTAAAGAAATTTTTAAAAATCCTAAAATGTATATGGTACAAGGAAAGACCTGAAATAGCCAAAGCACTCTTGAACAAAAGGAACAAAGCTGGAGACATATCACATTACCTGATTTCAAATTACACTGCAAAGTGATGATAACCAAATCAGCATGGTACTGGCATATAAACAGACACATAGACCAATAGAAACAAATAGAGGACCCAGATACAAATCCACAAATTTACAGCTAACTTATTTTCCACAAAGGTGGCAAGAACATACAATGGGGAAAGGACAGTCTCTTGAATAAATAGTGCTGGGAAAATTGGATAATCATATGTAGAATAATTAAACTAGACTCCTGTTTTTAATTATATAAAACTTTAATTCAAAATGAGTTAAAAATTTAAATCTAAGGGACTGAAACTATGAAACTACCAGGAGAAATTTCCAGTGGGCAAACACTTCAAGACTTGGTTTGGGCAGAGTTTTTGGGCAAGACCTCAAAAGCACAAGCAACAAAAGCAAAAATAGACAAATAGAATAACATCAAGCTAAAAGACTTCTCCATAGCAAAGGAGATGATCAACAAACAGGCAATACACAGAATGGAAGAAAATATTTGCAAACTATCTGACAAGAGATTAATAGCCAAAATACATAAGGGACCTAAACACCTTAGTAGCAAATAAATAAATAATCAAATTTTTAGATGGGTAAAAGATCTTAACAGACCTTTCTCTAAAGAAGACAGACAAATGGCAAACAGGTATATGAAAAAATATTCAATGTCATTGTATTAGTTTGTTTTGTGTTTCTACAAAGAAATACCTAAAGGCTGAGAAGTTTGTCTTTAAAAAAGAAGTTTATTGGCTCACAGATTTGCAGGCTGTACAAGCATAGCAGCAGCATCTTCTCAGCTTCTGGTGAGACCTCAGAAGCTCTTACTCATGGCAAAAGGTGAAGGGGGAGCAGGCTTGGCACATGGTGAGACAGGGAGCAAGAGAGAGAGCAAGAAGTGCTGGGCTCCTTTAAACAACCACCTCTTGCATGAACAAAAGAGTGAGAACTCACTACCACAGAGAGAGCAAGCCATTCATAAGGGATCTGCCCCTATGACACAACACCTCCCATTAGGCCCCACATTCAACATTTGGGGTGTCAGATTCCAAGATGAGATTTGGAGGGAATGAAAATCTGAACTATATAATCACTAATCAACAGAGAAAAGTAAATCAAAACTACAACGAGATCTGTTTTCACTCCATAGGTAATAAGTATTTAGTCTATCTGTCTGTCTATCTATCTATCTATCTATCTATCTATCTATCTATCTATCTATCTATCTATCTTATAATGGCCTTTTCCCAAAAGACAGGCAATAACAAATACTGGAAAGGATATGGAGAAAAGGGACCCCACATATACTTTTGGTGGGAATGTAAATTAGCACAGCGACTATGGAGAATGGAATGGAGGTTCCTCAAAAAACTAAAAACTACAACTACTATATGATCCAGGAATGCCACCACTGAGTCTATACTCAAAAGAAAGTAAATAAATATATTAAAGAAATATCTGCACTCCTATGTTTACTGCAGCACTTTTTACAATAGCCAAAATATGGAATCAACCTAAATGCCCATTAACAGATGGGTGGATAAAGAAAGTGTTGTATATATACACAATAGAATATTATTCCACCATAAAAAGAATAAAATCCTGTCATCTGCAGAAACATGGATAAAATGAGAGTCATTATGTTAAGTGAAGTAAACCAAGCACAAAAAGACAAATACTACACTACCTCACTCATATGTGGGAGGTTAAAAAAAGTGTTATCTCACAAAGATAGAGAGTTAGATTAGTGGTTTCCAGTGGCCAGGAAAGGTGGGGAGGAGAGGGATAAGAAAAGAGGTAGAATAATGAATACAAAGATACAGTTAGAAAAAAGTGAGAGGACCTTGTGTTCAGCAGGGTGACTATAGTTGACATTAATCTATTGTACATTTCAAAATAGCTGGAAGAGAATAATTTGAATGTTCCTAGCATAAACAAAAAATAAATATTTAAGGTGATGGATAATCCAATAATCCTGATTTGACCTTTATACATTATATGAATGTATCAATTTATCATATTTACCCCCAAAATATGTAGATCTATTATGTGTCAATTTTTTAAAAATTAAAAGAAGAAAGTACAAGGAAAAATTATCTTTTTAAATGAAATAAATTAAAACTATATATAAGTATCCATGACTTTTCTATACAGGTGAAAAGTGTTGTCACAACCACTAATGAATATTTCATACCAAAAGCAGGTGTTTCTTAAAAAAGGGAATAAAAGAGTATCAGTAGAGGAGTGGGCCAAGTAATTGCAGCTCAGCTTATAATTTAATGACTTTAGTTTGTTTTGTAAATATATTATGCATTTGGGGAGAGGTCAGGATTTTTATTCTTCAGCATTTAGAAGTATCCCTACAGTGAGAAGGGATGGGGATAGTAGGGTAGTTGAGTAATATGGGAGAAATGAAGAGATAGTCTTTAGACCTCTTTACAATGAGAAAAGAAGTTGCCAATCAGGCTGTCTTAAATGAAAACAAAAGCAAGAATAAATGTAAAGGAAGACCACATGGAAGCTCATAAAATCAATAGGAAGACTGGAGAACTGGTCTATAAAATAGGCAGGAACAAGGGCAGCTCTAGAAGATAAACAAACAAGAAATACAGCAACCAGGCTCTATTAAAAGCACTCTACTCAGTGTACCAGTTTCTCATCCTTTACCTTTGCATCTCAAGTCCCAGACATGAGCTTTCAATCAGTTAGTGTCCGTATGCCCTTTCTACCAGTGACAGAAAAGTAGGATCATTCCCTCATAATGACTTTTCCTGAGAGGACATGGCATTGTTTCTACCAATACTGCACACAGTGAGGCATTTCCCAAAGCAAAAATATGCACTGATGCTGAAAATAGCCACAAAAATAACTCAAAACAGAAAACAAACAAACAAATGTCTCTGATAGTGTCTATGCTTTGGCTGATCAGTATTAAAATATAACCTTCCTTCTATCTTTCACAAAATAATATATATTTTACAAATCCTAACAATATAACCATCCTTTTTACAACTTAAGGATATTCATTCACTGCTCAGATATTCAGATTAAGTGTTTTCAATAGCTCTAGATCCAGGACTCAGGCATCAAGCAATTCCTCCTTTTGCACCAATCCAACAATTTCCTGCATTTGCACAAAATTCTAAAATTGCCTAATGCCAACGTAGTTTCTCTGGACTGGTTTATTTATATTCTATAATGGTCCATGCTATGAGAATCTTTCCTAGTACAACAGGTGTTTATTAGGGGATGGAAAGTAAAGTATATGTGGAGAATGCAAGTAATCCAAATGACCAACTAATTGTGTCTTCAGAACCTTCTTGGGTTCTGCCCTGTATTTATTATTTCCATTTAAAATGCTCCTAAGCACCCCTGCATTCATGTCTCTGTTGATTAAATCATAAAACCATTCATGTTAGGCACAGAAAGGGTTGATTGTGGTTACAACTCAAGATAATGAAGAATGTGGATTGGCATTTGAGGAAAAGTGTTTTCTCTTGAAACACCTTTCTCATGGCAGGGAATAGTTGCAGCCCCTTTAAGCAAGGCAGAAATAGACATATCACTTGACAAGGGAAGTTTATTAAGATACTATATCTAGGCATATTCTAAGTTCTGATTTACATTTTTAATACAATACATAAAAAATGTATATTGTACGAGACAGGAGAATATTCACAAAAGTTAAGATCTAATATACGTGGGAGAATATGGTCAGATACTTTTATATGTTTGTCAGGTTTCACATATAGTCTTCAGATGTTTTCCTTGACCACTGCAGGAACTCAACACAGTAGTTGTTGCAAGTAGTAGTAATAGTGACAAGTTCAAGAAAATAGGAGCAAAGTTCTGTCCATGTTCCACATGTGCTTCATTATGTAATGTATCAATCATGAACCAGGCATTCTTTGGGGACTCAATCACATCCTGAAGGTAATTTGGCTCAAAGGAAGTTTAAAGTCACATTTAAAGTACTACTTAATAATCTTAACTTGGGGAAGAAAGAAAAAAATTGCCTGTATTTGCAATCACTCTTACTTTTTTCCTTTTTTTTTAACCATATTTAGTAATTCATTGTTATGTGCCAGGGATCTACTAGATTCTGCTACTGGATTTACAGTCTAGTAGCCAGAGAGAAATACAGGTATATTGGAAAATCCCACATTATGTGATAATGTTCTCACTTATAAGTGGAAGCTAAATGATGAGAACACATGGGCATATAGAGGGGGACAACACACACTGGGGCCTGTTGAAGGGCGGAGGGTGGAAGGAGGGAGACAATCAGGAAAATAGAAGCCCTTGAACATCAGATTCCAAGTTCTTCAGCTTTTGGAGTCTTAGACTTACACCAGTGGTTTACCAGGGGTTCAGGCCTTGGGCCACAGACTGAAGGCTGCACTATCGGCTTCCCCACTTTTGAGGTTTTGGGACTCAGACTGGCTTCCTTGCTCCTCAGCTTGCAGCCTGTCTATTGTGGGACTTCAGCTTGTGATCATGTGAGTCAATACTCCTTAATAATAAACTCCTTTTCATATATATATATCTATCCTTAATAATAAACTCTGTTTCATATACACATCTATCCTGTTTGTCTTGTCCCTCTAGAGAACCCTAATACAGACACACATATGTAGAGATTAACATATTTATATATATATATATATATATGGGGAGAGAGAGAGAGAGAGAGAGAGCTATAAGGCTATACAAAATCTGATTCTTAGTTACCTAACTCTCCCAACGTAACTCCTATTATTTATCACTATGTATGTATATTCTCCAGTCACAATGGCATTCCTGATGTTTGTGGTAATTGCCAAGAATATTCCTATTGAACTCGATGTTCACCCTGCCTAGAATGTTTTCATGCCAGATTTTTAAATACAATTGTCCCTCGTATTATTTATTTCTCTATTAAAATGCTATCTCACAAAGTCTTTCCATGACCCATAACTATCCCCTTGCCCTACATTTTTCTCTTTATGACACTAATGACCCTGGAATGCTGTATGCTGTGCTTATTAGTTCCCATCCTCTAGATTGTCATTTTCCATAGATCTGGTACTTTACATTTTTTACACCATGTCCCTGGTATATATAACAATGGGAGGTGCATGAGAAATAGTCAATGAATATGTAGGTAGAGACAGACAGATAGATAGATAGATAGACAGACAGACAGATAGATAGATGATAGATAGATAGACAGACAGACAGAATGGCTGAATCTAGCCATTAGAATATAAATGGTAGTTGAAGCCATGGTATGTGGATGATGTATCTAGAAGAAGAAAAAAAAAAAAAAGATCAAGGCCTAAGGATAGAATCCTGAGCTGTATTGATTTCAGTGAGTGAGTGAAAGTAGAGGAGTCTCTTCAAGAAAATTGAGAAGGTAGAGATGTAAAAATAAATCAGAGGAGCATTGAGAGAAAAAAAAATGGTCAAACGTTTCAGAGATTTCAGTCAGGATAAAAAAAAAAAAAAAAATACTTCATAGCTTTCCTTCTTTACAGCCTTATTTAAAAATCCCACGGATATGTTCTAAGAAATGCATCATTGAGTGATTTAATAATTGAATATTACAGTGTGTACTTACACAAGCCTATATAGTATAGCCTATTACCCCCCTATGTATATAATATAGCCTATCACACCTGGGTTACAAACCTGTACATCATGTTACTGCACTGAATACTGTAGGCAATTATAACACAATGGTATTTGTTAACTTAACATATCTAAACATAAAAAATGTACACTAAAAATATAGTATAAAAGATTTTTTTAAAGTGGTGCACCATGAATAGAGCTTACAGAACTGAAATTTGCTCTGAGTGAGTCAGCGAGTGAGTGGTGAATGAATGTGAAGGCTTTGGATATTACTGTACACTACCGTGGATGTTATAAACACTGTAGACTGAGGCTATACTAAATTTGTTAAAAATTCTTCTCCTCAATAATAAATGGACCTTAGTTTATTTACTTTATAAAATTTTTAATATTTTTAACTTTCTGACTCTTAACACTTTTTTACAGCTGTACAAAAATATTCTTTCTTTTTATCTTCATACTATACACTCTTTTTTTTTTTTTTTTTTTTTTACTTTTTACTTTTTAAACTTAAAAAAAAAAAAAGACACAAACATGCATTAGCCTAGGCCTACACAGGGTCAGGATCACCAATAACAGTCGTCCACTTCCACATCTTGTCTCACAAGAAGCTCTTCTGGGGCAATGACATGCATAGAGCTGTCACCTCCTATGGCAACAATGCCTTCTTCTAGAATACCTCCTGACGACCTGCCTGAAGCTGTTGTAAAGTTAACTCTTTTAAAAAGTAAAAGTATACTCTAAAATAACGGTAAAAATCAGTGCACAGTTGTTTACTCCAGCATCACCACAAACACCTGAATGAATTGTTGCACTACACTTCTACAGTGGCTACGACATCACAAGGCAATAAGAACCTTTCAGCTCTATTATAATGTTGTGGTACCACCATTGTGTATGCAGTCAGTTGTTGACTCAAACATTGTTATGTAGCACATGACTGTATATTTTTATGCTAAGCAAGCAAAGTCATCATAGGAAAACGAGAAAAGACCCAAGATGGGATATTTGATCAATATAGGAAAAATGAGATCAAAGATAGTGGTAGAGGATTTAGCTTTAGATAGGAAAAAGAACATCTCCTCCAGTTGTGAAATACCTATGTCAGCACCTGTGGATTCTAGCGTCATCTACTGGAACCAATATCCCATATATTCCCTTTGTTTCAGTCAAACAATAACTAAGAATTTAAATAAATAAATATTTACATTCTTCAGGGACAAAAATAAATAACAGAAAACTTTCATGCTCCTTTGTACCCAAGACTACACAAATTCCAAGTCATCTGGTTAGAACTTCTCACTCCACTCTCCAGGCTAATCTTTACTCATTCTTCAAGATTTTGCTCATGCATTACAGACAGTAGAATAATCCTGGATTACCTATCTGATTAGAGTTCTCTTCTGGTGGTATCTTAAACTCAATCACACCTCTATATAGTATTTTTAATATTTCTTAACTTTTGTTTTAAGTTCAGGGGTACACGTTCATGTTTGTTACATACATAAACTAGTGTCATGGGGATTTGTTGTACAGATTATTTCATCTCCCAGGTATTAAACCTGGTACACATTAGTAATTTTTCCTGATTGTCTCCCTCCTCACACCCTCTGCGCTGCAATAGGCCCCAGTGTGTGTTGTCCCATTCTATCTGCCCATGTGTTCTCATCATTTAGCTCCCACTTATAAGTCAGAACATTATCACATAATGTGGGACTTTCCGATACCCCTGTATTTTTCCCTGACTACTAGACTGTAAACCCAGTAGCAGAATCTAGTAGTTCCTTGGCACATAACAATGAATTATTAAACACTGTAAGAAAAAGGAAAGAAGTAAGAGTGATTGCAATTACAGGCAATTTTTTCTTTCTTCCCCAAGTTAGGATTATTCACCTATTAAGTCTTTGATTTTCTGTGATGGGAATACAGACAAGAGAGTATTGAAAAAAAGGAGAGTATGTTTGACAACGTCATCATGGAGAACAGGAAAAGGAAAAGGAAAAGGAAAATGTGGCAGTTTTGTCAGGTGGTATCAAAGAGTAATTGTAATCTCAAGTATAAATTTAGGAAAGTCAATAAAATTGTTTAAGTTTTACTAAGACTAGTTGGAATGGAGCTAAATTCTGGATTAGAGCAATAAATGTTCATTTGATATTTAAAAGAAGGTGTTTTGGACAAGAAAACAGTATCTCAAGAAGATACTTAACTGCACGAAAATTTTTTATTCTTTTAGGCCTATGAAAATTGACCTGTAAATATATGGCTAAGAATAAATTAAAAGATAAATTGATATAATAGTATTATGCAAGTATTCTAGACCATCTAATGTACCCTTGGTACACAAGTGAGAAACCACTGGCAACTTCCAAATATCTGGGAAATCCTTGGAGTTTATTTCACTAATAATATATAGTTCCTAACAAATTCTTGATATGCTTTGCTGAAAAATTCATCTTGAAAACAAAACAAAACAAAAACAACACTGCTCCAGGCCAATTCTCCAGGCATAAGAATTAATTTGTGTTGAAGTGAAATTCGCAAGAATCAGGGAGTATAGAGCCACAGAAAATTTGAAAATAGAAAAACGGCATTATTTTTGGAGAGCTAAACTATCAGCACATAAATGCTTAAAGCAGAGATAGGTAAATTTGCCTTAGGGAGTGTGGGAAAGCAAGAAAATATTTTCATATTTCTGCATAGTTATGGATTTCTAAGTAAATCTTATCGGACCCTGGGACTTGGATGAAAAACTAGCCTTTACAGGTAATTTATGACTGATTGCCTAGTGAAATAACCCCAAAAAGGTTTTGTTTTTAATAAGGCAATAAATGGCTTAGAGACAGATATGAAACTGTTGTCTTCATATCTTCTGAAAATTGTAGTCTGTTTTTATCAATTTAGAACATTAACTTGAGAATTAAAAATTGTTTTCAACTACGACCAATTCCTTGAAAATACAATTTGGTTTTTATAACTAATTTTTTATAATTTATAAGTTAAAATGCATAAGTAAAATACAATTATAGAACCAAAATCCCACAAACATATCCAAAGATTTTAGGGGGTCCTAAATACTAGCCTGAAAAATTTCATATATATATGAAGTATGTGTCTATATATATTGTTTATATATAGGTACAGATATATGCATTAGAAACAAGGTGTCAGTGTGCACCCAGATTGGAGTACAGTGGTATAATCATAGCTCAGTGCAACCTCCGACTCCTGGCCTCAAGAGATCCTCTTCAGCTTCCCAAAGCAAATATATAGATATTTCCTTCTTGGTAAGGTTGACTCATCCGGCTTTTATGGAATGATGATCCTAATAATAAAGATCACCCAACTTATTTCAATTTGCCCAATGTCATTAGATTATAATTTGACATTGTATATATATTTGACTGCAGAGGAAGAATAAGCTCATCATTTAATGAAAGTATCTACATATCCTGGTTGATGGAGGCCTGTGAATGTGAATTCAAAAATTGTCATTCTCATTTTTACATTTTATTTTTATATGCTCTTAACTAGTTTTGCAGCTAGGCTAGTGACTCTGAATATATTAACAATTATATTTCCAAGGCAGAAAATCTAAAAATGATAGTTCCTTCCTCAGACAGTGCCATTCCTTCTCTTTGCAACAATAAAACAAGGAAAAAGAAACCACATGATTTAAGAGTTTGTAATAACTGAGAAGATGAAGACATGTATCCTTAAAGGCAGAAATTCAAACATTTAGGAAAGAGATAGTATTGATCTTATGATATGAGATTCTGTCATAGATGGTGACTTAGGGATTCTCAGAAGTATAATATTTATTTTTTCAACCATAAATGATCCGATTGAGAAAGATAGAAAAAAAATACCTAAATAAAGCCAGAAAAAGTACATACAATGTGTTCTGATGAATTCACACTGTAAAATTTATATATAAAAATGGTGGGGAAAGTGCTCTTAAAGATCAGTGGAAAGATTACATAAGCCAGTAAGACCAATATTATTGTATCTAAAGCTCCTAATGAGTTTAGGCTTTAAAGAATTGTTCTGAACAACAATGTCCATTCTTTTGGTTAAATTCAAATAAAGAAAGATGATGAAATACAAAGGCTGGTTTTCAGCAGCCTATGATATACTGTTGATGGACAACATGAGGCACTTTTTCTCTGTCATCATATTTCTATCTTCCCTGTTAAGGAGAATGAAGTTCAGCATGATAAGAAGGAAATAAACTTAATATGTAAGAAGAGATTGTAAGAGAATTCCTGGGTTGTTGTAAATGAATTAAATTCTCATGGTGGGAGGATAATTATATTTCAGGATATATGAAAAACGTGTAAATGAGATCAGTGAACTACTGTTAGAAACCTATGAAGAGGTTGAAGAATATGAATGATGCCAAAGGCCTGTGGAGAAATAAATGGCACTGCTAACTTAAAAAGAGGAAAGAAATAGAATCCTTGATCTATGTATTATTTATACATTCATTTTTGTTCCAGTAATTTCATACAAGCTTTGAGGGATTTTACACAGAAGCACTATAGAAATAATAAAAGCAGTAATTGAAATACAACAGAAAAAAATTACATGAATGTGTAGGGGAGAGTCTTGACCCTACTTAAGTATATGAAACATACTTAAGGAGACTCTCTCTGTCTTTCTAAAAGTGTGCTCTCTTCCACCACCCACAGCTGACTAACTGATCCAGAGTTGACAGTGGATTAACTATGAATCCTTCAGATTCTTGCTTCCAGAAAAAAAAGAAGTTGAAAATGAAGTATCATGGGGGCTGGCAGTTGTTGGAGCTCCATTAAAGGTACTGCTCCACGTTCAAGATCAGCAAACTGCTGCTACTAGAATTCTCACATCAGTTCTTAATCTTTCTCTTCCTGAGACCTGAATATCGCATTCATCTTCTGATACTTTCTTCTGCGTATTACTGAAGATAGGCTAAATGTTAAAATAAGAATTCCCAAAATTTCAGTGGCTGACCACAGTAAAAATGTATCTGCTGCTCACACAGTAGCCCATTGTGAGTGTTTTTGGTAAGATGGCTCTCCTGGGAGCTGCCTTCTATGCAAAAATTTACAAACTCCTTGCATATTCTAACTCTAGCTTCCTCTAAGTTTTCAGTGTGTTCAATGGAGCAAGTGAATAGATAAAACAGCTTTATGCTCAGATTTGAAAGTGTCAGAAGCACTTTTTCATCACCATTCATCATTGGGAACTCAGTCCTAGAGTCGTATATAACTGCATATCATCTAGCTATGTGTCCGAGAGAGACAGAAACAATTTGGTGAATAGCTGGTCAGTCTCCATCATAGCCAACCCTTTTGATTAGATCACCAGATGGCTGTTTTATTCCTTCTCTCACACAGAGAACATACTCACTTCATACTCAAGGAATACCATTCTATAATCATTCAGTTCACCATATCCAGCTCACATTCCCAGAAAAGGACAAAAGCTTGGTCCCAAAATTCTATCACACCCAAAATCCTTTGTCTAAGCCAGTAAGGGTTATGATCTTTGCAACCAAAAACCTTACCGAATAAACTGAAAATAGACTTGTAGGACAGTATTTTTTGATACTAACTGGTTCTTAGAATTACATATATAATTACTTAGCCATATACTTAGTTCTTGGAATTACTTAGAAAATTATATGTGTATATATACACATATAATTCAGAGTAATTCATATATATATATATATGGGCTCTACCTTCAAAATTCATATACATATATGAATTCATATATATACACATATATACACATATATAAACATGGTTCTACCTTCAAAATTTGTGATTTAATTCATCTGGATTGAGGCCCTGGCATTGATATTTTTTAAACACTCCCCAAGTGAATGTAATGTTCCAGCCTGAGAACCAGTTCTCTAAGAGAAAGATGAAGAGATGGCAATTGCCTGTGCAAGTAACTACCCTTTGCAAAATGAACAGAACTAACAGATTAATAAGAATATTGTCCACATGTGAACAACCTACTAATTTTCTGAATCTTTTTGATAAACAAATGATTAATGGACTTTATTTACATCCAACACATAGGTACTAATACTTTATTGCCAGAGTTATATATCAAAATAAAGATTTTGAAGATACCTGAAAGGACTTGCATTCTTACTTGAATAAAAGACATCACAGAACGTGGAGACTACAGTAGCCTGATCTAGAAAGAAAAAAAAATCTGGCTCAAGAATGCTGTTTAGTGTTTGGCCACAGAATTAAGAATGAAGCCGGCCTGGTGCGGTGGCTCATGCCTGTGATCCCGGCACTTTGGGAGGCCAAGGTGGGCGGATCACGAGGTCAGGAGATGGAGACCATCCTGGCTAACATGGCGAAACCCTGTCTCTACTGAAAATACAAAAAATTAGCAGGGCGTGATTGTGGGCACCTGTAGTCCCAGCAAATGGGGAGGGTAAGGCAGGAGAACTGCGTGAACCCGGGAGGCAGAGCTTGCAGTGAGCCTCGAGGCGCTACTGCACTCCAGCCTGGGCAACAGAGCGAGACTCCGTCAAAACAAACAAACAAAAAGGAAGCCTGAAGCCTGTGTCTTTTAGGGTGTGTAATACACATTAACACACAGAGGGAATAACACACACTGGGGCCTTTCAGAGGGTGGAGTGGGAGAGGAGGGAGAAGATCCAGGAAAGATAACTAATGGGTACTAGGCTTAATACTGGGGTGATGAAATAACCTGTGCAACAAACTCCCATGACACAAGTTTTCCTATGTAACCTGCACTGGTAACCATGAACTTAAACGTCAAATAAATAAATTAATTAAATAATAAAGTGACACTGTCATTCCCCCTTTTAAAAATTTTTTTGACTCTTTTTTATTAACAGTTTCAGATGAAGGGAAACTTCAGATCAAAATTCACAAAACAGGTTGTTGGTTATTGATTGATATTTGCTTTCATATCACCTCCCCTCATGTGAGTCCTTTATCTTGCTAGACTTGTTCTCTCCTTTGCCCTCCCCACATCCAGTCCTGTGAAGGTGAAACTGAAATCCTACCTGCAGTTAAAGTGCGAGGAACTTTTTGCAGAAAAACTCCACAGGCTTCTTGGGCTGCAGGCTCAACACTAAGTTAGGAAGCTCAGGCTAACAAGCTGTCTACCCCAAAGTTTGTTCCTAAATGTTATTCTAGGATACAAATAGAATTTGTAGGCATAGCTTTTAAATCACTTTAGAATTTACACAGACTTTCAGAGATTATTGAATCAAGACTTTCAGAAATGAAAATGATGGAAGCAGACAAGCAGGAAAAATATATTCCTTTAAACAATGACTCTGACTTGGAAGAGTTTGACAAAAGTAAAATTTCACTGACACAGCAAACTCAAGAAGGGTAAGTTTTATGAAATATGAATATAATAATTTTATTCAAAACGTACTTACCAATTTACAGCTGTGTGTATATAAGTATACACAATGTAAGTAAACACATAGAAATTCTATCTATAGACATGCAAATGTATTATATTAGACTTTTAGGACAGTATTTAATATAGCTGGTTCTTAGAACTACATATATCTATTTACTTAGAATTACTTAGACGGTCATATACTTAGCTCTTAGAATTACTTACAGAATCATATACATTGGAATATGAAACAATGGACTAGTTTTGTCATATCCAGTGATTTCATTAATTTTAAAGAAATGATTTAAATGTACGGAAACTTACCAGATTACCTATCTCTAAACAGAAAGGCATCAGTGTTACAAATACATGTTTATTATTGACATATCAACTCAGACTCTATCTATGGCTGTTTTATATTGGTGCTTTTAGAGCCAGGTATAACAGAAAACATAAAAAGCCATGCGGTTGCCCAATATTGATTAGCTGTAAATAAAGTCATTTTGCAATGTTTGTCGCCACGTGTCTTCTATTTATTTTTCTAAATCACAGGCATATGGATGGATTAAAATTGAACCACTTTTTGATACAAATATAGATTCGACATTTCTGAGAGCATGGGTTTAGAGCTTGTTTCAGACTAATTGGCCAAAGTTGATAAGACAATTTGCAACCTACTTTATGTATTTCCATTTTGTACTTTTTTTTTTAATTTTCTGTCTGCCATTCTCTTTGAAACATCACATATTCTTTAGAAGAAAACTGATTACAATCCTTTGGGGAAATAGCTCTAAGTAGCAAACAATAACAAGAGACAGTTTCAGAGTTTTCAACAACTCTAAAAGATCAATCCTACATGGGAAAAAGACATTTAGATTTAAAAAACTGCGGAAAACAATGAAAACAAGACACTGATTAGTAGAATACATAACATTTTCTTAAATTATTTGCTTTGCTTTTAGTAATTTCAGGTAATGTGGAGGCTGCAAATGCTTTGTATGTGTATGTTCATGGAAAATAGTGGTATGTGCTTTTGCTAAATTGCCTATCTCTACCATATGACGATGTTATTAACTTTCAATGTCTATTTGCATTATCTCCATTATCAAAAGGGATTAGAGAAAAGTAAAATCATAATCCTAAGGGTTTTTCAAGATGCTCTTGGATAATCAATTCTACATGAATCTTGTATATCAAGCACCATATTTTATTTGGAAATGTTAACACGTTTTATGTACCCTAAGTAAAGATAAGTTTTTAATACAGATTTCAAATGCTTTGTCTTCACGACATGTAAACATTAAAACAAGAATATTAAATGTTAGGACAGTCAGTTATTTATAAAAATGGTAAGTAATCTAGGTGGCAGATTGAAAAAAAATAGTC
Source organism: Mandrillus leucophaeus (assembly GCF_000951045.1). Classification (NCBI taxonomy): domain Eukaryota; kingdom Metazoa; phylum Chordata; class Mammalia; order Primates; family Cercopithecidae; genus Mandrillus; species Mandrillus leucophaeus. Next base: position 872,627 of record NW_012106408.1, read on the forward strand.
TGTATGATGTGAAAAGTAAAAACAGGATTTTTGTTTTTATCCTAGGAGACATATTGAAAGGTTCAAAGAAGTACTTTCATGTTTTGTGTCCCAATTGAGGAAGTATTTTTTTCACATGATATAAAGTGACACTTTCTTACAAAACAGATTAAAATTGAGCCCACTAAATTCAGTGTCTCTAACTCACACAGAACTCTAACAATTGAAAATGTCATTTAATAATCCCAGTTCTCCTGGTGACATAGCCCAAATCTCTTCTTACTGGGCATAGAAAATTGAGAAAGAATTTACAGGTGAAAGATTGTTTTTAAGCCTATGAAGTTCGACACTATATATTTGTCTTATGATTACATTAAGGAGAAAAAAAATGTGAAGAGCAGAGAAAAATTGAAATAATATATTCTATCTCCTAAAAAACGTTATCTTTTAAAAGTCTAAAAATCTTCTGAAAAAAAAATATGCTCATAATAGTGGCATTTTAAGCCCTGTTTGCTTATAATTAACACATTTGCTCTTAAACATGTTCACTGAAAATTGAATCAAGAGACAAAAAATCATTTATGTGAAAATAATTTTAAATATAAAGACTTTAGGATAAAGATTTTGCTGCTACCAATTGACCAGCTTATTCAGTTGTGCCTAGTAGCCTGGTATATATTACCAAAATCATAAAGAAAATCTGTACGGGGCTTCGTCTGGTTTTCTCCAATTTCAGTTTATCTATTTTTGTTTTCTTTTGTTGGATATGGTTTCTGCTCATGCATTCATTTGCTACACGCATTGTCTACCAGAAAGGTTGTTGGGAACACTCAGAGTTAAATCTTCTCAAATTTCAGAACAGATGAGCACAAACTAGGTACCTTTGGAACTTGAAATTCCCCTTTCTTCTCCATGCTTTCTTCCTGTTTCCCTTTCCTCAAAAAAGACTGCAAATAATTCCCTCAGCAGTTACAAGCAAAACTGTACTCCAAGTGCTGAAAGACAGAGAGGGTGAAGAAGGCAGACGGACAGAAAGAGAGAGAGAGAGAGAGAGAGAGAGAGAGAGAGAGAGAAGGAGGTTGTGGAATGGGGAAAGGATGGAGGCTACAATGATCATTATTCCATGTAGGCTGCTCCCTAGCTTTCTACGTATTGGTATCTCAGATTATTCAAAACATAGGCTCTAAATTTAGAAATTATACTGACCTGAATTCAAGTAGGAAAGAGCTTGTTCAAAATCTGTTTCAAAAATTCTACATTTTTTAAAATCTTGCATTATTGAATAGTCCACACATGGTCTTGCTAAAATGAATAGCCATCATTAGTTGAGTGTGATGTAGAAAACACTATTGAATATATGAACATTATACAGTAGATTTCTTTAATTTATAGATGAGAAAATTGAGGATCAGAAAGTGGTGTTTACTTTGTTTCTAAGTCTTGAAAGTAGGAAATTAACTTTCAGTCTTTCTGACACTTCACTATATGTAGATATTGGAACCTTTGTGCCTTTTACTGCGTGCAGTGGGTAGATTAGGACTTTGAGTGCTTTTACTCATTTTGATAAGGTTTGGGGCAGACATTCAACACCTGACTTGACCTCCTCCCAGTTGTGACCCTGGGTAGGTCACTCTAGCTGGACTTCATTAGCTCTCTAAATGTCTCCCTAATTGTAGTGATGCCACTTGTGTTAATTTGTCTGATGCCCAAGATCCTATAGATTCCAAGCCGTCCGAGAGCTCGGTCTGCTGTATTCACTGCTATAACTTCCACAGATTGCTATAGTGCTGGGAATTTAGATAGGGTTTAGGAAATGCTTGTTGAAATAATTGATTATAAATTATTGTAACTTACTCTAATATTCATGTAGTTGGGCAAAGGACAAAATTATGTGCAGTAGGTAATCCTTTAAGAGAAGCTGCTTTAACTGCAGATATACTGCCTCATAGTTGGTTATTTGCGTCTCAGGTTGAAGACACTGAGATGCAGTGAATTCAATTTAGTGTCAATTTTGTGGCTATCTCATATACTAACACTTGACTCAAATTCCATTGCTAAACAAGGTCCTTTCTATCCATAAATAGAAAGTACAGAACTGGGTTTCTTCTCTACTTCTAGGTAGAAAAGCATAACTTCACTCAGAAAAACTGATTTTACTAAATTTGCAGGATTAAACGTAATACATTATTTAAAATAGGAGGGTGTAGAAATGGCTCCTTTCATCTTTTCTGCCTGGTAGTGTATGAAATTTATTCTCTTTGAGATGCAAAGAAAGACAATCAAATCACTTATGTGTGCCAAATACACCCTCCATTTGCATCCGTTATCCCCCTTGGCTAACTATCTCAGGTCATTTGATTGTTCTGACACAATAACTTGCCATCTGAGAAATATAATTGTTATAGCAGAAAAAACTGTTGAATCTTATAGTGTGCTTGGTCTAACCAAAAACACAGCAAATTTATAATTAAAGTGAATTAAACAATCTTGCTCGAATGAATAAAGGCAATTGATATTCACAGACATATACATTAGACAAACATAAGAAGCAAATGGAGCATGTCATTATTTCAAATTGGAAATTAGAAAAATAATAGATTACTCATAAAGCTATCCAGGAACACAGAAAAATTGGTCATGGTGGAAATTTTAACTGTGAAAAGTGATGCAATTAAGTATAATTGGACACTCACTCTGAACAGCAAGATGATACTCAGGGCAATCAAGAACAGATTCAGAATTGGAAAGAAAAAATTGAAGAAAGCAACATCAACAGTCGTATTTTTAAAAAATGTAGTCAGGCAGTGCACATTATGACTTTCAAGTAAAATTACTTTAAGAGTTTCATTTGGACCACAAATGAAATCTTTTGTTCCCCAAATCTCTATTGTACTTCAGGAATTTCGAAAGTCATTTGTGCTCTTTAGAACAAAGGGCTATTAAACTCAGGCTTGAAATGCTCACAGTAGTATTCTGAAATACATCTATTTTTCATTTATTCATCAGTTCAACTATTTCTAATACATTCCTACTATGCATCAGGTAATGGATAAGATAGAAGTTCTTTGCCCTCAAGATATGATTGCTCAAAGTAACATGTTCTGAGAGGTTTATGAAGAGTGCTAGATAATCCCATAAAGAGAGCCACTAATTCCCTGGAATTATTAGGGAATCCAATTTGATGTAAATCTTGTCAAATGAATAGAAATTTGCCTGTAGAGAAGGAGTAAAAGGTAATTCATGTCTGAAAGATCAACTTGCGGAGAAAAATGGGGAAAAAACTTTTACCTCTTTGTGCTAAATAATACAACCAGGAATGTTCCACCCAATGAATAAATAATCTCAGGACAAATACTACTCATTTAAATGCATACGTGGAAGCTTTGATGTTTTTATGTTATGTGTTTTTAGAAAGGAAGGAGGAAATTTTATCACATTTTCCCTCAGAAATCTAGGCTATGTACATATTCTGTCTACATTAATTAAAGTTTTAATATGCTACATAAATCCGTTACTCTCTACATGATATGAAAAAGCTGAAGATGAAAATAAATTTATTTTCTGAAATTTTTACAAGAGGTTATGTACATTTTTTTCAGAGCCAATATAAAATTTGAGAGTAAAGTATGTTTGTTAACAACTAAGATTCTGGAGTCAGTCCGCCTGGATTTCAATCTGGGCTCTGCCATTTATTAACTTTGGGAACTTCAGCAAATCTCTTTAATCTTTCTGAGATTCAAGGTCCCCATCTATAGAGCTGGAATAATAATGTTACTACATTTAAAGGTTACTGTGAATAATAAATGTGATCATGCTTATCAGTGATTTGCACAGTTCCTGGCACTGAGTATGTATTCAGTGGTTTAGTTATGATTGCAATTTTTGTAATCAAAACCCAAGGCACAGACATGCACGCATGCACACTCAGAGGGATAAGAAAAGAATCTTACTTTATTTTGAAAAGAAGTAACCAGAATTAGCTAAAACACAGCCAGGTCTTATCTTCTCATACCAACCTTTTACCTTCACCATTATCGTTTTTTATCACATCTTATAAATATTGGTTGAAACAAATCAAAATAACCTAGGACAGAATGCTTCCCCAATCTTGACAGTGCATCATCCCTAGTCATCACCAGACCTCTTCTTATGTGAAAAGCTAAGCAGAATAATAAGGTGGTCCCCCACAATGCAATGTCTCTTTTTAAAACATACTTCCTTCTTTTTATTCTCTCATATTACATCCAATGCCACTACCTGCTCTTTTTAATATTTTACTTTCTTTCTTTTCTATTGTATATATTCTCATCACTTACTCTTCCTTACTGGGGACACTTGAATCCTTGGCTACAACTGTAGCTCTCACTCCTGCAAAAGTCAATTTGCAAGCTCCTTTGATTCTTCCTTTTCAAAACTATTTCTTCCTTCTATTTTCACTGCTGCTAACCTACCCAAACCCCAATTTTTCATGTGTGGCCAGTTACAATAGGACTCCTGCCTTCCAGACTGTAATCCCACCAATGCACCCAACAGTTCACGGCCAGAACATTCCCGTGTTCAATAGTCTCTAATGATACCATTAGCTATAGGATAAAGTTAAAATTGCTTAGTATAGTGTTCATAATAGAAAAATCAATTGTAAAAGAATCCACTAAGATTTTTTTCTAAGTAGGCAACAGTTTAAAAATGTACGCAAGAAGGAAGGAGGAAAGGGAGGGAGAGAAGATAAAAGGGGCTCTTAGACTTCATAAATCATGTTCATACTTCCATTTAATGTAATAATGGTCAGATGGGTAGCCCTGCATTTCTCCCTATGTGCAAAAGTAGGGGAGCTGTACATCATCATTGACTGTTGACCACTGCAAGATCTAATTTCAGGCACATTTAAAATACTGGCCTCCTTTAAAAATTATCATTATTCCCCAAATGTATAAAAACAAACTTACTACACTGTCTCAAGGATATGTTATTATTTCAAATCATTGTTCTGCTTTAGATAAATCCAATGTATTACAGTGTGCAATTTTTTGTGTTACATCTGAAATACTTTTTGTAGTTTTATTGGTTCCTGAAGAAAAATATAACTCTTCTCTCACTAACTATAAGAACATATTATAACTTAATTACAACAACTTATTGTTCATATTTTGACAGGAAACTTCTCTCAAGAAATCCTAAAACTAAGAAGTTTTCATCCTGTGATCAATTCCAAAGACTCTGTGATGCTTTCTTTGTGCTGTTGATATTAATTTCCCAGAGATTTTTAAGTTTCTTTGTCCTAAAAACTCATCAAGATTTGAGCATGCTTAAACAAAAGGGAGCACCCACACACATGAAAGGTAAGAGAATGATGAGTTTACCGTTTGTTTGTTTTTTAATTATTATTTCAATCTTAAGTTAAACAAGCACCAAGTAAAATCTAGGCTCAGGTAATTCAATTGATTCAGTTTTAATTTTTACAGGTTATAAGTTTTTCTAGTTCTTGTTTCTTTTCTCCAACAGTGAAAGAAAAACACTTACAGTTCTCAACAGCTGCTTAGAAGCCATTGCCATGCTTGTCCCCTCATTCAAATTCTATCTGAATAAATTTATCCTAAATCTGTTTCAATCACACAGCTTTATGCCACACCTATGTATCTATGCATTCCATAAGTAACATATCTTTTTTCAATGTTTTTATGTTCACCCCTAAATATTCTGTGAATCATTAAAACCACCCATTCCCAGATGCCAGGACAAAGTTTATGGATGCCTGTAGAGGACTACGTGCTCACAAACAGGGTGTTCCCGATAAGTCCTGCTCTCGCAAACGAAGCAGGGAGTTCCCCATAAGCCCTGCTCTCACAAACGAAGCAGGGCGTTGGGGGCCTGTTTATATGTAAATATCTTGAAAATCCAGAAAGTCCGGGAAAGGTCAGAAAAACAACAATGTGTCTTGTGACTTGGCAACATTCCACAAACGACTGTGTAAAATAAAGCGGAGCGCGCCATTGGGGCGGCCGCTATGTTTGTCTTATCTTGTGTTGTCTTGTGTGTTCATTCCTTTGTTTAGGAAACACGCGGACCCCAACAGATGCCTTTATTTTCTTCAAAGTGGAAATATTTACACATGCCAGGAGTAAAATTAAAACTGAAGGTTATCGCCTTTATGTGAGTATTTCAGCAAAATTCCCTTAATAAGGAAAATTTATTTTTCTTACCTTATTGTAAAACTCTCACCGGTCATATGCTTCTGCCAGTGGTCATCAGTCCCCCTTGCCTTCGATATGATTAATATATTTTTTCTGAAAAAAAATTTTAATATTTCTTGAAACTGAGTTTGCTCTTTAAAATAAAAAATATTTAATGACAACCTTGAGAGATTGTTGTGATTGCAAAAATAAAATAATAAATACTTGTGATCAATTATGAGATATCGCTGCAATTTCAGTTTTAGATGGTTTGGTAAAAACAATAGCAAACTTGATGCTTGTTAATTGATGTATTCCAGCAAGAAAGTCACATTTTGTTTGCTTAGATTTCTAATGTCATTATAAACATTTAAAAAACAAAAAAAACTTCAGAACAGAAAAATTGACTTAAAAATGAATACTTAGATAATAAGCAATCATGACTATAAAGATTTACCTAACCATCAATTTGCAAGTTTTCCCCTTGCACTTAATTTGATTTGCATGTTAAAGATCAAACCTCTGATAACCTTAGTATCCAAAGAACCCATAGCAGCTGGCTATTAACTCTTTCTCTCTGGTTATGACTAATTTCCCTGCCACCACCCTGAAATTCCTCTCTCACAGCCTGATATCTTAAAACGTCCTTGCTCAAAGCTCTTCAGTGAACTCCAGTTGCCTTCACAATGAAAACTGAACATAGTTGCAAAACATTTTGTGATGTAGCCCTGTTTACTGAAAGCTGATCTCAATGTTAGCTTTTCAATGTTTTGGATGACTCCCTCACTAAAAAAAAAAAAAAAGAAAACCAATTCAAAGGATCTATTTTCTTAAATAGCATTTTTAAACATTTTTATATCCAAAGAACAATGGTGGTAGTGATTAAGCTATCAAAAACAATAGTAGCGATTGTTAAGTACTTACAACTTATCAGGTTTGTCTAAAATCCTTTGCAAGACTTGATCTCCCACAATGTCCTGTACCTAATTTTTAAAATCCTGCTATTATCATTTTAAAGATAAAGAACCTAAGCCTTGGAGAGGTGCAATGCCTTGCCCAAGGTCAGGCAGCTAGTAAAAACTAAAAAGCTGAGATTTGAATTCGGAGAATCAGACTCCAGGATCTGTGTGATTAACCACTCTCTTATAGATTACATTCCAATTAAATACTATGCTATTCCTACCTGCACTACAAGTACTTATTAATAATTATGTTATTATTATTATAAGAAAGCAACTTCTTTCATCTTCTTATATCACATAAGAAATAACAATCAATAATATCATCTTTGGGGCTAGACTTTAACCTGTACGTTTGATCAAGGTAGGTACTTTGGAATTAATGTAAATTTGCAACAAACATTACTAAATTTGGAACTGCTACTAGTTCCAGGAAGAGATGAAGTTTGCAATATTCACTTTCTTCAACTACTTCTGGTTATTCCTCCAGTTATACGGCCTTTTTCTTATAATGCAAGCTGTTATAAAAAAAAATTACATTGTGAAGCCTGAAATACTGGCTGGTTGAAAGGAGAATATCCAGCAGAGCTCTTTTTATATATGTTTGAGAGTTTAATCACGTGCTGCTGGGTAGATGTTTGGCCTGTGAAGGCTACACAGTGGTCTCTTAGAGTACACTATGAAAGTACGTCAGAGGGAGAGAGATCTGACAAGCTGATGAAGATTCCAAGCTGGGCAATTCTTTCAGTAACTCTCCATACCATGGACTTCTTAAATTACATGACCCTTTTCATATCTCTATGACTATTAATTGGAAACAAATAATGACACAGGAAAAATAGCTCCTTCAATTTTCTTCCTCCCTTGATCATAGCTGAAGGAAATGCTAAGCTCCTAGCCCTTCGAGGGACCTAAAATTTAAGCAGCTTTCTGGATTTCACACACAAATGCCAAAGTGTTTGATTATATAATGTCTAGGAGGAACAAAATTGTATTGTTTTTTATTGCCTTAAGGCCATCTTTCTGTCTCAGATTTTTAGAATTTACCAAATATTCAATATCCAGAAAACTCTTTTGATCTCCTAGCTGAGCATGTGAATCATACACTTCTCCCTTCAAGAGGTCCCTCCTGGGATACTGGGGAACGTTACGTGATCCTGGTGTTCCAGTGAAACACTAGCTAATACCCTTAGAAAGCCATTGTGAGCTTTAAAGATCATTCTGAGATTTTAATCGTGTTCATTTGTGGTCTGAGTGTGACTAAGCAGAAATTCTAGTTGGTCCCTGCGAAGAAAGTCGGTTTTGTGGCATTTGTCAACACGGCAATATTACTGTTTTGATCCAGATGGCTCTCTAGATGAAACCGAGATGCCTGTAAATCATAGAATGGATGTAATATAAGACATGGTGAGCAAAAATGGCCCTGAGCAGCAAAGAATACTATGATTCTTTTTTTTCCCCAGTTCCCTGGATGATTAGTGTCACATCCTTCACAATTCTTCCCCCTTAATTCCATCAGCTAGGAAAACACCTCTATCACTGAGAAGGGAAAGGAAAATCACACTTAGTAGCACCAGGGTTCTGCTGAGGAGACGCGTGGTAATCATTACAACAGTTTCTGTCAGTGATCACTCATAGAACCTTTCAATCCAGTTTATAAGGTAAAATTACCAGACTTTATTTAGTAATGAAAAAAAGGCATTTGCAATAAGAATTTTCATCTTTAAAATTTCAGGACATTTTAATGAGAAAGAAATAGCTTATATACTAGAATAGCTCCTACCTGTCATATTCTTCCCTCATGTTGTATATTTATGACTTATTTTTTATTAACCTCAGCATTGCCCTGGGAATCTGTTCTATTATTCTGTTCTTCCTGTGATAAAGAACTTAAGTTGACATAAACAAGGAACATATACCAAAAGGTACTGGCAGATTAGATTCAAACATCAGTCATTGTAAATTTGAGCACATGTTACTGTTAATATGAGAATAAGGAGATGCCTCTGGTTAGACATTGATATCTGATTATTTCTGTCCTCCTTAATTTATTTAAAGATTGTACTTTGGCTTGCAAATATGTTTCTTTTCTACTTTTATGCATATATGTTCTGTTTTTCCTAACACAAATAAAATAATTCCAAAGATAAATGAACCTCTTATGAAAATATTTCAAAGTTTGAACTGTTTTCAAGTAAAATATTAGCTCCCACTGTCTCTTCTGTATATAAGAATAGACAGTGCTGATGAAGAAACTGGCGGATCTTTTTGTTATTCGACCTATTCTTTGTTGATATACATTTTACCAACTGTATTAGTCAGGGTTCTCTAGAGGGACAAAACTAATGGAATAGATGCATGTATAAGAGCGAGTTCATTAAGTATTAACTCACACAATCACAAGTCCCCACAATAGGCCATCTGCAGGCTGAGGAGCAAGGAGAGCCAGTCCGAGTTCCAAAACGGAAGAACTTGGAGCATCCAGCACAGGAGAAAGATGTAGGCTAGGAGGCTAAGCTAGTCTCTCCTTTCACATTTTTCTGTCTGCTTGTATTCTAGCCACGCTGGCAGCTGATTGTATTGCACTCACCCAGATTAAGGGTGGGTTTGCCTTACCCAGCTGTATGACTGAAATGTTAATCTTCTTTGTCAACACCCTCACAGACACACTCAGGATCAATACTTTGTATCCTTCAATCCAATCAAGTTGACATTCAGTATTAACCATCACAAGTCCACCCCTTGTCAACTTGCACCCATACACATCTCCTGAGAGCATATATAATCCTCAAATAATGACAACAATAAGGTCATAATTATGCCTAACATAGTACAACTATCCTTCATAAAACCAGAAATGCACCAATGCACCAATCCCCAACCCAAATACTGCTACATAAAGTTAACAATACTTAAATGCTGATGTGAAATCAATAAATCTTATGTCACATGATAAAGGAGAAAAGAAATAAAATGAAGATATTTTCTTCGTACAGTGTATATATGCACAAACATGCTTTTAACAAAAGAAGAAAGAAATACTCATAACAATTACAGTCCTCATTTCTGCAGCTGGTCACGTGGCCATAGCTGGTATTGATGACTACCTTCTACTGCCCATTCTGTATTCCCTTTGCCTTCAGCAAGCACCTCAACAGGTCGTGTTTTTTTTTCCTGGTGGAGTGACCCAAACCTTCATTCCTGAAGGATCTGGGTTATTTGTGGTCCTATCCGGATTGGGCTGTTATAGTTTCCCATTGACCTTAATCACAGGGCATGGTAATACTAAGTGATACCCTAATGGATCTCCTGTATTCCATGCATACTCTTCCTTACCTCCATTTTGGAGTAGTAGACTGATTTCATCTTGATAGTCCAGGTCAGTCACCCCAACCAACACCGTAACTGCCTCCTTAGCCTGTTGACTTAAAAATAAGTGGAGCCCAGTGTGTTCAGGTGGCAATCTTAACTTTCAGTTTAATGGAATTATTCTGTGTCTCCTGGTGGCAGCGTTCCTCCCTCTGGAACTAAGACCTCTAGGCCAGCAGAAGTTAATGTCACAGGAACAGGAAGCAAAAATTTTGGTAGTGGATCACTAGGGGTAATGGTGAGTGGTGCCACTTCCACTTCCACCCCTTGATTCCTGGACCCATGAATCTTGGCTATGGGAGAAACAGTACCATACATTGGATGCTGATTCACAGCATACATGGCCTTCTGAAGAACTTCACCCCAGCCCTTCGAAGTATTGTCACCTAGTTGGCATTGGAATGTGTTGCCTCCAAAATCCAATTAGGACCACTAGGCACTGTGCCTCTTTCTTGGTTGTAGAAGGAGCCAAATGGAGCAACTTATCCTTTGTCTTAGAAGAAATATCTCAACAGGCCCCACACCACTGTACCCGTAGAAATTTTACTGAGGTAGAAGGTTCCTGAATGTATTTCCCATCCTGTGGCACACAAATGTCTCACCAATAAGTCCAGTGTGTTTACTACTTCTTGCTCACTGGATTCAATCACTACAATGTAATTAATGTAATGGAGCAGTGTGATATCTTGCAGAAGCGAAAAGTGATCAAGGACTCTCAGAATAAGACTGACAAAAAGCTGGAGAGTTGATATACACTGAGGTAGTACTGTGAAAATATATTGCTGGCCTTGCCAGCTGAAGGCAAATTGCTTCTGGTGGGTCTTATGGACAGAAATGGAGATAAAGGCATTTGCCAAGTCAATGGCTGCATACAAGGTACCAGGAGATGAATTAATTTGCTCAAGTAATGCAATCACATCTGGCACAACAGCTGCAATTGGAGTCACCACTTCATTAAGCTTACCGTAATCCACTATCATTCTCCAAGATCCATCTGTCTTCTGAACAGCCAAATGGGAGAGTTGAATGGTGGGAATCATCACCCCTGTGTCTTTCAAGTCCTTGATGGTGGCACTAATCTCCACAATCCCTCAGGGATGCAATATTGTCTTTGATTTACTGTTTTTCTAGGTAGAGGCAGCTCTACCTAAGATCAAGCTCCATTTGGCCTTTCCCACCATAATAGCCCTCACCCTACCAGTCAGGAAGCCAATGTGGAGGTTCTGCCAGCTGCTAAGAAAAGTCTATGCCAATTAGGCATTCTGTTCTGGCACTGTGGAAATGACCACAGGATGAGTCTGGGGACCTACTGGACCCACTGTAAGTCAGACCTGAGCTAAAACTCCATTAATTACTTGACCTCCATGAACCCCTACTTGAACTGGAGGACCACAATGACATTTTAGGCCCCCTGGAATCAACATCAGCTCAGAGCCAGTGTCCAGTAGTCCCCAAAATATCTGATATCTGATCATTTCCCTTTCCCCAGTGTGCAGTTACCCTGGTAAAAGGCTAGAGGTCTTCCTTGGGGAAGGATGGAAGAAAGATTCACTGCATAAATTGTCAGTAATGTAGTGGGGTCCTTCCTCAAGGGAACCCAGCCTCCCCTTCATTCAAAGTGTTCTGGGTCTGTAAACTGGCTCAAGTCTGGAAGTTGATTAAGGGGCCTTGATTCTGTTTTTATAATTCAAATTAGTCCTTTGTCCATTCAACCTAGAAATTTTCTGCTTCTATAAATTAAGTAGGAATGCTGTAGGCTTACTATCAATTTCACTTCTAGGAGCACCATTATTAATTAGCCAATGCCAGAGCTCTAGAAAAGTAAGACTACTCTGATTGCTGCTTTGCCTCTGCTGTCCATTACGATAACTAAGCCCACCTTGCCTTTGACAGTTGAGTGCTGCCACTTGGCACCTGCCACCTTGGGATCCAATTTTTCCCATTGTATTTAAATTTTGTAGTGGAGTGACTGTGGTTCTCACTGTTAGATCTGACATACGTAGAAGAGCAATTACAGGGCTCTTCAAAGATGCAGGTGCTGCCCTCACAAATCTATTTCACAAAGCACTGGTCAAAGGTATGTCTTCTGGACCCTCCCAGCTGGGATGAGTAGATCTAAGGTGACTAATCCACTCCACCATCCCAATCTCCCTAAGCCTTTGGATCCTTTCCTTTACATTAAATAAACCAAAAGAGATCAGCAATTTCCAGTTTACTCACAGTGGGCCATCTTTTAACCCATATTTCAGCTAACCAAGCAAATAAACTATTAGAACATTTTATAACTCCCCAAGCTGCAGCATTAACTGCAGAGTCCCTACTTAGTGGGCCCAAATCAACAAATTCAGCCTGATCCAACTCTATGTTCTTTCCATGATTATCCAATACCCTTAATATCCATTCCCATGCCTGTTCTCCAGATTTGTGTTTATATGAATTAGAAAACTCAAGCAGTTCTTTTCAAGTGTAGTGCACCTCCTCATTGGTTACACTGTGAACCTCACCTCTAGGGGTCCACTGGGACTTTAGTCTAGTTATAGGCCTAGAAGAAAACAGGTATATTGGGGGTGGCTCTTGAGGAGAATCAACATTATCTTGCCTGGCAACTGTCTCAGGGGAGGCCATCGCTGTTGCCTCAGGCAGTGCAGGGTTTATCTCCACAGACAAAGGTGGAAAGGCTGCTGGCAGCATGGGTCAGGAAGGGGATGTTGCCACTACTGGGGATGGGAAAGTTGTCTCTTCTGATGAAAGAGCTTCATCAGAGTTTACAAACTCAGTGTTCTCAGCTTCATCAGGGTCCTCCCACACATCCCCATTCCAAGTTGCAGGGTCCCATTCTTTTCCAATCAATGCCCTCACTTTAACAGTAGACACCAGGTGAGGCTGTGCATGCACTTTTTGTTGCAGGTCAGCCACTTGCATGATAAGAGCTTGTGTCTGTTTTTCCACAGTTTTAGCCCTCTCTCTACAGGAAATAAGACTCACTCAGAGCAGTCTTAGCAGATTTGAGGTTCAGAGGTTCAGTATTTGCTTTTGAAGCTAGGAGATAAAATCCCTGAGTTCATCATTTTCTTTCATCACTTTGTCCACTGAACTTAGGAGCAACCAACCAGCTTCATTATGTTCCTTGATTCTCCACATATGGTCAAAAGTATTATGTATAGAGTCACTAAATTCCTTGCCTCTCATGAGCAATGAATCAGGAGTATGAAATGCGTTTATTTTGTGTAACTCTCTAAACAGTTCACTCCAAGGACTATCAGTGTTCTCCATACTATTAGAAGTAGAATCCTTAGCATTTTGGGGTCTAATCATATTAAGAAACCAACTCCAGAAACCCCCAAACCAATGAAAAAATTCAATCCTTAATATTATTTTTCCTCTAGAACCACTACTGGTACCAAAATCTGTATTAGCCAGGGTTCTCTAGAGGGACAGAACTAATGGAATATATACGTATATGTGTATATGTATATATACACACACACACACACATATATATATGGGAGTTTATTAAGTGTTAGCTCACATGATCACAAGGTTTCCCAATAGGTTGCCTGCAGGCTGAGGAGCAAGGGGAGCCAGTCTGATTTCCAAAACTTATAGGCCATCTGCAGGCTGAGGAGAAATACTATTTGCCAAGGTTAGTGTCCAGAATGATGTTTCCTAGGTTTCCTTCTAGGATTCTTGTAATTTGACATCTTATATTTAAATGTTTAATGCATCTTGATTTAATTTTTGTATATGGTGAAAAATAGGAGTCCAGTTTCATTCTTTCCATCTGGCTAGCCAGTTATCCCGGTACCACTTACTGAATAGGGAATCCTTCCTCCATTGTTTATTTTTGTCAACTTTGTCAAAGATCAAATGTCTGTAGGTGTGTGGCTTTATTTCTTTGTTCTTAATTCTGTTCCATTGATCTACGTGGCTGTTTTTGTACTAGTGCCATGCTGATTTGCTTACTCTAGTCTTACACTGCAGTTTGAAGTTGGGTCATGTGATGCTTATGGTTTGTTCTTTTTATTAGGATTACTTTGGCTCTTTTGGCTCTTTTTTGTTTCCATATAAATTTTACAATAGTCTTTTCCAGTTCTGTAAAAAATAATATTGGAAGTTTGATAGGAATAGCATTAAACCTGTAGATCACTTTTGACAGTACAGACATTTTAACAGTATTAATTCTTCCAATCCATAAGCATGGAATATAATATGGTTTGGCTGTGTCCCCACCCAAAACCAATCTTGAATTGTAACTCCTATAATTCCCATGTGTTATCAGAGGGACCCAGTGGGAGATGAACGAATCATGGAGCGGGGGGGAGGTCTTTCCCATTCTATTCTCATGATAGTGAATAAGTCTCATGAGATCTGATAGGTTTATAAAGAGGAGTTCCCCTGCACATGTTTTCTTGCCTGCTGTCATGTAAGATGTGACTTTGCTCCTCCTTTGTCTTCCACCATGATTGTGTGGTCTCCCCAGACACGTGGAACTGAGAGTCTATTAAATCTCTATCCTTCATAAATTATCCCATCTTGGGTATGTCTTTATTAGCAGCATGAGAACAGACTAATACAGAATGCTTTTCCGTTTCTTTGTGTCATCTATAATTTCTTTCAGCAGTGTTTTGCAGTTCTCTTTGTAGAGATATTTCACCTCCTCAGTTAAATGTATTCCTAGGGGTGTGTGTGTGTGTGTGTGTGTATTGTAAGCAGGACTGCTTTTTTGACTTGGTCCTTAACTTGAACGATATTGATGGGTAGAAATGCTACTGATTCTTGTACATTGACTTTGTACCCCAAAACTTTACTGAAGTCATTTATCAGTTCCAGGAGTGTTTTGTCAGAGTTTTCAGGGTCTTCTAGGTATGGAAT
The DNA here is from genome assembly GCF_000951045.1 of Mandrillus leucophaeus. NCBI lineage: Eukaryota > Metazoa > Chordata > Mammalia > Primates > Cercopithecidae > Mandrillus > Mandrillus leucophaeus. The sequence goes on from NW_012106408.1 coordinate 887,976, forward strand.
CATATTATACACACTGGTAGTTTAACTTCTTCCCTATTTGGAGGCCTTTTGTTTCTTTCTCTTTCCTTATTGCTCTAGCTAACACTTTGACTACTGTGTTCAATAGGAGTGGTGTGAGTGGTATTCTTGTCTTGCCCCAGTTCTCAAGGAAAATCCTTCCAGTTTTTGCCTGCTAAGTATATCGGCTCTGGGTTTGTTATAGATGGTTTCTCCCCATTATCTGGGTTGTCCTTTATGATTCTGGTGGAGCCTGTTTTCCTTCTTTAATTAAAGATCATGGAGTTGATCTTTATAAACTATCTTGCTATTTCTAGGTGGCCGAGGCATGTTAAAAAGCCTCTACTCTGATATCTGGGGGAAAAAAAACACATTTTTTTTTTTCATTTACCTGTTGATGAGTACTTAAGTTGATTCTAAAACTTGACTATTGTGAATAGTGCTGTAATAAACATAGGAATGCAGATATCTCTTCAATATACTGATTTCCTTTCTTTTGGGTATATACTTAGCAGTGGGATTGCTGACTCATGTAATAGTTCTATTCTTAGATTTTTTTGAGAATCCTCCATGCATTCTCCATAGTAGGTATACTAATTTATATTCCTACCAACAGTATATGAGGGTCCCCCTTTCTCCACATCCTCACCAGCATTTGTTGTTGCCTTTCTTTTGAATAAAAGCTATTCCAACTGGGGTAAGATCAAATCTCACTGTGGTTTTGATTTGAATTACCCGATGATTAATGATATTGATCATTTTTCATATATCTGTTGGCCATTTGTATGTCTTCTTTAGATAAATGTTTATTGACATCTTTTGCTCATTTAAAATCAGATTATCAGATGTATTTCCTACCAAGTTGTTTGACCTCCTCATATATTCTAGTTATCAATCCCTTGTGAGATGCATAATTTGCAAACACTTTCTCTCATTCTGTGAATTATCTCTTCGCTTTGT
>NW_012106408.1:889572-912053 GCF_000951045.1 Mandrillus leucophaeus
GATTGAAGTCTTTAATCCATATTTATTTGATTTTTGTATGTGGTGAAAGATAGGGGCTTCATTTCATTATTCTGCATATGGAAATATAGTTTTCCCAGCACCATTTATTGAAGAGACTGCTCCTTCTCCAGTGTATGATATGATTCTGGCACATTTGTCAAAAATGGGTTTGCTGTGAATATATGGATTTATTTTGGGGTTCTGGATTCCATTCCATCAGCCTGTGTGTCTTTTTTATGTCAGTACCATGCAGTTTTATGCCAGCACCATGATCTGAAGTAAAATCTGAAGTCAGATAATGTGCCTGGTAAACTTTTATAGTCCAATAGTACTGAATTCCTGGCATTTTGAATTTCCCACACTGTTTCATAATAAGATAACTTTCTTGTGCTTAATGTTATGATAGCCACTTATCTGAAAGACCTTTCCTAGTTAATTTGGAGGAAACATATTCATCTTCTTAACATAAATTCAATTACCTCCTTTTCTTGAGAACCTTTCCTGATACTTCCTTCCCGTCTGTGCCTTTGTTGAACACAGCACATGTTTCCTTTATAATAGTGCAATTTATTTCTGTATTTTATGTTTTTACTAAAGTGTAAGTTACCAGAGAACATATTTTGCCTTTGTTCCTTTGTATTTTCTAACCCAACTCATTACATAATAATAGTTAATAAACAACCTGATATGTATTAAGATAATTATTGATTTTCAATCCACATCTGCATAGTGTCACACTGTGTATCATGCCACTCTAAAACCCATTGTCGTAACTAGCCCCTAATTTTGCATGTAGTTGATTCTACTACATTTCTTTTCCTTTATACATTTATGCAATATTCTAAAATAATCACCTTTCTTAAGCTACACTGGGAAATCCACTCCTTCTGGCTTTCCCATAACAAAGTTGGATGCTTAGATGTCTGGCTTTGTTCACTCCTCATTTATCATAAACCATGGATTGTCCTTCTCTCCCAGCACCCACATCATTGCTCCTTTCCCCGACATTTACTTTATACACAGCAGTTGTATAGTTGAGCCATTTGGGTAGTGTTACTGTCTCTGTTCTTAGGGCAAGAATTATATTCGTTATCTTGGACAGTTTTTTGGGGCGATATACCCTGGTTTACCAATTTTCATCTTAAACTGACTGTAATTTTCCACGTGTGATTTAGGTACCATATTATAAAATAGGACTTCTATTTATAAAAACTGTAATTTTTGTAGCACTTACAAAGTTCCAGGTACAGTTCAATGTGCTTTGCTTATTAAATAGAGATAGCTAAAATGGAACAGTATCAAATCAGGTAAGTTAAAGACAAAGAAAGAGAGAGGATTCTTTTATATTTAGCAAAATTAAACTTACCTATGGGATTCTAATCCTACTGACAGTGACTACTTAATCTTGCCACTTATAGTTATGGCCATTTATGGATCAAAACATACATTGAGGTGATGGTCTAATGCAATTAATGTATTAATATTTCAATCAATGCTTACAACTTCCTTTCAGATCTTATTTCAATTCTCAAAAATCTTTCCTTCTTACTTCATCTGTTCCCATTTTAAAATTTCCCTAGCTCATTTGTGTCAGAAGCTGGGAGCCTCAAGGACAGAATGAAAGTGTTGCTCATGGTTGGGTGCACATTGGCATAATTGTGGTAGCGCAGCACTTCTTCACTTTCATCTGCTCCTCCAGCTGGTGTAGGTACCTCACAGTCTCTCTTGGCATAAATGGCTTCTGAAGTTGGCTTTTATTGTGTGGCCATGAGAGTGACCTTCATGTGTCCAGATGGGCCTTCTTGCAGATTACTGACTTGGTTTCCTCTCCAGAGGGATGGCTGAAGCCTCCCTTTTCCATCCCCAATGGGTGACCTACTCCACACCCTCAGTTGGTGTGGTCATGATATATCAGTTATAGTCCCGTTCCAGCTTGCCAAGAAACTGTAAAAGAAGTAAATTTAAAATAAACTTGTTATTATTCACAGCTTCATGTAAAGCACATGAATTTGATCAGTATGCTTTATTAATTGAAATAGTTATTAACTTAAAATATTGGGTATTGCTATAAAGGGAACAGAGCTCTGGGACTTTACTTGAGATACCTTTCTATGTTATCTTATTAAATTTTCAAACTTTGCATCCAATTAATCAACTATTTAAAATTTTACCTAATTATAAAAACATTCATCTTCCATTCTTCTGTCTCATCTACAAGGTTATCAAAAGTTACAGTCAATGTCTTACAGGAAATAATTTTCTACATGTTTAGAATATTTCCTCAAAATCTTAATAAGCTAGGAGAAGAAAGACAAAAGCAAAAGATGGAATTAGGAATGGAGGAGGGAAAGGTAGAGGAAGAAAAAAATGAGAAGGAAAAGAAAAAAAGGGAAAGAAAAATTCCCATTGTCAATCCTCCTTCAAATCACTATAGGTAGAGGTGCTTACTGAAATCCTCTCCAAGTGTCCACAAAACAAGGGTTTAGTAATCTATTTTGTGGTGGGTTTTTTTCCATAATTAAAAAAAAATGTAGAACTGTTCTCCCCAGCCAGAGTCTTATCTGAAAAAAGGAAAACGTTGATGTTCTGATTGGGATCTTAGTGAAGGTGCTCAGCCTCTCCCGATAATCCTTCCTCACTATCACCCCAGTCCCTTATGATTTCTGCTAAGAACCCCAGAGCATGAAAAACCATAAGACATGGACAACCAAAGTTTGTCAAACTTCTGTCATGTAGATCTTGCTATGGAATTGATTCAAGCTCACTAATCTGCAATACAGATAATCCATTATTTGCCTTCTATTTGTTAGAAACCAGGATGTTATTTTCTGCCTCCAATTTTTTTTATCATTTCTTTCATTTCCTACAAGTCTTCAAAATGCATCAGAAGCAGACATGTAGACATCTCTTCCCCAGTTTCCCTTGAAACCTATGATACAGTGTGTCTGGATCCTGTGGAACACCAGGTCTACTCTATCAATTGCATCACCTCACTTGACATTCAATTCCCACTTGTCAATATATGTTCTACCCTCTCTAGTGGAAGGGTTGTGTTCTATAACAAAATAGCTAAAAATCCAACATGAGTGAAGGACTTCTGTTTTCCCCTGTTGTCTGTTAACATTATACCATCTGTCCCAAGCAGAGGAATTATTCATACTTTTGTCTTCTCTTTGCTCTTCACATGCCTTAAAAAAGCCTTTGGGTACCTTTGACATTTTTTGTTGAAGTCACATTTTATTCAGTTATAGATATCTTCACATAATTTATACAAGTTTATAGAACTTTTAATACTAGTTCTTGGTCATGTCATCCAATTTCCATGCTTTGTACATGACAAATTTTACTTTAAATCAACAGAATCTAATGTTAGTTGGTGCTCTATGCTGTAAACTTGAGTTCTTCAGAAAGCTCTTTCTAGAAAGGGTAATGCCATTATATTTCTGTCTCCCCCAGTGCCAACTTTAACCTCTCAATGTAGGGATCCATTATAATATTTTAATTTTTTTTTGCATTATCAATCCTTGCCGAGCCACTTTTCTTTTTAAAGTCCCAGGACAGAAGATTCCTTAAATATCTTTAATATTACTTATTAAAATCTGCCTTCTTGAATGTTCAACTACACATGTGATGCATTGTTCTCTTCTTTAGTTGCCACCATTTGCTTCCAATACTACACATATGTAATCACCATTATTTGATGGTCACAATTGAGTTCAGAGTAGTATTTCCAATTATAACTTATTCTGCATTCTGATAAATAAAAATATTATTCAAGTCCATGTTTATTGGTTGAATTGTGTCCCAGCAAAAATGTATATGTTGAAGTCTTAACATCCAGTACCTCAAAATGTGACCTTACTGGGAAATAGTGTCATTGTAGATGTAATTAGTTAAGATGTAGTCATACAGAAGTAAAGTAGGGCTCTTACACATTATGACTAGTGTTCTTATAAAAAAGGGAAATTTGGACACAGACACAAACACAGAGAGAACATCATGTAAAGATGAAGCAGAAGTTTGCATCTGCAAGCAGGGAACAGCAAAGTTTGCCAGCAAATCACTAGAAGTTAGGAGAAAGTAATAGAACAGATTGTCCCCAATAGCCCTCAGAAGAAACCAACCCTGCTATTTCCTTGATCTTGGAATTCTAGCCTCCAGAACTATGAAACAATAAATTTTGGTTGTTTACTCCAATCTATATGGCCATGTTATGCTGGTCATAGCAAACAATACAATCACTCATAAAGAGATCAAATCTACCCTTCTAGAATTTGTCTTCTAAATGGATCCACATAACTGGAAAATTCCATAACTGTAGAAACTTGTATATTTTTGGTCACTTTCATTTTCATTTTTTTCCTTAAAGTGTATATTTCATTTCCTCCATCTGGCTGGAAATTCTTAACTCTAACTAAATTTCACCTTTATTTTACTATATGCTCACCTTATGTGGATGTCTCTTAGTATTTTCAACATTTTTTACCTGAATTACTTGGTACTTTATTATTGCTCCTCTTATTGTGACATACCTATATCAGAGAGGACAGTATTTAGGTACTATCCATGTATTTAGGTACATGGGCTTGGGAGTTGGACTGCTGACTTTAAGATTTTATCAGCAGTATGATCTTGATCATGTTTCTTAATTTCTTCAGACTCCACTTTCTTCCTTTATGTGTGAATATTTTAAAAAAGAAAAAAAATGAAAGAGGAAAAAACCTATCCAGTAATTTAGTAGAGATGATTGAACAATCTAATACGTAAAAGAAACATATAATACTTAATGGTGTTGCAGTCTATAAAAAGTACTCTACAAAATTTAGTTCTCATAATTTACGTATGTATTCTGGCCTTTTGTTTTTCATTGAATCAAAGGGTTTCTCTTTCTCTCTCTCCTCTCTCCACGTTTAGGTTAAAATCCTACTATCAGATTGCCAAGTGTCTGTGTCACTTTTCTATCCTTTCCAAGTAATTCAATCCAAACCAAGGGACACATTCTTAAAGTTTAAATCATGGAAAAGAAAATAAGCCCTGTCCTTCTACTCAGCAGCCATTTGTTTACTCCCAATTTTCTTTCTTTTGCAACATGATAATCTTCCTTTTTATAAAAAAGATAAAATAAAATCAGCTGTATCTTCAAGCCCCTTTCAGTTTTCTACCTGGAAGTTCATAGTTTCTCAGAGATTGTCCTCTGGCAGTGGCATTTGTCCCAATATAAATCGACAGGAAGATGATAATTTCAAAAATGCCATCAGATACTCGGCCACAATAGCAGTATTGAATACGGGAAGACTAGACCCCACACTCTTCACAGTAGCCTGTCCACAAAAGGTATGCTGGACACTTCAGTCCCTAGACATCAATTGCCTCGGTTTTTCTTGGGGCCAGGGACAGATTTCCTCAAATCTGCTAATGACTGAAAATCCTCTGTACATTTCTGAGAAACAAAGACTGCATTTTCTATTAAATATCTTAGTTGTGCTGAGGTGGAAAGAAACTTACTTGCCTTTGTAGCACTATTGGTTCAAACTTCTCTCCTTGATCTTCTCCATCAGTTTTTCTGGTTACCAGCATAGTTTCACTAATTTTGATAATCTTTATCTTCCTCATAATCTTGTTTTCCCTCTTGCCTTTTATTCAGGTTACTTCCTATGTGCTATCTAGGAATATGTCAACTCCAATAAAAAAAGTCTTCCTCAAACACTCACACTTCTTTCAATTTCTTTTGCCTTTTTTTGTTTCAAATTTGAAATTTCACAATAACTTGACAAGTGATTACCACTAGTCCCTAACTATTTTTCAGTCACAAAGTGCAAACACAGATGCAATCAATCATATTACAGAGAACTCTGATAAATGTTTTTAAATACATTTTGTGTTTTCCCAACACAAAAAGGTTGTTTTCCCAACCTTTTTCTTTATATCTGTTTCTCTCCTTTCTTTGTCAGGCCTTTAACTATTTCTAGAATTTTTTGAATGAGTCAGGTACAGATAGCAATGAATTAAATCAAGAAAATGCTTCACTAAATTTGTCGTGCAGCATTGTCAATTGAAGACAGTCATGACCTAAAACCCCCATTTGGCACTTTTCTTTCGGCGAAGACTGCCAAATGGCTGATGATTTAATAATCCTGCTCTTGGCTTGGGGAGCTGTATAAATGGACATTTGGATGAGACTAGCTAACTCATTATTCACATTGACCTAAAAAGTGATCCCTTGAATTCTAGCAGCAAAAGGTTAATGATATAATTCCCTAGACTCCTTTGAATTTTAATTAAAATTATTTTTAAAAGAGTTTGAATTTCAATATCAACTGGAGCTTTCTATACTGACTATCAGGTATGTCATCAAATCTAAAACTCCTCTATGCAGAAAATGAGGAACTCTGACAATACTCCTCATTTTTATTTATGCATTTCATTCATGAACATTTCTGGCAATGCATTTCAAATTATCTTTGCACTTCTTTAACCAAGCAATGCCATCCACTATTTGTCAATTAACTGTAATGAATCACATTCCAAGAGCCAGATTCTCTGAATGATTTTGATAGGTATTTTCCAGATATGCAGTTTGGGGCAAGCTTATATTTTAAACCCATGAAACATTCTTTATACATGTTTATTAATTGCATGTTCCTTTTTTACTGTGGTATGCTTAATTTCTTTAGATCTTAAGCAAGGCATGGGAGAAGTAATGCAATATTATCTACAAGTAAAGCTTTTAAATAATTAAATTAACTCTTTTTCCTTTTGTTATGAAATGTCAAAATTGATCTCTTGGGGAATCACATTACATAGTACCAAACTAATAATTTTGATAACAGCAAATACATTGTAATAGCATATAGCTATATGACACTTACTCTATGCCAGACATTATTCTAAGTATTCTACATATATTAACTCAATTATTCCTCACAACGATCTTCTAAGTAAGTTCTATTATTATCCCAATCTAACAAGTAGTAAAACTGAGGCCCAGGGAGGTTAAGTGACCAAAGTAGGATTCAAAGTTGGCTGAAACCACAAGTGCACAATTTGTTTTCAGTTAAATGAGTTATTGCTTCCAGATCTATATGTATAATGAAGCCTAATACCTCAAATCCGAGGAGCTTTCCCCTTACGGATAATTTTATGCTAAATATGGTACTATATGGAGTATCATTAGATACCATAGTCTGATGTTAAATGCTGCAATTTTATTCACTTTTTATAATATATTAATAAGGAAGGAAAAGTGAAGCAGATTTTTTACTTTTACTTATTAATGATTTTGAGATCGGGTCTCACTCTGTCATCCAGGCTGCAGTGCAGTGGTGCAATTGCGACTCACTGCAGCCTCCACTTCTTGGGCTCCAGTGATCCACCCACCTCAGCTTCCTGAGTAGCTGGGACCCCAGGTGCACAGCGCCATACCTGGCTAATTTTTGTATTTTTGGAAGAGATGAGGCTTCATCATGTTGCCTAGCCTGGTCATGAACTCCTGAGATCAAGCAATCCACCCGCTTCCATCTCCCAAAGTGCTGGGATTACAGGCATGAGCCGCCACACCAGGCTAAGGGAAGCAGAAAAGTGATTTATTGGGTGCTCAGGAATACAGTGAAAAGAGTGTTCTAGAATACCTGGGAAATCTCAGTTGATGAGAGGGTTATATTGTTCAGCACATGTGTTATTGGTTGTATTCTCCAATATCCCATATGCGTCAGAGTCAAATGCCATATGATATTCTCCTATGATTAAAGTTTTCAGCTAAGTCAATGTGTATATATCACATTGTATATGAACATTGTATATGTCATTGTATTATATATTTATGTTATGGATATGTATAAGTTCATCCTGATTCTTTGTCCTCAAAGATAGTGACACATTGTGGTTCTTTGTACAACAGTTCTCATATAACCCACTTTGCTAGAAAACATTTATCTCATATGATTAGATTTCCTTATCTTAGTAATTATGAAGTTATACTTCTCAGTGTAAATTTGGATTGTCAAGCCTTAATAAGACTGTTCATACTGAAGATTTAACTTGTTTATGTAATAGGTATGGTTTCAACGACTATATCTTATATAATTTAGTGAGGAAAACGCATTCTGCTCTGAAAAGTATTTCAAAAATGATCTCACTGTCTGTATTTTTCCTTTAACAGCATCTTTTAACATTGCCAGTGAGCAGACGGATGTAGAAAGAATTAACAGCAGAAAAGAACAGAAGGACTCTGAATTCAAAGACTTAAACCAGCAGGTACGGACAGATTCATGGTTTACCAAGCCTAGACCAGTATTTTGGAACAGCAGGTAGAGAGATGACATGATTCAGAAGAAGCTTGAAGCAGAAGAGGACATTTTTATTCTAAATAAATGGTAATTTTAAAAGGGTAATATCCTTAAATTAATGATGGCCACGTACTAAATTAACTTATTTGGGAGAATTAACTTGCATTTTTTTTAGTCTCTATTTTGTTTATATTTTCCTCATTCTTAGAAGCATGAAAATCCAATTCTTTTTTGCCCTGCTGATTTTTTGACATTTTCCATTTGGCAAAAAGGAATTTCTCTCCCTCTCTGGTGTTTCTAATGGACCTGAAACCCATGTGATTAACATGGCTTCCTTCCTCACGCTAGGCTTGGCATCAATATCACTTTCAGAATTAATATGTGTATCTCCTGAGAGCAAGCACTAATTTCTAGGAGTTCTAGCTAAAAAGCTATTATAAATGGCTACTGTTACTGGGCATGAGAGCTAAGTGGAAAAGAAAATGTTTTGGGTGCTTGAATCTTTGCTTTTAAATTATTCAGAAAAAAATTAAAATTATGTTATTGGAATACCAAGATCAAGTTATGGACTTCTTCCTCTTCAGGGGGCAATACTTCTCCTGACTGAGTACAAATGAGCGATATTTCAAGCTTTCTAATCTGCTACATATTAGAATCACCAGGGGAACTTTTCAACTAAAACATATTAGCATCCAGGCACCACCTTCAGAGAGTCTCAGCCAATTGTTCTGGATGAATATCTGACATCTAATACTTTTTAAAATGTATTCCAAAGTTGATACTCATCTACCGCCAGGATTTAAATCCTAGGTATACTCTATTTATCCTTATACAATTAAAATGTGTTCAAAAAATCACTGGTGAAATCAATGATCTGAAATGATTAAACTACTTAAAATATTTCCATTAATATTAAAGTTCCTTAACAAATTGAGGTGTTCGTCCTAATACATTTTGTTCCGCTATAACAGAATACCTGAGACTGGGTAATTTACAATGAACATAAATGTATTGGCTTAATGGATCTGGAGGTTGGGAAGTCAAACCTCCAGATTGAGGGGCTGGCATTTGGCAAAGGCCATGGTAGAAGAGCAAAAACAGGGTAAGAGAGACAAAGATATTAAACTCCCAGCCTTGAGCCCTTTTAGAATCAGCATTAATCTATTCATGAGAGTGGACCCCTCCTGACCTAAACACCTCCCAAGGGGCCCCACCTCTCAACACTGCCGCATTGCAGATTAAGTTTCCAATATATGCTTTTGGGGCGACACATTCAAACCACAGCAGAGTTCATGCTGGTTTTACATTTCATGCTTACCAAAATTTAATTTAATATCAAAAGCTTAAAATCAGTTCTTCGAAAGTAATTTTTCTTTCTGTTAATTCTCACAAACAATTTATCAATAAATTAAAATATGCCCATACCCTGATCACTTCTCACCATGTCTACCACAACCACCCTTGTCCACCGTCCTCTCTTGCCTTAAAACTCTGAGTCTCCTCACTAGTTCTCCCTTTTCCACTATTGAACCCCTAAAAAATCATCCTTTAAAAATGTAGGTCAGCTCATGCCATCACTCCACAAGACTTTCAGGTGTCTCCCTAGGTTGCACCCAATAAATGCCTGAGGCCTTACAATGCCACAGTCATGACCTGGCTGTCCTTCCTCTCAAACCTCACCTCCCCCTGTTCTCTCTCTTGCTCTTGCAGCCTCTTGCTCTATCTCAAACATTTCAGGTGTGCTCCTGCATTAAGAACTTTCCACGGTCTGTTCCCACTGTCTGGAATGCTCTTCCCAGATATTTGCATGGCTGACTTCCTCACTGTGTTTGTTGTTGTTCTCCTTCCTCTTCTTCAATATCATCTTCTCAGTAAGGTCTACCCTGACCAATATACTTAAATTGTAACTGCCCACCCACCGTCTCTCCCAATATGCTTTATCCCACTCTCCTTTTTCTTTTATCTACGACACATATTTTAAATTCTATATAATTTTCTTTTTTTTAATTGTATATTGTTTTCCCCTTTAAGAATATAAGTTCCATAAGATCAGGAACCTTTGTACATTATGTTCAGTGATCTATTTCAAGGAACTGAATCAGTGTTTGGTAAATGTTAGGTGTCACAAATAACAATTTATTGAATGAATCGGTGATGAAATAAATACAGGTGCAATATCTGGGACCATGCTTTCTAATGGCAATTAATAATTTTCTTTAAAATATGGTAATATTCCTAGCACTTTGAGAAGTCAAGGTGTGTGAATCACTTGAGGCCAGGAGTTGGAGACCAGCCTGGCCGACATGACAAAATCCTGTCTCTACTAAAAATACAAAAATTAGCTGGGTGAGGTGGCACATGCGTGTAATCTCAGCTACTTGGGAGGCTGAGGTCTGAGAATTGCTTGGGCCCAAGAGGTAGAAGTTGCAGTGAGTCAAGGCCATGCCACTGCGCTCCACCCTGAGTGACAGAGTCAGACTCTGTCTCAAACTATATAGTATATGTAAAATAAATATATATATAATATTACCACCACTTTCTACCTGTGTGACATGGTATTATATGGTATATGTAATATATATGGTATGTATATCTAATATATATGGTAATGTTTCACTTTAGCAGGACTATTTTTATGTTTCTAATTAGTTTTCCATGAAAGTATGTTGTTTTGAGTGCTTCATTACTCCTGGAACTTCCCCAGGTCCTCAAATTTTTCATGCAGGAAAGAGATGTTAAAAATATATATATATTTCAGTGTGAAGAGGCATTCCCATAAAACTGTCTCTTGATCCCTAATATTATTGTCAGTTTTTCCACATAGACACAACTTTCTACTCCATCTTCATATTTTCACTTAAAACATAAACCTATCCCATTACATATCAAGCAATTTTTTTTTCTTCCCATTATTCGTTAGCGGGAGAGTGATAAATCAAAATCCTTTATCAAGGCTTTACATAATTTCTAAATCTGTAATTTTACCAATTAAATTGGTCCGACACTATGTCTCACATGATTCAAAAAATTTGAGAGAAGTTAACAAAACTTCAAATACAAACAAGTGCTACATCTTTTCTCCTCACAATGATAAATGATTCTTTCATTTTGGGCTAATTTTTATCGTTTGTCGTTTTATTAATTCAACAAATAATTTTCAGCAGTAGGCAGTGTTCTAGTCACTTGGGTTCATGAGTGAATAAATCAAGCAAAGGTCCTTGCTCTTGTGGAGTCCACATTCTCACCTTCTCATTTAGTAACCAGCTCAAGCATTGTTTTCATCTGAGAGCCTAGAGTTTTTTATTCAATTTAATCTTTATTATATTCATCATGAAGACTGATTTTAAAGAACAGAACAACAGAAATGGTTCCCTCCTGCTAATAAGTTCACTTGCTCTAACTGTGTGCTATCATTCTGAGATTACAAACTTGTCATCGTTGGGAGTACCAGACCTGGGACAGATCTCTTCGCCACCACTTTCTACCTGTGTGACATTAGAAAGTTCTTTAATTCTATGTCTATCATGTTTCCTCTATGTACAAAATGAAAATAATACTTCACAAATTTGTATTAAAATCCTGTAAAGCGCCTACCACATTATTAGCCAAAAACAATTGGTCATCAAACCAGTTATTATTCGATCGTGCTTAGCAAAGAAAAAAAATCCAATATTCTCTGTCAATAACAGCAGTGAATTTTTTAAAAGTAATTCTTTGTGATAAAGGCTCAATAAAATTATTTTACTAGTGAAGAAAGCCACCTGTCTCTGAGGCAGTTTGTCTCTTTATTAGGGTTGAAATCATATATTACCTACTCCAGAGAGAATATATGACCAAGCTGAATTAGAGTAAATTCCCTTGCTGCATGCCTATATTATCAGTCTTTCCCCTTCCATACTTTTCACACTCATAATTACACAATTCATCTCTGACTCCACCACTTCACTGCAAACCATAAGACAGCAGAGAAGTCCCTTCCTGCTGACCGCTTAATCCCCAGCACACAGCACCAGAGGCAGGGTGTGGCAGGAACTCAGTAGATTTCTTCTTAATCACAATGCAAGAAATCAGTAAGAAGTTTGTAATGTGACTCAGGAATGTCTATACACAGTTTATAGTATAGCCTAAGTCATCTTTAGGCCTCTATAGGCATTATAAAAGAAGCTGAAAGTACATTTAAGAAAATTTATGGCCAGGTGTGGTGGTACATGCGTGTAATCCCAGCACTTTGAGAGGCCAAAGTGGGCAGATCACCTGAGGTCAGGAGTTCGAGACCAGCCTGGCCAACATGGTGAAATCCCATCTCTACTAAAATACAAAAAAGTTAGCCAGGTGTGGTGGTACATGCGTGTAATCCCAGCTACTCGGGAGGCTGAAGCAGGAGAATCGCTTGAACTCGAGGTGGAGGTTGCAGTGAGCCAAGATCGCACCACTGCACTCCAGCCTGGGTAACAGGGAAAAACAAATCATTTTGGTGCAAATTTCCTGAAAAACAAAGCAGGCTATTTGTTACAGTTTTATTTTTTTTCCATAGATTTGTTAGATCCGTTGTGATTGTTGATTTGTTTGCTTTCTTTCATTTTGCTTCTCAGGGAATTGCCTCCATAGAAACTACTATTTCCAGAAATACTAATGAGCAGCCTACATCGGCTGAGAAAAATGAAATTGGAATTCCTGAAGATAAAAGCCGGGTACTGTAATGTGGGAACAGGCCATAGGCTTAGAAGAAAAGGATGTGGTTCCTAGCACCACTGCCCGGTTCTTTTCTTGTGTCACTGTTTGTGAGCTTTTAGGCTAAGTCCCTCCATTAATTACATCATTGAACTGTCATAATATCCCTGTAATGAGGCTTCTATTATCCGCTCCATTTTGTCAGTGATAACCGCGTAGGTGAGGTTAAGAATTCTCAGAGGTGCACAGCGAGTAAGGAGAGCTGGGCTTCCACTTCAGGACTCCCTGACTCCAAGTTATCAACTTTAACCGCTATTTACTCTTTCGAAGGCTCTTTGTCATCCTGATCATGAGTTCTCATGGGAACAGTTTTACATATATTGCACACAAAAAGGAGACCCATGAAATAATCAAAATCCAGTTCATCCAACTTTCAAAACTATTTATCTGAAAAGATTTTATAAAGAACTATTTTATAAATACAACATAGTTTTAAGAGGCATTTTTTTTCCCTCCAAAGTAGTAATGTTAGAAAGCTGCTATTCTTACAGTTAGAAGGTGGGGGCGGTGGGGGAGGGAGGCGGAAAACTTGTAGATATTGCAATGCGTCGTTCAGCCGTGAGCATTGCTTAGGACTTCCTAAGACATTAAATAAAATAACATGGCTTTAACAAAAATTGCAATTAGCAGTAAACATCTGGCAATCGTCTCCGTATTTTTTCAATATTCTTCTAGCATGCATGCAACCAAATAATTGTTATTCTTAAACTAAAATAAGCAAATGTATATATTCATGTCTATAACTGATACACTAATAAAAATGGTAGATTAAGTTTAAAGAAGGAACATCTTACAGCTATATATTATTTACTGAGTGGTATAAAAAGTATTAGAAAATGAGCTATTTAATTTTATAAACTCTAGTTTAAAGGAGCCCACAATAATTTGAAAGTTCTAGTTTTACATATTATCAGTCCTAAGAATATAGTAGAGGAATATTATATTAGAATATCCTTCATTCTCTTGGGGAATAAATTAAAACAAAGCAGGTAATATCCAAAATGACTTCAATTGCCAGCAAAGCCAGAAATGAAAAAGATGCTCTCTTTTGCAAAATGTACCCAAATCCCTGCTCATCATATTCATACATCCAAAACTTTGCTTCTTACAAAAAACTAGTTTACGAGTTACTTGCTGTTTGAAAAGGGGCTAAGTGATATTATCAAGAAGAGATGGCTTAAAATTTTAGTGATAGGGTTAAGGTGACATCAAATACATTAAAAAAAAAAAAACTAGAGAAAATGGTGAAAAATGAAGACATAGAGAAATAATTCTTTT
Organism: Mandrillus leucophaeus; assembly: GCF_000951045.1. Classification (NCBI taxonomy): domain Eukaryota; kingdom Metazoa; phylum Chordata; class Mammalia; order Primates; family Cercopithecidae; genus Mandrillus; species Mandrillus leucophaeus. Next base: position 903,867 of record NW_012106408.1, read on the forward strand.
AAAAATAGCGCTGCTGTTATTCTTCAGAGTAATAGTTTCATCTTCTTAAACTCTGGATTGTTCTATGGTTCCCTTCACCGCCAACGTGAGAATTCTTAATCCATACCCTATTGCTAAAAATGAATGTTTTAAAATGAAACTTTTGTGGACAGTATCAAGCACGATAAAGGCAAAGCACTCTCTAACTGTGCTTTTTGCTCAGCTCTTTGTTCAGTTATTAGATTGTACTGTTCTTCGCATAATATTTTGCAAATCCACTGGATACATTCAGAAGGGATGTGTGTCTGTTTGTGTGTACCAGAGCAGCCCAACGCTAACCTTGGCTGCCCTAATGTTCTTTCATTTGGATGTACTTTGGATTAAAACAATCGCAAAGCACAAATGTGAATTTCCAGCAAAGGTGACCTTTCTTTAATATTCGATTACAACCTTGTGTCTATAAAAATGAAAGTTACCTTTGAGCATTGCCATCCTAAACCTTTGTTAAAAGAGCCAGATGCTTCCCTGGTTTATTATTGGTTGAAATGTAACATTTAATTAGGCATTTACAGGGATAGATTCCAGGGTCTCTATCGGTGAAAACTGTCCTCAGGCTGCGAATGGTTGTAGTTTCCTGGTATTTTTTTCAAAGTTAAAAATCAAGATGCCATGAAAATAACCAGTAATGGGTATTCGTGGCAAAGAAGGTCATTTGACACATGCGTGAAATATTCTGTTTTCCAGTTCATGTGGCCTGGCTGACTATTTTTAGCATCAGTTGATATCAACCCTTGATTTCTCACAGAGCTCTAAGCAGGGTCGGTACCTGGTTGGGATTTCTGACAGCAGCCTCAGCCAGGTTACTGCTTCACAGTTTCCCCTGCCAGCTGTATGGCCATCTTCCTGCCAGCCATACGCCCACCACGGCCACCTCCTGTTGCTCCCAGCTGCTTCAAGACAGCCCATGCCAGTCACACCCTGGGGCCGCTGCCAGCTCTGCAGCAGTCCCTACCTGCCACATGGCAGCCCCTGTACCCCGTGCATCCGTCCCACTGTCACACAAAGAAAAGTTATTCAGTGGGTTGCCTAAAATTAACTTTCCCCCACAGAGCCTCTTTTCCTTGAGCTCAGTGTTTGTATGAGGTGTGGTTTATTTTTCTTCTTTTAGACAGTTTGCATAATTTATGTGAAGGAATTCTTTCCATGGTAGGCTGAGATGTTCTCACAAGTACAAATGCACTTCTCACACGTTGACCACAATTCCCTTGAGCTTAAGATCATTGAGCAAAAACAACTACATTTGAAGTTTGGAATTCAGATTCCAACAAAGTATAGGGACTTTAAATAATCTTTTCTTAAAGTATACAGAAAAAACATAAATTAGCAAAAGAAACTGCCCACATAATACCTTTACATTTTTCAAATTCCCCAGAATATATCAATTTGGGCAGGGTTCTCTAAATCTTGATTAATCAACCACAACAAAAATAAATTGACAAAAAAGCCAAAAATATTTAATTAAACTCCAATTGTGCTATAAGATATTAGAATAGATGGAGATAGATTTTTTTAAAAATGCTTAAGACATGGCTCTGCCCATAAGCAGTTTGCATTTTAATTTGTGATTAAAGTAGAAACACTTGAGACAGCATGTTCCAGAGTACTGCAAAACCAAAAGATAAGCACATGATTAATTGTGCATTGTGTGCTACAGCATACGTGTACACACAATGCTAGGTGCTTGGGGAAGGAAAGAATCAGTTACTATATTGAGCTATGAAGCTTTGTAAAGGAAGTGGATTTTGAGTGCAGCCAACTTAACTGGATTAGGGAATTGTAGAAAATTGCTGTGGCCTGTTGATGAGTTCTCTTGAATAGCCAGGCTAAGGAGTGTGGATTTTACATTGGTAGCCACAGGAAGCAACTTAAATTATCTTGGGAAGAGGAATGACATGGTGCATTTTTGAGTAGGTTGAACCATATGAATATTTTTTTAATAGGTCAAAACCATTAAAACATCAGTAGTTTCATAAAGTTCAACTTAATATAAAAGACAAAGTGAAGAGAAAATAACCAGACTAGGTTTGGTTTGGTTTTCCCATGCACCTCCTGCTCTGTCAACTAATTTGCCAAATTATTCCATATCCTGTCTACTTTCTTACACTAAGAGGTGAAAAAAAATACAAAAAAGTAAAAGATGAGAAGACTAAATAAAAGGAGAAGGAAACAAGGCACGAAATCAGCAAGAATCGGGGAACATCTTAAAACTTCTTAACAAAGTAAAAGTAACTAAATCTGGGAAAGCTCTCACATGAATCTGCATTACCACTCTTATCTTGACATAGGGAATAAAGCAGTTCTAAAAAAATTACACATTAGCCTATTCACAGGTTAAAACATGTGACTTGACTCTTACAACTCATTTCCTTATCTCCCCAATTGGCTGTTATTTACATTTTCCAAAAGAAAATTATTTTAGGTTTCTAGGCTCAAGTGAACTCTGGATACTTGTGTCTTAGTGCATTACTTTAAGTTACAATTTTAGGGATATCCATTTACTTGTATTTGATTTGATAAAGGAATCATATCTTCTACAACACCTCAGATGACACAATTTAAATGCCAAACATTGGGCTTTTCAAAGAAAAGCACAATGTCCTACACTTTTGTAATTTTCTTTGCACCTGGGATCAATTAATTTCCAGCCCACACACTGGGGCCTCTCTTTCTCCACAGAGACTTTAAGAAGCCTACCTCAGGCCCAGAGGCAGCAAAATATTACTCTTGTTGTTCATGTACAATGCAATATAGAGCCTCCTGCAGTGAGTCAAACCACAGATGGCTTTGTTATCCCATGTTGACTTCTAACACCCCCCTTACTCTCTCAGCTCATCTTTCTGCTTCCTTCTCTGCAGCCATTCTTCTCCCAGCTGGACACTTTTCCTCTACTCCACTACACAATGGAATGTGATTTTTTTTTTTTTTGTCCCTCCCTTAACTCTTTATTCTCTGAAACAACTAGAAGGAAACAGAGGAGACAATGTAACAGATAATGGTAAAATTACAAAGACAGTATTGGTCATGAGAACTATCATCTTTATTAGAATGAAACTTAATTTAGATGTGTTCTTGCTAACTTCCTACACTATTCTTTCACTGAGGCAATATTTTTCTGCTTCTGTTTGGAGAACCAATAAAATATCTCTCTCTCTATCCTTCCTGGGAAACTTTTGAGTTTCTTTTGTTCTTAGATAAGAACCTCCCATCTCAGTCCCTGTAATTCTCTGAAACAAATGATAAAAATGATGAGGATTTAACTTTGTTAGAATATACAAAAAGAATCATTTGCATGTACCAGATCCTCTGACAACAGACTGTATTTTAATCTTTGAACTTCCATTGATTATATTTCCTGGCATTTGCTTAGAAAGACATACTTGATCTTGGATTCACTTTCATTGGGTCAAAACTCAAATTCCTAGAGGGTCCAGAAAAATAATATAAATTAGTGACAAGGAGTCACATATAGGAAAAACAAGGAGTGGCAGGGGCAGTGATGACCTGGAGAGCTCATCGCATCTTAAGGGGGCCACAGCTAATAAGCACTGGTTGATAATTGCCTTATAAAAAGCTCACTCACTGCTTCCATATTTTTTAAATAAAAAAAAAAAAATTCATTTGAGAAACTAATTTAAAAATATTTTAAATATAATAACTTAATCACAAATATTTACAAATGTTCCTTGAAAACATTAATTACAATAATTAACTTTATACAGGCAACGAGTAAATTATTTATATCAGGAGTTGGCATTTTTTTCTATAAAGGGCCAGATAATAAATATTTTCTGTTTTATGTGTCTTATGGACACTGAGCTCAGCCTCTGTGTTGACAAAGCAGTTATGTGTAATTGCAGGTCCAAAGCTGTGTTCAGTAAAACTTTGATTACAAAAACCTGGAAGACCAGATTTGGCCCATGGGTTTTCTCACTCTAATCTATACATATATCTATCTAAAGGCTACACATTGAGAGTTTTACAGAGTATATACCTAGTAGTCCATATGTTCCTCTTATCTCAACTTACACAATGTTTGCTGAGGGAAATCTTCCCAGGTCTGGATCAGCTGAGGCCTTCAGTTTGGTGTTCCATTGTACCTGCACCTGCACTAATGTAATATTCAACAAAATGTCACACTGTGATATAATATTTTAATTTTTTCTGCTTTCACTAGATTATAACCTTTAAGGGAATGATGACTTTGTCTGTCCTGGTACTTGGTATCCATGATGCCTGGGACATAGTGATGGCAGTGGCTGCTGCCATCATGCCAGCCGCAGCAGGGAGGTGTGCTGAGGCTGCACACTCCGTGGAGCTGGTGGGAGCCCTGGCCCTTCTGAGTTGGGGCGGGAGATCCCCGGGTGCCGCTGCAGCCACCCAAGCTGTGGCTGCAGACCCAGGCCTCCTGCTCTACGGAACAGGCAGGAGCCCCACCCAAACTGCAGCCGTGGGTCTGAGCCTCCCTCTGCTCTTGGAGGGGGCCAGGAGCAGGCAGGATCTGCCCTACTAGGTACAGCTGAAGCCAACCTCCAGGCGCAAGACCGGGCATCTCTGCAGCCTGCACCCTTAGGGGCCCCAAGAAGGACACCCCTAATCCCCCGAGCAGGCTTGTGGGTGTCTGCTCCCGCTGCCTGGCCCCTCTCCACTCCTGGAGTGTGCTCCGATCTCAGAGCAGGCGTTGAGGCCGAGTCCTAGGGGCCATGAATGGTATCGGGAGGCAGACTGATTCCTGGATGGAAAAGGGGTGGAAAAGGGTGGGTCCCCAGTAAGGACCCACATTCAGGCCAGGGAGGGCCTGAAGGGTGGGGGGCAGTCTGCTAGTCCCATGGACTGGAGTGGGGACTCGTGGTGCCTCTTTCCACTAGTCCGTGGCCATCCATGGATGAATCCGCACGCACTTCCTCCCCTCTGAGGTCCATAAAAGCTCTGGACTAAGCCAGAGCACAGGAGAGGATGGCCAGAGAAGAAAAGGGCAGAGAGAGGATGGAACAACCAGTTGCAAAGAGGAGCTGCCCTCTCTGCTGAGAGCTGCAGAGACGACCTGCAAGCAAAGAGGAGCCACCCTCTCCCGGGCCTCCTCTCTACCGAGAGCTGCAGACATCCGGATGACCAGCGGGCAGAGAGAAGCCACCCTCTCTAGGGTCTTCCCTTTGCTGAGAACCGAACACTGGGTGAATTACCTGCCTACAGAAGGGAGCTACCCACTGCCACTGCGCGTCTCCTCTTAGCTGTTTGAACACTCAATAAAGCTCATCTTCCCCTTATTCATTCTTCGCTTGTCTTTGTACCTCATTCTTCCTGGATGCAGGCAAAGGCTCCACAGACACAGAAGTTTTCGGCCAGAAAATCCACACCCCAAAGACATCCTGTAACAGTAGTAATCATGAATATTTTCAGTGCATTTTTTATTTCCTTCCATAATTAATCTAAACTGGAAATTTTCCTGTGGTGTTTTGTTTTTAGTAGGAGAAGAAAGCCATAAGATTATTAAATGTTTGTATCTTCATCTAAACTTCATCATTCATGGCTGTATTATTTTACCATTTTCTGTTATATTACTTCCTGCCTTAGTTTGTGCCACTATAAGAAAATGCCTGTAACTGGTAATATATTCTCACAGTTCTGGGGGGCTGAAAAGTCCAAGATCAAGGTGCTGGAATTTGGTGTCTGATGAGAGCTGCTCTCTGCTCCCGTGATGGTGCCTTGTTGCTGTGTCCTCCAGAGTGGATAACGCTGTGTCCTCACATGGCAGAAGCGAGGAGGGCAAAAGGGCCAAATGTTGTGTGAAGTCTTTTTTATGAGGGTCTTAATTCCATTCATGACAGGGGAACATAGATAACCTAATCACTTCCTAAAAGTCCCACCTCTTAATACAGTCACATTGAGAACACCTGAATTTTGGAGGAGACCCATTCAAGCAATAGCACTCCACTTTCCCTGTTTCCCTCCAGCAGAAAAAGAAAGGTGAAGATAAGCGTCACCTGCAAGAAAAATGGTTGCAGAAAATTTTGATGGAAGTATCATCATTGATGATATGAAAAGGAACACTTCATTTTTGTAGTCTTAGTATCAGGAAGTTATGGAACTAATTGTAGAGATTCTTCTGCTATAACAAAGAGCCAGATTCCTAAAGTTAGACTCCTTGGGTTAAAAATCCATGCTCTGGCCAGGCGCAGTGGCTCAAGCCTGTAATATCGGCATTTTGGGAGGCCTAGGCAGATGGATCACCTGAGGCCGTGAGTTTGAGACCAGCCTGACCAACAAGGTGAAACCCCATCTCTACTAAAAATAAAAATACAAAAATTAGTCAGGCATGATGGCAGGTGCCTGTAGTCTCAGCTACTTGGGAGACTGAGACAGGAAAATTGCTTGAACCCGGGAGGTGAAGGTTGCAGTGAGCCAAGATCGTACCACTGCACTCCAGCCTGGGCAACAGAGTGCGAGACTCAGAAAAAAAAAAAAAAAGTCCCTGCTCCATCACTTACTATATGTTATTATACAAGTAATATAGGCTTTCTGTTAACTTGGTTTCCTTGTCTAAAAATTGTAGCTAATACACATAACTTCCTCATAGAAAGTAAATTCATATAAAGTCCTTCGAGAGATGCTTAGATATCCTAAGCACTCAATAAGTAATAGCCTATCTTTTCAGTTTACATGCTTGAAATCATTCCTTCATCTCCTCCACCTTACTCAGTTCACTCAAGTAAGCCTTTGGCCAGGTCTCTCACTGGAACAGCCCTTGCCACTCTCACCAGTGAACTCCTTGTTGACACAACTAATGATCTAATGATAATTTCTTTTCTTTGTTTTTCTCTCTCTCTTTCTTTCTTTCTTTCTTTTTTTTTGAGACAGGGTCACACTCTGTTACTCAGTCTGGAGTGCAGTGACATGATCTTGGCTCACTGCAACCTCTGACTCCAGGGCTAAAGTGATCCTTCCACCTCAGCCTCCCAAGTAGCTGGGACCACAGGCACTCATTACCATGCCAGGCCAATTTTTGTGGGGTTTTTGGTAGAGATGGGGTTTTGCCACATTGCCCAGGTTGGTCTCAAACTCCTAGGCTCAAGGGATCCTCCCACCTCAACCTCTCAAAGTGCTGGGATTATATGCATGAGCCACCATGCCCAGCTGATATTTTCTTATCTCACATCTTACTAGATCTCTAGCAGATAAACCATGTGACATGGTTAGTACTTTTTATCTTTTGTCTACATCATTAGCCCTTTCTTCAAAGTCTCTTTCTTGCTGCATCCATCCTCTCAACCTCTAGATCTCAGAATGCTCCTATGCTCAGGCCTTGAACATCTCCCCCTTTACTCACTACAAAGTGACCTCATCCACATCCAGGGTTTTAAATACCGTCTAGATGCTGAGGATTCCCAAATTTACCCTCTAGCACTAAACTCAGGTGAACTCCAAACAAATGTGTCCAGCTCCTACTCACCTCTTGACTTGGCCGTCTAATTGCAACTCTAAACATATTATATCTAAAACTGAACTTGACATTTTACACAGTGCACACACACACACACACCTCACTCACACAAACATATTCTTTTTCATCTTATTAAATAAATGACAACCTTATGCTTCCAGTTACTTAGAATCGAACTGAACCCCTCAATCTTATTGTCCATAGCTCATCTATCTACAAATCCTATCAACTCTACCTTTAAGAGATAATCAGAATTTCAGTACTTCTCACCATATTTATCATTCCTACCCAGTCCAAACCCTATCATCTCTCATATGATGTATTCAGGTAGCTTCAGGACTAGTGTCCTGGTCAATTTTGTCATTTCTATGGCTTATCCTCCACACACAGCCAGAGTAATCCTTGAAGAAGGAAATCAGGCCATATCACCTTTCTGCTGTAAATGTGTAATGGCTTTGTATCTCAGACAATAAAGGCCGCAATTCCTAATATGGACTGAAGACTGTCCCCAATCTGCCTTTGCCAACCTCTAACCTTATTTCTTCATATTTTCTGTATTGTTTGTTGGACTCTAACTGCACTTATTGTTCTTTGAAAACAGAAACTGCTGGGCATGGTGGTTCATGCCTGTAATGCCAGTACTTTGGGAGGCTGAGGCGGGTGGATCACAGGGTCGGGAGTTCGAGACCATCCTGGCTAACACCATGAAA
>NW_012106408.1:912778-915920 GCF_000951045.1 Mandrillus leucophaeus
AAGGAAGGAAGGAAAGAAGGGAAAGAAAGGAAAGAAAGAAAAGAAGGAAGAAAGAAAGAAAAGAAAGAAAGAAGAAAAAGAAAGAAAACAGCAAGTACACCTCTGCACTGGGGCCTTTGCAGTGGTGTTTTCTTTACCTAGAATGTTCTTCCCCAACCGATCCTCAGGCCCTTCATTTTCTTCATGTTTCTGAACAAGCAACACCTTATCTGAGTGGCATTTGTGTCTCCCTGCAAGACATAGTACCTCTAATCATGTCCATATACCCCAGCCTCATTGTTCTGCTTATTTTTCTACAGAACACACCACTATTTGATATAGTATATTATATATCCAGTGTATTTTCTGTCTTTCAACATATACTAAAATGTAAGCAGTTTATGAGAAGAAACTTCATTTCTCTTTTGATTACTCTATTTCCAACATGTTCAATGATGTCTGGCACATTGTAGGTGGTCAATAAATATTTTTGGATGAATTTGTAATATTAATCCGGATTTCATGTATATTTGCAAATATTTTCTATGATTATTTTATCTTAAATTTATTTTAGACTCAAAGGGTACATATAAATATTTCTTACCTGGGAAATACCGTATGATGCTGAGGTTTAGGGTGAGCAAAGTACCTAATAGTTTTTTTAAACTTGTCCCATCCCATGGCACCACCTCTAGTAGTCCCCAGTTTCTATTGTTACCATCTTTACATCCATAAGCACAATATTTACCTCCCACTGATAAAGAGAGAACACAGTATTTGGTTTTCTGTTCCTGTGTTAACTAACTTAATATAATGGCCTCTAGCTACACTCATGTTGCTGCAGAGGACATGATTTCATTCTTTTTTATGGTTACATAGTATTCCATTGTATGTATGTACCATATTATCTTTATACAATCCACTGTTGATGGGCACCTATGTTGATTCCATGTCTTTGCTATTGTGACTAGTGCTCTGGTGAACATGCAAGAGTATGTGTCTTTTTGATAGAACAATTGGTTTTCTTTTGCATTTATACCCAGTAATGAGATTGATCAATCAAATGGTAGTTCAACACTTAGTTATTTGAGAAATCTCCAAACTTCTCTCTACAGTGGTTGGACTAATTTTCATTCCCACCAACAGTGGTTAAGTGTTCCCTTTTCTCTGCAACCTTGCAGCCTTGCCAATGTCTGTTGTTTTTTGACTTCTTAATAAGGACCATTCTGACTAGTATAAGATGGTATCTCACTATAGTTTTGATTTGCATTTCTCAGATGAATAGTGATGTGGAACATTTTTCATTATTTGCAGTCCACTTACATGTCTTCTTTTGAGAAGTATCTGTTCATGTCTTTTACCTAGTTTATAATGGAGTTATTTATATTTTGCTTATTCAATTGTTTAAATTCCTTAAAGATTGTAGATTTTAGATCTTTGTCAGATACACAGTTTGTAAAAATTTTCTGTCAGTCTCTAGGTTGCTTGTTATGTGTTAATAATTTCATTTGCTGTGCAGAAGCTCTCTAGTTTAATTAGGTCTCACTTGTCAATTTGTGGTTTTGCTACAATTGCTTTTAAAGTCTTACTCATAATTCTTTTCCCAAGGCAGATGTCCAGAATGGCGTTTCCTCTGTTTTCCTCTAGGATTTTTATAGTTTGAGGTCTTACATTTAAATCTGTAATCCATCTTGAGTTAATTTTTGTGTATGGTGAATGGTAGGGGTCTAGTTTCATTCTTTGGCATTGACTAACCAGTGTTCCCAGTACCATTTATTGAATAGGTAGTCTTTTCTCTATTACTTATTTTTGTAGAACTTGTCAAAGATCAGATGACTGTAGGTATGCTGCTTGATTTTCTGGGTTGTCTATTCTGTACCACTGATCTAGGTGTCTGTTTTGGTACCAGTACCAACCTGTTTTGGTTACTGTCATTTTATAGTACAGTTTGAAGTTGGATAATGAGATGCCCCGGCTTTGTTCTTTTTACTTAGGATTGCTTTGTCTATTTTGGACTCTTTTTCTGTTCCACATGAATTTTAAAACAGTTATTTCTAGTTTTGTTTTAAAATGACATTGGCAGTTTGATAGGAATAGCATTGAATCTGTAGATTGCCCTTGGCCATATGGCCATTTTAACAATATTGATTCTTCGAACCATGAACATGGAATATTTTTCCATTTGTTTGTGTCATCTATGATTTCTTTCAGCAGTGTTTTGTAGTTCTCCTTGTAGACATCTTTCACATTCTTAGTTATATGTATTCCTAGTTATATTGTTTTTTGTGTGGTTATTGCAAATTAAATTGGGTTTTTTTATTTGAATCTCAGCTTGAATGATATTGGTGTATAGAAATGCTATTGATTTTTGTTCATTGATTTTGTATCCTGAAACTTCACAGAAGTCATTTATCAGTTCCAAAGGCTTTTGTCAGAGTCTTTAGGGTTTTCTAGGTATAGAATGATAACACCCACAAAGAGATAGTTTGACTTCTTTTCTTATTAGTATAGCTTTTATTTCTTTCTCTTACCTGATGGCTCTAGCTAGCACCTTGAATACTACCTTGAATAGGAGTGGTGAGAGTGGGTATACTTGTCTTGTTCCAGTTCTCAAGGGGAATGCTTCCAGTTTTTACCTGTTCAGTATGATGTTGGCTGTGAGTTTGGCATAGACGGCTCTTATTATTGTGAGGTATATTCCTTTGATGTTTCATTTGTTGAGTTTTTTTCTTGAAGGAGTGTTGGATTTTATTGAAAGCATGTCTGTTGAGGGGCTGATGTGGTTTTGGTTTTAATCCTCTTCATGTGGTGAATAACATTTATTCATTTGTGTATTTGAAACCAGCCTTGCAACTCAGGTATAAAGCCTACTTGATTTTAGTGAATAAACTTTTTGCTGAGTTGCTGGATTAAGTTTGCTGGTATTTTATTGAGGATTTTTGCATTATGTTCATCAGAGATATTGTCCTGTAGTTCTCTTTTTTGTTGTATCTTTGCCAGATTTTCATAGTAGAATGATGCCGACTTTGTAGAATGAGTTAGCAAGGGGTCGCTTTTCCTCAATTTTTAAAAGTAGTTTCAGTAGGATTGGTCCAAGCTCTTCTTTCTATATCTGGTTAAATTCAGCTAGGAGTCTATCTGGTCCAGGGTTTTTTGTTTATTC
>NW_012106408.1:916245-948457 GCF_000951045.1 Mandrillus leucophaeus
TTGGATATCTCTCTTTTTTAGCTGCCAATCTAGCATTCTATTGATCTTGTTCATCCTTCCAAATAATCAATCTTTAGTTTCCATGTTTCTTTGTATGGATTTTTGAGTCTCAATTTCATTCAGTTGCACTCTGATTTTATTTATTTATTTTCTTCTGCTAGTTTTGGGGTTAGTTGTTTTTTTTTGTTTTTTTTTTTCTGTCTCCTATAGGTGTGATGTTAGATCATTACTCTGAGAATTTTCTAACTTTTTGAGGTAGGTATCCAGCACTATAAACATTACTCTTAACACTGCTTTTGCTGCATCATAGAGATTATGGTTATTGTGTTTCTGTTTTCATTTATTTCAAAGTTTTTTTTTTTTATTATTATTTCTGCCTTAATGTTATTGTTTACCCAAAAGTCATTCAGGAGCAAGTTGTTTAAATTCCATGTAATTGTATGGTTTTGAGAGATCTATCCGTTGTGGTCTAACAGCATGGTTAGTACAATTTTGATTTTTTTTAATTTATTGAGATTTTCTTTATGATTGCACACATGGTTAATCTTGAATTATGTTCAGTGTGCAGATGAGAAGAATGTATATTCTGTAGTTAATGGGTGGGGTGTTCTGTAGATGTCTATTAGCTCCAGTTGATCAAGTGTCAAATCTAAGTTCAGAGTTTCATTGTTAGTTTTCTGCCTTAATGATGTGTCCAATGCTGTCAGCGGGGTATTGCAGTCCACCACTATTATTGTGTAGCTGTCTAAGTCTTTTTGTAGTTCTGTAAGTACTTGTTTTGATTCTGGATGCTCCAATATTGGGTAAGTACATTTTTAGAAGAGCTAAGTCTTTTTTTAATTGAATGCTTTATCATTTTTAATGCCTTTCTTTGCCATTTTTTACTATTCTTGGCATACAGTCTGTGTTTGTTACCTAATGTAAGAATAGTGACCTCTGCCCTTTTTGTTTTCCATTTTCCTAGTAGATCTTTCTCCATCTCCTTACTTCGAGCCTGTGGATTTTGTTACATTTGATATGGGTCTTTTGAAGATAGCAGACAGATGTATCTTGTTCCTTTTTATCCACCTTGCCACTTCGTTCCATTTAAGTGGGGTGTTTAGATAATTTGCATTCAATATTAATATTGATATATGAGGTTTTGATTCTATTATGAAATCATTGGCTGGTTGCTCTGTAGTTTCTATTGTGTGGTTACTTTATACAATCTTTGGGCCATGTACTTAAGTGTGTTTTTGTGGTAGTGGATATTATTCTTTTAATTCCATGTTAGAACTCCCTTAAGCTCACTTATATGGCTAGTCTAGTGGTAACCAATTCTGTTAGAGCTTGCTTGTCTGGAAGATTTTCTTTTTCCTTTGCTTAGGAAGCTTACATTGGTAGGATACAAAGTTTGTGAAATTTCTTCTGTTTAAGAATGCTTAAAATAGTCCCCCAGTTTCTTTTGGCTTGTAAGCTTTCTGTTAAGAAGTCCATTGTTAGCTTGATGGGGTTTCCCTTTGTACATGATCTGACATTTTTCTCTAGCTGCCTTTGAAATATTTTTCTTTCTTTTTTCTTTTTCTAGTCATTTTCTGGTGACTATATGCCTTGGTGATGTTTATTTTGTATAGTATCTTGCAGGTGTTCTCTGGATTTCTTGTATCTAGATATCTACCTCTCCAGCATGATTAGGGACATTTTCTTGAATTATTCAGTCAAATATGGTTTCCAGGTTGTTTTCTTTTTCTCCTTCTTTTTCAGAAATACCCATAAATCATAGGTTTGTTCACTTTACATAATCCCATATTTCCCTAAGACCTTGTTCATTTTTAAAAAATCTTTTTTCTTGATTCTGATTTTTGTCTAATTGGGTTAGTTTGAAAAATCAGTTCACGCTTTGAAATTCTTTATTCTACTTGGTCCATTCTGTTGATAAAGCTTTCAATTGTTTTTTGAAAATCCTTAACTGTGCTTTTCAATTTCAGACAGTATGATTGCTTTGTTTTGTTTTATTACAATGTTCATCTCTGCCTTCATTTCCTGCATTGCCTTAGAAGTCTCTTTGTGTTTATTTTCAACTTTGCCATAGATCTCATTGAGCTTCCTTGCAATCCATGTCTTGAATTCTTTCTGTTATTTCTGGGTTTCCATTTTGGTTAGGGAACAAAGGTGGAGAGCTAATGCATTTTTTTTGTCACTACATTTAAATGTTTCATTCTTGTGCTGGTGCTTTCTTATCTGGTGACACTGGCACTTGTAATTTTTGCAATTATGCTCATGCAATATTATTTCTTTTTCTGTCTTTCCTTATAATATTATTTTTTTCTTTCCTTTTCCCTCTCCTTTCCCCTACTAAGTGGTGCAACTGTAGAGAATGTTGGGTAAAGTCTTCTGGTCTTTCTATAGAAGTATGTGTGTCTTTTGGCAGGTTTTTACATTGGGCTGTGCAGTCTGACCTGCAAGCCACTAAATAGAACTTATAAGTAGGAGCTGGCTGGTGCCAGTGTGGCTAGGTATATACTTGATCCTTGTTCACTGGGAGAAGCTCTGTTGCCTCAAGCAATAGAATGATTCATGGAATGCACACAGGTCCGAGCTCCTTGCTCAGTCCCAGGGGCACTGGGGTCACAGTGGACAGGGTTGGATCTGGTAGGCCCAGCTAGAGGTCCTCCAGTGGCAGGCACAGGCACCAATGCTGAGGGAGAATCCAGTAGAGGGCCACCAAGTACCCAGAAGTGTGCCTAGGTGTAGAGCTGGGAAACCTCCTGCTTCAAGTTTTCTGTGTAGGGATGGGGAGTGGCCTAAATTCCTAATCCAGGAGAATGGGTCCTACGGATGCCTGGAGATCTGCCTGTACCTGGAGCAGAGAAGGCAATGCTGTACCAAGATCTCTGCACAGGGAAAGTTAGGTGACCCAGGCTGCTAAACCAGGTAAGCAGGTGCTCTGAATGCCTGGAGGTATGTCTGGACATGTAGTAAATAGTGACCCCTTGCAACAGGGTCTCCATACAGGAGGGAAGGCTGTTCATGCTGCTGATCCAAGAGAGCTGGGGCTCTGAATGCCTAGAAACCTGCCTTAGTGTGAACTAAGAGAGGGTCCCACTATACAAGGATTTATGTCCAGGAAAGGTGGGGCAACTCAGGCTGTTGACCATACAAACAGATGCTCCAAGTGCCTGGAGAGCTGTCTGGTTGTGGAGTGGAGTAGGCCCTGCTGCACCAAGATCTCTGCACAGGAGAGATAGGGCTACTCAAGCTGCTCAGCCAGGTGAACAGGTAATCTGAATGCCTGAAGATCTGCTTGGGTATGGAGTGGAGAGTGTCCCACTGCACCATGATCTCAGGGAGCAGATTAGAACATCCAGCAATGACACAAACAGTCTAGTTATGAGTCAACAAGCTGCTGGCTGCAACTGCCCAGGAGAAACTGCAGCTATAGCTTCTCACTTCCTGCCGCAAGCTTGCAGCAGAGGCGAGCACAATTCCAGTATCTACTGCTGAGGTGCTTTCCACTGTTCTGGCTTTGGAGGACCCTACCCCATTCCAGAGCAGGCACTTCAATGTCTGCCCTGAGCTTAAAATGCTTTCATGGCCACACTGCCAGGTTACCAAAGAATAGCTGACTTTGTATGCACCTGGATTAAAAACTGGTATCCTGCTCCCAGTTTGAGTCTGGGAAAATGCCTGCAGCTTTTCCCAGGGTCTTTCCCTCACAGTGTCTCTAAGCTTCTCTCCATGTTAGTTCCAGAGCTTAGGGAAAACAAAGTGCTCTCCCTTGTCCTGGGTTGCCTGGTTCCACAGTGCAAAGGTGAGTCATAGATGGAGTCTTTCTGCCTCTCTCATGCACTGGGACTTCACTCACTTTTATCAGCTGGACACCATCACTGGGCCTGTTTGCCGGTATTCTTCTCCCCAGAATCTGGGATATTGTTTCATCATCCAGTAGATTCTCATTTCCTTCTTGAATTAAAGCCTACAGAGTGGATCTTTATTTACTATCTTCCTATTTCCAGGTGACTGAGGCATATTAAGAACCTCTAATCCACTATCTTGGTCCTTTCCCAGTTTCTAATCTTATAGTTCGTTTTTGTGAAATTCTATGTCTCTGTGTTGTAGCATTTCTAGAAATGCCAGTTCCCCTCTCCAAGTGAATTATAAGTGAAATCCAGAGGGCATATGGGATATTCTTCAAACAGTATTGAGTTTGTATGTCAACTGCAACATAAAGTCAGAATCTAGTTTAAAATGTCAGGGCAAAGTAACATACACCGAAGGTACAGGATTGTGGTCTAGACATAGGGTTTAGGGATTACAACACGAAAAATGCAGAAAAAATTTGTAAGAAAAATAATCCATGTACAAACACTGGAAGAGTCTATTAACTCAGGCAAAACAGATTGAGTTTTTCTTTCATGAAGCTGTTCTCTATAGCTGGGTAAGCATAGTCATATTTCATAGCATCTAAAGTTACTGCCCAATATCTTCTGTGAAGAAGCTCTGCAAATTTTTGAAATCTCAGTGCTTAGTGGAGTATTCTACACATAGTGCACATCTAATGAGCGTGCAATAAAGTTGGTGATAAAAACATAGGAGATTTACTACCCTCACCTTATTAAAATGCATGTGAGATTTTTAGCAGGTGAATACTATCAGGAGTGTGTTTCTTTAGCAGATAAACGACTTTTCTTGCATTTTTTCTTTCCTGTTGATGTGTAAACTACTGAATGTCAACTAAGCAAACAGAGAAAAAAAATTTTATGTCACTTTTCTTGTAAAAAGTTATAAAATACAAACGAAACTAGATGTCAAAGAGAAAAGAGGATTCTGTTTTGAATTCTCCCCAACAGTGATGACAACCTTTTAACACTATGCTTATTCAGTTTTTAATACTCATCATCTCATTTCCTCCAAAGAACACTCAGTAACTCTAACTTGACATGCATCTTCTTATCTTCACACAAATATTAAAGGTAACCCTGAAATTTCTTTATTGTCTCAAAAGCCTAAAGGACTTTTTGGCAGCTGGGTGTGTTATAACTTACATATGACCAGCTTTGTCCTGTCCACACTTTAAAAATATCCAAACTACTCCTCTACCTCATTAAAATTAAATTCTGTATGAATAAACAATTGATAATTATGGTTTTAATATTCTGGTTACATTTGTCACATATATCATAATATCTAGCAAAAGTAAGTTTAGTTTTATCTAAAGGACAGCAACTGACTTCAGGGTTTATTTTAATGTTAGAGCTCTCTACATTCAACGTTTTGCAATCTCACTCAAGATAAAAATAAATTGAGCTAACTTGGGAGGCAGAGGGAGCTTTTCCAGCAACTACTCTTATTTATTCCTATTGTTTCTGCATAGTAATTATTAATCCCTCTTTCATTCCGAAAAGTGTTTGGATAATTAATATTCATCCTAATCACACAAGTGTATCAAAATGTTGACATTTCTCTAAATATTTTTAAAATGATCTGCTGAAGTTGTTTTCAAAGTTACTCATCCAACCTGGCTTATCAGGATATTTTTTCATAATTAAATTTCATTTTAGATCAAAATAATATTATAAAATTTATCACCCATTTAAAAATAAAGTAGCCTCAATCATTTTCAGTTGTTTCTAATAACCAAGTATACTTTCAGAAAAAACAAATATTTATTACTGAGAATTTCAAAACATGTAGCAACTAAGCACAAAAGGAACTACAGCAGTAGTCGAAATAGTGATAGTAGTAACAGTCATAGCCACAGTTAAATAAGTACCATATATTATTTAGTATTTTCCAGTTATTGTGTGAATATCATATTTATATATAGATAATCACATAGATAGATAGATAGATAGATAGATAGATAGATAGATAGATAGATAGATAGTAGATAATCTTCATATCAATCCTGAAAATAGTGATATAATTGAAACTGGAACTTGGGGCTTCATTTTTCAGGTAACTTGACCAGGTCTCACTACTAGCAAATTGCAAAGCAGAGACTCAAGGCCTCCATTTGAATTCATTCCAAAACTAGTGGTCCTTAACACTGAGCTATACTTCTTTAGTCTCTTATTCCAAGAAGATTATCAAATGTATGGATAAACGTGGTAATTTCTGGGAATACTGGTGATACAGTATGGCTGGAATATAAGATAATGAAAGGCTGTGTGCTATAGAAAAGAGGTTTGTTTGTGTCCCTCCAAATTTCATATGTTGAAATATAGTCCTCAGTGTGGTGGTATTTGCATATGGGACTCTGGGAGGTGATTTGGTCATGAGGATGGAGACCTCATAAATGAGATTTGGGACCTTATAAAAGAGACCCTAGAGAACTCCCTTGCCCCTTCTTCCATGTGAAGTTATAATGAGAAGATGGCCTTCTATGAAAAAGGAAGTGGCCGGGCGCGGTGGCTCACGCCTGTAATCCCAGCACTATGGGAGGCCGAGATGGGCGGATCACAAGGTCAGGAGATTGAGACCATCCTGGCTAACACGTTGAAACCCCGTCTCTACTAAAAAAAAAATACAAAAAAAAAAAAAAAAAAAAAGAAAAAGGAAGTGAGCCCCCACTAGACACTCAGTATGTTGGAGACTTGATCTTGGACTTCTCAGTCTAGCACTGTGAGAAATAATTTTCTGTTGTGTATAAGCTAGCTAGTCTATGGTAATGTTATGGCAGCCTAAAGAGACTAAGAAAAGGAAGTATAAGAAAAGTAACATGGAGCTTCCTTATGAAAGATCTCATGAGTCAAGTTCAGAAATTGTTATACTATCCTGTATATAATAAGGATTTAATGGAGCTTTTCAAACAGAATAGTGAAAAGGTCTAATTATTTTCAGAAACACAAGTTTGGGGGAAGAAAAGAGGTAAAATTAGAGAGATACTAAATATAGTAAGCCTAGTTAGGAGGCTAGTTCTAGAAAAAAGGTAACAAGATCGTGAATAAAACCACTGATAGAACAAGATGAAAGAAACTTATATAAGAGATTTTTAGGAGATAGACAAGGCTTTAGGACTTACTGGCTGAAGTAAATGGAGAGGAATAAGAAAGGAAGGGCGATTCAGGTATGGCTTGGGTTCCTGAGCAAAAGGTGGTATTACTGACCAAGAGAATGTAGATCAGTTGCAGGTCAGATCCTTTTGCTGGAAAGATGGTTTCAAAGAGTTGAGTTTAATAATTGTTAAGTTTGTAGCTTTTAGTTTCTGTATCAGATTGACAAGGCAAGATTTTAGGGGAAGTCTGGAAATGCTGTAATAGAAAAGATCATGAATTAAAATAGTTTGAAAACTTGAGTACAACAAGTAACTAAGGCTTAAACAAGAATGTGAAAAACAGGCTGTGAAATTTAATACCAACCTTCACCTATCTGAACTATTATTTTGTGTCAGAGACTTTATAATGATTCTTTGCTGTTCCACTTAGAAGTAGGAAAATGATCTAACTTTTTTCTATTTTACCTGATGTAAAATATAGAGGATGCTACTCAACATCCAGCAGCGTTAGTGCATTGACCCTTTTGAGCCAGAAATAGTATGCTTTATGTTGACTGCTGAGTATTACTGTGATATCTGTTTTATCAGCTTTTAAAGTTCTAACATTTCAAACAATAATAATAACCTTATGACTCTTCCATGGCTATCCTTATGTTTTTACATTTGTGTGTTATGGTATAGCTTCCCCAGAGTAGTAATGTTTAAAATAGGAACAAACATAAAGCAACTGAGGCTAATTTGTTTTTTCTAATCATTTCATCTTTTTAAAAAGGTGTGGTTGGGAGGGAAAGTAAAGACTTCTCATGTATTAGCATCAGATGGATTTGATACCAAGCATTGTACTCTTTTTCACCTCAGTGTTGCTGATATTCTCTACATATTCAATTACTGGCAATAGGCAATAGTAGATGCTGGGAAACTGTAATTCCAGGTGTGTGTTTTATGGTTGTATTGTAGTAAGTATATGGCTTAGCTGAGCTAATCTCTCAGATTTAAGTTTATGTTTGCTTAAAATGCTGACATTTCAAATAACCATGTAAAATTTGGAACTTATAGCTTATAAGAATTTAATCATAGGTGCAAAGGATAGAGGCAACTAGGTCTATTGTCAGATATCTATTAGTTTATGGATCTTCCCAAATACAGAAACAAATGACAGCTGTCATTTAAAGGTAATCTAAAATAGAACTCTTAGTAAGAGTTCTGTTCCATATATTAAGAAAGTATGTACAAAAAAAAAATGAAAACAGGAACATATAGAGGCCTTAAATGATAAACTCATAGCATTGTGGTCCACTCTAGTTGTCTTTTTGTAATTATTTCTGATCATATTATCCAACAATAGATTCAGATGCGTAGACAGAATTGATCTGATAACAATATTATCTTTAAGGCATTTGCAATACAAAGAAAATGAGCTATTTACTTTAAAGCTATGTTTCTGTCACTGCATCTACACAGTGTGGTACAATAAAAATAAAACCTGTTGAGAATTCAGTTACTGCAATACATCTGATTCATATTCTTGATTTTCAGTTTTGTTACTATTATGATAGATTTTAAAATAGAAGATTTTTAAAAATCATACAAGTGAGTCATACATGAACTAACCCAGTGGAAATGAAGCTTTTGGTATAAGTTGTGTTCCGTTGTTGATATTGGATGTGAAATAAAACATAATTACATTTTTCCAAATGATTTTCTCTCACATTTGGAATTCATCTGTGGAAATAAAGATTTCTATGCAGCCATAGAAGACCTTGAGAAAAACATCGAGAAACTACAAAAGACTAAATTGACTACATTTTAACAACCTACACCCAGCAAAAGCCTAGGGAAGCCTGAAACTCTACTCTCACGGAATGGAGATAGCACTCAGATCATCAAGTTTGTGAATAATTGATGGATTGGTGTAGAAATAATTAAAGCCTCTTCCTAACCTGAGGTGAGTGGGAAGAAAAATCTCCATTATAGCATTTTCTATCTTCTTCTATCAGGGTCATGACATTATTAGAATTTCCATATACTGAAACAGATAGATAATGAGTTCTATTTGTTCTAAAGCTGAATCTGTTTTAACAAGGTTTACTTTTAGACTGTATTTTTGTTTGACACTTATTCAGTATATATATACTTCTTATGAAATATTTCAGTAACTTTGATCACATGAGAGTATTATCTCAATACAATTTATTTTGTTCATTTGGATACCATGTATTGTCTATTCTGTGTGAGGCATGTTAGATATAAGGAAATACAAAGTAAATTCCTGCTCTCTATGATTTAACTGTCAAGAAGGGAAAATTGTGCAAATCCTCAATTGTGTAAATCAATCATAATTGAATAATAGAAATACATAGGGATACATGAAATTTTTAGTTATTCTGGGAAAGGGAATAAATAACTGCCTAAGAATAGAGAAAAGCTCAGTGAGTAGTTGACATTTGAGGTGAGTTTTTGAAGGTTAAATAGGAGTTTTCAGAAGAAGAAGTCTTCTTCTGAAAGGGTGTTCCAAACTGACTATATGGAAGCAATAGAGATATAAAGGATATGGCCCATTTATTATTTAGGGTAAATGCTGAGTGCTGTTACAAGAAGGTTTAGAAATGCGGCCAGGCACAGTGGCTCATGCCTGTAATTCTAACACTTTGGGAGGCTGAGGCAGGAGAATTGCTAGAGCTCAGGAGTTCAAGACCAGCTTGGGCAACAAAGGGAAACCCCATCTCCACAAAATTAGCCAAGCACGGTGGTACATGCCTGTAGTTCCAGCTACTTGGGAGGCTCAGGTGGAAGGATGGCTTAAGCCTGGGAGGCAGAGGTTGCAGTGAGCCAAGATCATGCCACTTCACTCCAGCCCGGGTGGCAGAGCCAGACCCTGTCTCCGAAAATAAATCAATCAATCAATTAAAATGAATTTAAAAATTTAAAATTTAAAAATTTAAAAAATAGATATGCATATAAGTAAAAACAGAAATTCACTTCTCACATAAAATGGTGGCTTTTTTCCACTCAATGATTTGGAATTAGGCTCCTTTTTTCGTGGGTTTTTCTGTGTCTCATGGTATGGTTGCTTTCCACATCTGCCCGACAGAAGGGGCAAGATATCTTTAAAGGGTCATATCTACTAGCCCAGAAATGGCACGCTAAACACCTATTTATATTCCACCAGCCAGAACTCAGTCATATGGCCACGATTACTCACACAGAGTAGACAATACATGGTTTACAAATGAACATAGTAAGTTGTACTGAGACACAGTCTCTTGTGACCAAAGTTACTGAAATGTTTTTGTAGGAATGAAATATATATTGAGTAAGTGTCAAACAAAAAAATGCAGTCTAAAAGTAAACTTCTAGGGGAGGCTGCGAACTATAATGTAGCTTAACTACTGTGAAAAAAAAAAAACCTCTTGGTGATTTTTCACAGTAATCTTTCCTTCTTGCTTATGTCACTACAGTGAAAGTTGTCAAACAGGCTTTGTTGTTTGCAGTCATTTAAGGATCAGCTTTTTGTTTCCATATGATGCTTCAACAATATCCTAGGACCTCAAAGCTTCTGCATGATCCTCTACAGTGGCCAGAAGACAAAGAGAGAGAGAATTATTTGAGGGACCAGGCCTGAAAGTTGTAGACAACCCCTCCAATCACATCCTGTGAGCAGAACTTAGTCATATGACTCCATTAGCCTCTGTTTTCCCCAGCTCCAGCTCCAAGATGGGGAAATCCTTCACCAACTTCATGTGCAAGAAGGACTTTCATCCCACCTCCAAATCTAATATCAAAAAATATAGATGACAGAATAGAAAATATCATATGGTAAGAAGAAACAAGAAGAATTAATGCAACAATATCTTAAGAACAAGAATCATATGATAATAGCTTGGTGATGGGATATGAATGTGTAAAGAATGGCCTTAATTTCATGTATGAAGCCCCACCAGGAGTTAAAAAAGTAAAGTAGACAAAGAGAAAGAAGAAACAGAGGAGAGACTGAATACAAACTTGAATGGCAGAAAGGAGCCCCACAAGAAAAATATGCCAAAGATGACATGCACATCAGAGATCAACCCTTTGGTATTCAGTTTTGAAATGTGAGGGGCATTAAATGTTACAAATGGGGTCATGTCAACACAGATCAAGAATATCCTTAGTTGGGTCTTTCTGGAATCAATGCAAGTTCAGTTCCCAGTGATGGCTCAGGTCATCAATGCACACCTCGGAGCCAATGGAGGAAATGAGAAACAGTGGATTTGCCCTGAAATGAAATGTGCTGTGGAGAAACTTGACCACAAATGATCCATCACAGGAGTTTGCTGTAAGTCGGGCTGAAGAAGATCCAGAAGTTGAATTTTTAAAGTTATTAACAACCAAACAAAAACAGAAACTTCTCAGGAAATGAGATAAACTGGAGAAGAACAAAGAAAAAGAAAAGAGATAGAAAAAAGAAAAAGTTTCAGAAGAGCAGAAGTACACACAAAAAACATAAAAACAAGTCCTCTTCTTTCTCATCCTCCTCTTCCTCCTACTCCTCCTCTTCTCCTACTGAAACTTCAGAAAGCAGTAGAGTGAGAGTGACTACTAAAGAAAAAAATATATTGAAAAGAAGAAATAAAGAAAAACAAGAGCTCAGGGCATAACAACAGTGATTCTGAAGAGCAGGACAAGCCTGAAAAGAGAAAACTTTGTGAAGAAGTTTCTAGCAGTTATCTTAACCGGAAAAAAAGCCAAAGAAAGGCCTGAGTTCTTAAAACACGAGAGTTCTAGAGAGAATAGCAAACGAAGCCATTCTGATTCTGACAGAAAGTCCAGAAGCCATAATCAAAGCCCAGAGAAGAGAAGCTCTGAAAGAAAGGAGGGGAGCAGCAGAAACCATAGCAGAGAAGAGAGGAGCGGGGGAAGCCAAGGCAGAAGTTCTGTAGCTATAAGCAAAGAGAGATAAGAAAACAGCCACAATCAAGTCCCAGTGAAGAGTGTAGTAGAAGAACTGACACCAGAAGCCATGGCACAGATGTATACAGAGAAGAAAAAATGTACACAGTATCCAGGAGATATGCATACTAAAGTGACACAAAGAGAATGAAGCAGAATGAGAGACTAAAGAGAGACTCTACATGATGATTATCTGGGGATAAAAATATCTCCACTTTTTAATGAATACTTTTATCATGGGGTAAATGATGTACTATTGTCTTTCTAATTAATAAAGCTCTATTTTTCTTAAAAAAAGAAAAGAAGCTGGAAAGTAATGTCTAGTTGTTTGCAAATTAAAATAGATATTTGTGTACAAGCCAGTCTTTGACTTTTATTTTCCACACATGGAACACCCTTACCACTTCCATAAAAGAGACAGCCAATGTCTCATCCAGTCTCTGCCTCTAGCTCAGAGTCTAGAACCTTTAGGAGATATGCAGTCCTCAAGCACAAATGCCATGTCTGGTAGTGCTACATGAACTATAAGTTGTGTTTATTTGATCCGCTTTTTCACCAAAAAGTATATGTATGTTATATATATACACAGAGTAGATCAGAGCAGAATAACAACTATAACCATGCCCATTTGAAGAATGGCAGAATGGAAGTAGTCATTTGGCTGTAGTGACTATGAAATCCTGTTGGGCCAGCTTGGTGAATGAAGGTTATTGTCCTGACACTTGGTAGAGTTTCCAAATTAGACACTGACTCTGTTTTCTGGCAGTAACCCTTCATTTCCCATTAGTCTCCACTGGGGATGTTGCCATCCTTTGGGAATGCTCAGCCTTTACAGTTCATTTACTTCTGGAGAAAGCTTGATGAACTGAAATGTGTTTAATAGCTTGAACATTCAAAGGTTTTTTTTTTTTTTTTCTTTGACATTGTCTCATTGGCAACAGAAGTCCCTCAAAACTTTAGTGGGTTTCTGATTTACTTGCTTCAAGTCACTTTCATATGACACTTTAAGTAACCACACTTTAAGTATTTTCCTAGACCTAGTTTTATCTCTGCTTGCTCATCCTCAAACCTCTTCTCTCAACTTGATAGGGTATCATGACGACAGCCGGATAGACCTGCATGGAAACGTACCTTTAATTTGACTTTCTAAAATATGGCTGAGTAAATCACTTCAACTGAAAAGTCTCAGTATTCACTGTTCAAAGTCATTTTCTCAGTCTCATCTTTTATGTCTCTTATTTTGGAGTTCAGAATCAATTGGCTTTCCCACCTTAGAAAAGCCTCTAAATTCCTCCTGTTCCTTTTTTGCTGCAAATAAACCACTTATTTCTTGCGATTTCTTTCTTGCAATGCCTTTCCAAACTCATCCAATAGCAACCTATACTCATGAGTAATGTTCTGCTTTTCAACCTCTTTTCATAGTTATTTGTGTATGCTTGTGGTCTGCCTTTCCAGTTATCATATTTTGTTTTTACCAAATATTTTGCCATAGTAAAGAATGGATCTCAACTGTCAGTCTTTTATATCTGCTTCTTTGCAACTCTTTGCCCAACCACTCAGCCAATGACACATTCTTTAGGTTTTATTGCAGCAACAACACCTCTCGATATCTCTGTTAATCTGGCAGGCTAAAAGTTATTAGAATTAACAATAAAATCTCAATGGATTATCACACACATACAAGACATCATTCTTGTTTACATCACAGTACAGTGGAAATTGAGGGTGGGGAGCTGCTTCCTATAATAATTTAGGGATCCAAATGCCTGTGATATCATGGCTCTATCATCTCTCAGAGGCTCAGAATCCTCCATTGTATTGTTCACATCTGGCCTGCAGATATTGTATTGTTCACATCTGGCTGCCAGGAAAGAAAAGGAGTGTGGAGAAGTAAGTCGAGCTTTAATGACTAGGCATGGAAATGGCACATATCACATCTGTGTATGTTCTGCTACCCAGCACTCAGAAACATAGCCCCACTTAATACAGAGGATTAGATCATACAGTGTAAATGGGTATATGGAGAAAGATTACACAGATATTGTTTACAGTTGACAAGTTTCTGCCACAACAAAAAACAAAATGGATTTGTGGTGAGCAACTGGCAATGTCTGCATTAGCTCATTTCCAGGATGCTGTACTACTTAGAAATTGAGCCTTGTAGGTTTTGCACCAATGGAGTTACTACTATAATTCAGATCCATCAGCTGTGCTCGAGAGTGGAAGGAGATTAAAAAAAAAAAAAGTCAAGCCATTGAAAGCCTTTTTTGTCATGGTAGAGAATTTGCTTTCCATTCTATAGTAACAGAATGTTTTTGAGATCTCTTTTGT
Organism: Mandrillus leucophaeus; assembly: GCF_000951045.1. Lineage (NCBI taxonomy): Eukaryota > Metazoa > Chordata > Mammalia > Primates > Cercopithecidae > Mandrillus > Mandrillus leucophaeus. The sequence goes on from NW_012106408.1 coordinate 930,482, forward strand.
TCACAATAGAATGACGCAATCAAATTTTCATTATTAAGCTACAGCTCATATCCTTTGCCCATTTTTTGATGAAGCTGTTTGATTTTTTCTTGTAAATTTGTTTAAATTCTTTGTAGATTCTGGATATTAGCCCTTTCTCAGATGGGTAGATTGCAAAAATTTTCTCCCATTCTGTAGGTTGCCTGTTCACTCTGATGGTAGTTTCTTTTGCAGTGCCGAAGCTCTTTAGTTTACTTAAATCCTATTTGTCAATTTTAGCTTTTATTGCCATTACATTTGGTGTTTTAGACATTAAGTCCTTGTCCATGCCTATGTCCTGAATGGTATTGCCTAGGTTTTCTTCTAGGGTTTTATGGTTTTAGGTCCGACATTTAAGTCTTTAATCCATCTTGAATTAATTTTTGTATAAGGTGTAAGGAAGGGATCCAGTTTCAGCTTTCCACACATGGCTAGCCAGTTTTCCCAGCACCATTTATTAAATAGGGAATCCTTTCCCCATTTCCTGTTTTTGTCAGGTTTGTCAAAGATCAGATGGCTGTAGATGTGTGGTATTATTTCTGAGGGCACTGTTCTGTTCCATTGGTCTATATCTCTGTTTTGGTAGCAGTACCATGCTGTTTTGGATACTGTAGCCTTGTAGCATAGTTTGAAGTCAGGTAGTGGGAAAGATATGAACAGACACTTCTCAAAAGAAGACATTTATGCAGCCAACAAACACATGAAAAAATGCTCATCATCACTGGCCATCAGAGAACTACAAATCAAAACCACAATGAGATACCATCTCACACCAGTTAGAATGGCGATCATTAAAAAGTCAGGAAACAACAGGTGCTGGAGAGGATGTGGAGAAACAGGAACACTTTTACACTGTTGGTGGGTGTGTAAACTAGTTCAACCACTGTGGAAGACAGTGTGGCGATTCTTCAAGGATGTGGAACTAGAAATACCATTTGACCCAGCTATCCCATTACTGAGTATATACCCAAAGGATTATAAATCATGCTGCTATAAAGACACATGCACACGTATGTTTATTGTGGCACTATTCACGATAGCAAAGACTTGGAACCAACCCAAATGTCCATCAATGATAGACTAGATAAAGAAAATGTGGCATATATACACCATAGAATACTATGCAGCCATAAAAAAGGATGAGTTCATGTCCTTTATAGGGACATGGATGAAGCTGGAAACCATCATTCTGAGCAAGCTGTCACAAGGACAGAAAACCAAACACCGCATGTTCTCACTTACAGGTGGGAATTGAACAATGAGAACACTTGGACACAGGAAAGAGAATGTCACACACCGGGGCCTGTCATGGGGTGGGGGAAGCGGGGAGGGCTAGCGTTAGGAGATATACCTAATGTAAATGACGAGTTGATGGGTGCAGCACACCAACATGGCACATGTATACATACGTAACAAACCTGCACGTTGTGCACATGTACCCTAGAACTTAGAGCATAATAATAATAATAATAATAATAAAACAGCTATATATGAAAAAATAAAATAAAATAAACTACAGCTCTAGAAATGTAAGAGAAAGAAGGAAACTAACATTAATTGGACATTATGTAGTGCCAAAAATTACCTAGGTTTTATTTCATTTAACTCCAGCAGCAACGTTATAAATTAGATAATTTTATTGTGTCCCATTTTGACTAGTGAGGAAAGTTCATAAAGCTTTATCTTTTATCTCACAATAAGTTTCAAAGCTGATATGCCAACTGAGAAATATCTGACTCCAGAATCCATGTTTTTTTCAATAGATAAGCAGATTAATTAGAGGTGATACTAGAAACATAAAAGCCTTTTAAAATTGTTTCAGCATCTCATGCAAGTAAAGTAGAGAGTATGTACTAGGCCAGCAGTGTGAGGATAGAAAAAAACAGCAACCCATTTGGGACATAACTTGAAAGCATAATAGAGAAAGCCTGGGCATCTATTGAGTATGAGAGGCAATGGGGAGGGTAGAATTAAGAATGTCTCTAGTCTCTTGCTTAGGAAAAAGGAAAGTGAGGAGCAGAAGCATTATTTATCGAGCTGAAAAGAAAAAGATCTTAAAATAAGAAAGAAGTCATAGTGGAAATTTTTCTACGATGCTATGGAATTTAAGGAAGATCATTAGCGAATTCTCCCATATCCTCAATGTCTCCAAATTGTCCCTTCACCTTCTTGCTTTAATAAAAATGCAGATGCCTTCTGTGAACCTCATTTTCCTTGAAACCCCTAAAGTAAATTCTGATTTGCCGCTCACAGTTCTTGGACCAGTAAATAAAGTAAGTGTCCTTGTTTCTCACAGTGGATTCCAGATCATTTCCCTCCCTCTTCCCTGAAAGAAAAAATAGAAAGCTTTAAATTCCGTATCTTCAAAGTAGTTCACTACTAGCCCTGCTTATCACTGCCAGCTACTGTTACCTGATGTATTAAGCAGCTTTTGCTGCATAATGCTGCATAACAAACAGTCTCAAAACTTAACAGTTTACAAAAACAATCATTTATGTTCCACCTACTGGTCTGTGGATTGGTTTTAGCTGGACTGAAATGAGCTAAGCTCAAGGGGGCTTAGAACCAGGTTGTAGATTAGTTGCAGACATGCTTCACATGTCTTCACATTCCAAATCCCCGGCTGGATGAGCAGCCACCATCCCAGCATGCAGTTCTAACAACAGAGGTCAGTAGGAGCTCAAGAGGACTGGCTAAATCCTGTAATAGCCTTCAAAGCCTCTGGTCAGAACTGGCATATTTTCACTGATCACTATATTCCATTGGCCAAAGAAAGTGACATGGCAAAGTCTAATATTTACTAAACAATAATAAAATCTGCCACAGTGGGTCAGGACTCCTCATTGATTAAATATTTTATCTCTTGGATCCCTAAAACTCTCTTATGTTGATTTCTTTTATTATGCATTAAGTTCTGGGATACATGTGTAGAATATGCAGGTTTGTTACATAGGTATAAACGTGCCATGGTGGTTTGCTGCACCCATCAACCCGTCATCTACGTTAGGTATTTCTCCTAGTGCTATCCCTACCTTTGACCCCATCCCCCAACAGGCCCCAATGCGTGATGTTCCCCTCCCTGTGTCCATGTGTTCTCATTGTTCAACTCCCACTTATGAGTGAGAACATGTGGTGTTTGGTTTTCTGTTCCTGTGTTAGTTTGCTGAGAATGATGGTTTCCAGCTTCATCCATGTCCCCGTAGAGGACATGAATTCATCATTTTTTATAGCTGCATAGTATTCCATGGCGTATAGGTGCCACATTTTCTTTAACCAGCCTATCATTGATGGGCGTCTGGATTCATTTGAAGTCTTTACTATTATGAACAGTGCTGCAATAAACCTATGTGTGCATGTGTCTTTATAGTAGAATGATTTATAATCCTTTGGGTATATACCCAGTAATGCGATTGCTGGGTCAAATGGTATTTCTGGTTCTAGATCCTTGATGTTGATTTTTAAAGTAATGGTATGGGCTTTATAATTATCCTTTCAAAATGATAATTTCAAAACTGAGGTCTGTCAGTTCTTTAGACTACTCTCTTCCTTTGGAGTTGGTTCATTCCCATAATCAATCTCTAGACCCACTACAAAATAACAATTTCAATTTCAAGCTTCCTATTCTTCAACACTTCTTTCTATATACATTTTCTCTGTATACATATATGCATATATACATTTTTTCTCATCTCCTCTCATAATTACTGCTTACTATTTTCAATATCTTGTGTTGGGCAGAATAATGACCCCCAAAGATGTCAATGACCTAATTCCCATGTTACATGACAAAGGAAAATTTGCATATTAGACAGAATTAAGTTTACTAATAAGCAAATCTTAAAATATGAAGATTACCCTGGAATATCCGGATGGGCTCATTGTAATCACAAGAGACCTAAATGAGGAAGACAGAAAAGTAAGAACCAGAGAACGATGTGAACAGACATTGCTGGCTTTGAAGATGAAAGGGGGCCATGAACAGGGAATGGGGGAAACCACTAGAAACTGGAAAAAGAACAAAAATATATTTTTTCCCTAGAGCTTTCAGAAAGAAACTCAACTTTATCATCACCTTGATTTTAGGCCAGTGGGACACATTTTGGAGCTCTGACATCCAGGATTGTAAAATAATAAATTTGTATTTTTATAAACTATTACATTTGTGGTAACTTGCTACACAAGCAATAGGAAACTAATAGACATCCCAACTCAAAACTCCTTTAATCCCAGAAAAACAATACTTTGATATTACCACATTTTTACTGTCCCTCACTTTCATGAGGACTTCATTTTATTCATGCAATTCAGCAGCTTAGATTCTATGGCCAGACATTATGATAACCCGACTCTGTTGCTTTGTGATACCTCACTCAGTAAAACTGAAAACACTATCTCTCAGCCCACTCTAAGTCTGCACTCACATGATAGAATGTGACAATGACAGTGATTATGCAGAACACAATCACCTTAAATTCATTTGTCTTTCATCAAGTGAGTCTTCAATACTGCGCAGCTAAAATACTGTATTTCCCTAATTCATACACTAATCCACATTCTGAATAACTACTTTATATCTATTTCTCCTCGAAACTCCCACACCAATTCCCCCATTACATTAGGTCAATGACCTTGTTTCATTAAATAAAAGGAAACAATCTGAAGGTCACATCCACACTCTCCCACTTTCCCACATGTGTGCCTTGTGTTTTTTCTCCTACTGCTATGGAGGGTATGACTGTGCTTTTAGCTGAAGCCACATGTGTCACTTGTACTCTATGCCTTGTCTTCTTTAACCCACTCAAGGATATCAATCAGGTTCTCCTGTCTCTCTCAAGTCTTAATTTTCATTATCTACAACCATTTCATTTCATATATGAACATAATATCATTTCTTCTGTATTAAAACTTAAAAATATTTACTTGCCCTACAGCCTTATCCAAGGCCTCCCATGTCCTTTCTCTTAGCTAAACTTCTCAAAAGTCTTGCCTACAATCATCGTCCTCTATGTCTTATGTCAAATCCCTCCTGCATTCTTTCTTGAACTCATGCCATTCCCAAATTTTCCTCAAACACTAAAAAACAGGTTTTGTTAAGTCACCAATGGCCCTGTATTCCAAAGTCCAAAGATAGTTATCAACCCTCATTTTGTTTGACCTATTAATAGCATTTGATTCTTCAGATACCTCTTTCTTCTTTAAAGTAATTTTTTCACTTGGATTCCAGGTCACTATCTTTTTCTGGTATTCCTCTTATCTCAGGGAGAACTCCCTCTCTGTCTCCTTTGTTGTTTTCATATTCCTAATCTCTTGACTGTAGTGTCTCATATCAAACTCAAGGGACTTCTTCTCTATTCATGCTCACTCTCTTAGTGATCTCATCCAATCTCATAACTTAAGACACCAAGCTGAAAATTTTCAAATTTTTGTGTCTACCCAGGAGCTCTCCCCTGAACTCCAGCCTCTTATATTCAAGACTGTTTACACAACATCACAATTTGGATTTTTAATACTCATTTCAAACAAAATATTCCTCTTGACTCTCCCTTTCCTTGATACAAGCACATACGTACATGCACACACACCCCAAATATGTTTCTTTTGAACTCTTTACATATCGCATCTCAATAGTAACTCCACTCTCATGGTTTCTTTGCCAAAACTATGTGTGGTAATATCAATTCTTCTCTTTTGTTAATATCCATATTCTGTGTTTCTACTTTCAAAATATGTTCAGATTGTGGCCATTTCTCCTTTACTTCTACTGCAATCCCCCTGGTCAGAGTTTGCTTGGACATGGCAGTAACCAACTAAGTGTCCTAGGTTTGGCAGCCATCAACTGGCTTCTCATTCTACTCCATTAAAGTCAAAGTCAATGATTTTGACTGCTTCCCTAAAGCCAAGTCTAGCCCATTTGAGTCTTTGTACAAAGCATTATAAACTTCCCCCTCCTGTAGTGAATTCAGCTGCATCTACCTAGCACCTGGCAGAATAAGAGTCTTTTCTATGTACCCAGTTTATATTTGTGACTCCTCTCCCCATCCCCACCTCACCAGAACTCACTTAGCCTTTTCCTCACTTTAGATACATAGCATAGTATTTGTTTCTTTGGGTTATTTTCTCTCTCTTCCTTCTAGAATGCAAGGCCCATGAGGATATATATGTTTCTCTGTCATGTTTAATACTCTATTCCTAGTGCCTAAAAAAAAAAATCTGATACATAGCGGATGTTCAATTATGTTTCTTGAATTAATAACTTGAATTAATTGTATTTCCTGAGCAAGAAAACCTAACATAGTTGAAATATAATGAATAAGATCACTCCAAATATTTAGAATAAGAAAACATTTTCCATCAAGACAAGGAAGCACACTGAGAAGGAATAAATATATTAAAATACGTGACTTGATTGCAGCTCCCCAACTTCTAAATAAGTGAATTGCTTCATGAGGTAGCATAAATCATGCCAATAATTATTAAAGTCATCAAATTACTTCTAAAATATATTATACAAGGACTGTGTATGTGTTATTGTGTATATGTTTGATGGGAATTGAAAAAGGGAAAGAGACAACACTAACAAATTTAGTTTTAACTTCAAAGATCAGATGCTTTTTGGAATTCACTCCAACTGATAGACTAGCGCAAACATTTGGAAAACCTCAGACTAAAGAAAACTTTAAAAAAAAGCTCAGTTTTATTCTTGTTTATCTTTTCTCTGATTGCTGTGAATTTCTCGCAAAGTAGAAATCCACAAGTGGTGGAAATATATGTCAACAGCTCAAAAATCAAGGCAACTAGTGCTCATTTTGAGAAACAAAAAAATAGCCCCTGCCGTATCATTTTCTAAAATCTAAGATTTGAGCTATATTTACTTTACTAAAATTTTATTCCTGTATATCAGTGGATCTTTCTGGTATTTAATTCCTTTTTAGATGGCCACTTCAGAGAAAATTTTAGTAAATTCACTAAAGAAATCTATGCTTTCAGCCCAGTGCAGTGGCTCACACCTGTAATTCCAGCACTTTGGGAGGCCAAGGCAGGAGGATCACCTGAGGTCAGGAGTTCAAGACCAGTCTGACCAACATGGAGAAACCCTGTCTCTACTAAAAATACAAAAAATAGCCAGCTGTGGTGGCATGCGCCTGTAATCCCAGCTACTCGGGAGACTGAGGCAGAAGAATCGCTTGAACCCAGGAGGCAGAGATTGCAGTGAGCTGAGATCTGCCACTGCACTCCAGCCTGCATGACAAGAGCGAAACTCCGTCCAAAGGAAAAAAAAGAAAAGAAAAAAAATCTATGCTTTAAGCTTTCAGTGCTCTTCTATTTTCACCGCATAGGAAGTATCCTGTCTATTTGAATGTGTTTACAACCTGAATATGTCCAGTACACTGGAACTTCATGAATTGAAAGGCAAAACTATCCAGTTATACAATAGTATGCATAATTTATCAGATCAGCTTCTTTCTATGGAGACAGTCGTGGATTCTCTGTTCTATACTGTCAATTCCCAGGTTATTGACCATTGTGTTATTATTTGCTGAAATGAATTTTAAAAGTATGACTTGCTATCCTGTGACATTATGGTCCACTGCAAAAATACCAATGGGCATGAACAGCATGCTCTGGCTGTTTATTCACATGGAACAGTCTGCTCTGGCCAGGTCTTTTCCTTGCCCTTTCCATTTGTCTAAACATTTGTCCTCTTCTACTAGCAAACTGCATAAAATTAATTACTTAGAAATGGCCAAATAACGTTCAGATTATATAGAGAGCAACCCAGTAATTGTTTTTCTACTTAAAATTGTTCATTGGACAAACGCATTAGAGAAGACATTTTGGGGATAACTGGCAAAATTTACGAGTGGATAGAGTATTGGATGACATCAATAAATTATTATTTTCAGATGTGATAATATTATTTTAGATGTATGTGTTCTTATTTTTGTAAAGATGCACATTGGAAGTACTTAGAGATAAAATGTAATGTTGCATGTAATTTATTTCATGATAATTAAGCAAATAAAAATGAAATTATAAAATGAAAAATAAAGCTATCAACTTCTGAAATATAACTGATGATTTACTTTAACACTTATATTGGCATATATTATTCCAGTTATTAAAAAATAATTACTAAGTAGCAGTTAATGAGTGCTTATTATGTGCCAGGCACTCTGGTAAGTATTTTATATACACTAACACATTGAATTATCCAACAAACTTATTTGTTGGGTAATAATATTTCCATTATAAAAATGGAAATATTACCTCAGAAAAATTTATTGTCCAATGTGACAGTGTTTAAAATATCTTATACAGAAGCAAAAATATATTCTGTCAAGATAAGGCAAATTTAAATAATTGAAGAAAAATAAATGAAGGAAATATAGTAATAGAAAAATAAAGTAGAACCAATAGTGAGTTTGGCAAGATAATTTAAGGCCTTGAAGTGGTTTATACTTGTGAAATAAACATCATAAATTTGGTTCTAAGTTTATCAGCAAATCACACAAAGAAGAAAGTACCACTAGTTACAAAATTCACAGCATTCTGAAAGCGAAGAAAAAATGTCTAGTAAAATCCTAATTATCACTGTTTCCAAAATGACTCAGAGAATAGTTTCTATTGATTCTGAGGACACAGGTTAATAAATAGAAAAGATCCTTTGGACCAGTGATATTCAAACTTCATTGTTCATAATAATCATCTACCTTTTTGCATTAATAAACATTTTTTAGATCAGCTTTAGGCCCACAATAAAATGGAGCAGAATGTCCATTTTACTTTTTCCAGAATGTCGTACAGCTGAAATCATACATTACGTAGTCTTTTCAGATTGGCTTCTGTCACTTAGTTATATTTATTTAAATTTCCTCTGCATTAATCAAATAATTTTATGTATAGAATTCCAGGCTTCACTACCAGAAATTATGCTTTAGTAAGTTTGAGATAAGGCCAAGGAATGTGCATTCCAGAGGATTCCAATACAAAGGTACATTTATCAGTCTCTGAGAAATACTGTTCTAAATATCCTAATAATAAATTTAACATGATGCTCTCTCCTATAAAGTAAGTCATGCTCATAACAATATGCCAAATGCAATCAAGCAAAATAAATGATGTGTTACAGTTATATATAATACAATACAGTTTCATGGCATAATTTGCTGATAATGTGGCTATTTGAAGATAGATTTTAGAGTATCTGGGTGTGGAAACTAGGGCGCAAAGGATAAAATAAGAAGGGCACATGTGCCTTGTGTGGCCAGCACAGGGTTTTACAAACAAATAAATCACAGTTGATAAATGCCCTTGGGAATTATTCATGCTCTTGATACATATTTTGTGTGTATATGTCTATGTCTATGTCTACATATATGTATACAAATACAGACTCATTTACCTTTGCTTGAGTGGGCCCCTAAAGGCCTTTGGGCTTGCAACCTCAATTACAGCAATGGTTTTCAGATTGTTCACTGCACAGCTGTGGGTTCCACTAAAGACAACAGGGTTCAACAGGCGTCCCCGGGGGTAAAGTCTTCTTTAAATCCATTTTATTTACTGGACTGTGTGAAAAGTCCCATTTGATAAAAAGGTTCTGCTACTTTAAAAAAAAAAATTTGAAAAATACAGATTTAGTTGAAAGAATGGATGATACAATCTTTATGCAGTCTTCGATAACTGCTGTTTATCTCAGCCAAGTTTTTGGAAGCTATTGACAGATAGCAAGGTCAAGAGTATATTCTCAGGAAGGACCTTGCATATAGTCGCTTTTACTGTAGGAGTTGAGCGCAGTGCTCTATGCTTCAACAGGCAGTTTTGCTGGGAGTAGGCTGCCATCCTCTTGCAAAAGTTAAGAATCCTGAAAAGGGTATGTAGCTGACTAGGGGGCGCTGCTCACCTCTAAGGTGAGCCAGGTAATAGCCATTGGTAAGAATAAAGTTATTATCGAGCAGCAATTCCAAGTGTGCTCTTACATAGCAACAGGTAGGCAAACAAGCCTTCACAGTTCCAAGCTATGAAGCATGACTGCAACTTAAATCATATAAAAACGCCCAATAAGCCAAGAATAGTACAAGATGAATCTCCAGATCATAACTGCTGTCTGCTAAGAATTAAATAAAAATGTTGCCTGATATGATAATTTTCATTTTGGAATATTTTAATTGTAGTTCCTCTTTCTGCCAGGAAACAGGTAGTTGGAGCACTTTCTCTTAAGACCCCCTATTCTAATCTGATAATAAAACTAATTCATTTTCATGCAAGAAAATGCTTATCTTTCAATTATCTTTATCTGGGGATATTCACCTAAAGATGTAAAAATATTTGTGGAGTGTGTCAAAAAGAGGGGAAGAGGGAGAGAAACTGACCAGGACACATCTCTATTTTCTTTCCTCTGGAAGATATTAATAGGCTATTCTGACTGACTTCGATTTCCTTAGTAGTACTGTATTACAATGTAAATCAGTTGATAGTGTTAATCAGTAGTTAGTAAGTTGATATTAATCAGTGAGATATAATCTTTAATAATCTTTATCTACAGATTTAAAGGTTGAAAAAACATCAATGAAGGCTATAGTCTTGGATTACTATGGAAATGTTTGGCGATAAAGTGATATAAAATGTAACAGAGGTTAGTCCTGGAATAGCAATACATACACACAGCCTATCGTTCCTACAAAATGTTGGCCTGAGATATCCAGAGGTTTACTAAGCAAGAAAATAGCGTACATTTTACATTGAAATCTTAATGGATCCATAACTTGTGTGAAATAAAGAGCTACCTTTTAAAAAACTAGGATGAATTACATTCAGAGTTATACCAAATAAGAAAAATAGTGATAGAAACAACACACTTATGAAACATCCTTAAATAGTCATTAAAGAAAGAACACCAGCACCACCAGTATCTCCCCCACGCCCCACATATGAAACTCTATTTGGCTCAATCTTATTGTTTCAACTCTGCTACTATGTAGGTAACAATCAGAGTGTAGCCAAGAATCTGGCAAGGTATGTTATACTGAGAAAATTAAATCACTCCTGCTTGAATTTGTATCTGAGCTTCAACAGCTTACTCACCAAGTTCATGTTTGGATGACAGGCATCTTTATCTGTCTTCCTAACTAGATGTAGCCATTAAGTTTGGGTTTTTTTCCTACAAAAGTATTTGTAATTAAATTACATAGTAAACATGTACATTTTTACATTTAATCAGACCCTGAGTGGTTGCTCCCAGTTTTCATCTTTCTTCAGAGCTTACTAATCTGGTCGGAAATTTTTCAGCTGCCAAATGTTTGTCAAAAACAAATACTAAACAAAAATTTGCTAGTTTCCTGGGATATTGAACAGACAAAATGAGTTTAGGTTATTGACTCTCTATAGTGGTGAAAGAAGAGAATCTACCTCAAGTTCCTAGAGTTTTCAGTGGTCTTCACCGAAGAGTAGCAGTAAATCTCAAATATGACCTGAAAGCACCTGTCCCTCTTAGTATTTTCTGTGCCCCGTCCCTGTCTTTCTCAGTTCAAATCTGTATACAGAGAGACCCAAGACTGTGAAAAAATGTGCTAATTAAAATTACGCTTAAAACCACCTGAACCCCTTCATCGGTTCTGTCTCAAATAGGTCAGTGTCAATATTTTTTGTTTTTCAAAATAATAGAAGAATACTCTTGCCAAGTGTTTAGCACACCGTAGTTATTCAATAACTATGCGTTGATTAATTAAGTTGCTGAATACATGAAAAATTGCAGTTAATCTGATTGTCCACATACCAGTGTATGCAAGATTCTCTTATATTTTAGGGAAAAAAGATAAATTCATATTCCTAAACTTCATAAAGCCCAAAACATTGTTTGAAAAGCAAAAGGCAAAATTAAGAAGAAATGAATAAACTCTTTGGTGTAGATGTTTTTGTAAAAAGCAAACAAAAGTTTAAACAGATTTTCTAGGGGTATAAAGCCTCATACATACGTTTTGGTTCCAGTTTTATGTTAGTGATTTCTGTTTTTTATTTTCATTTTTGTATTTTTCCTGATTCGCTTTGTGTTGGAGACTATCTGACATTGGAAGATACAATCTTTCTGCCGTTATAATAGTCAGGCATTCAGTATGAGCTAGATTTATATTATGGAGTTTAACTCCTTCATCAAACATGTAAGGACATTAAAAATGTAAGAAAGTGATTTGTTCCAGATCACTGAATTTATTAGTAAGAAAATTATTTATTTATTCCACCCTATCAATAGTTTAGTGCTTTCTATTTTTTAGTGATTTTTAAACTTTTTATTAAAACTATTTTTTCCCTTCATGGTTAACAGGGAAGTTTCACTTGATTTAACCTCTTAGTGCAATGACTCTGTGAATTAGAGATATATTCTGATAGCATAAATCTATTGTTGTAGATAATTATAATTTATTTCAAAATTTTAATACCAGTCACCAGTATTGTGTTCACTGCATTGCTCAGGTTTGTTTCCGTTATAAACAAGAATCATAATAATAACAACAACAATAATCATAAGCCTATCTTAAGCTAACTTAAGTATACAAATGAATGGATTAACTCATGTACCTAATAAAGCCAGTATCTTGTTGCAGGTGCAGCTGGATCCAGGGAACCAGAGCCATTGAGTCTGAAGCTCCTGTCCTATAAGTTTAGCAATCCTAGAAGAATATGAAAAAGTAGCTCCTGCTTGGTTTGTGTTCTGATCCCTGCACTTGTCACTGTGGGCAGGAGATGAATTACTCAGACTAACCAGTCCTGGTTCGTGTGCAAATCTCTGTCACTGGGGGAAAGAATTTAACCCACCCAAACTACATAGAATCCCCCAATAAGGAGGGGCTTCATTGTCAAAAGAATGAGGAGGTATGCTGAGTAGGAAAACACACACAGAGGTGCACACACATACACACACACACAAAGGTGTCTATCCTGGTCCCTTTTCAAATTTTTTCAATATGGCTCAGTCTAAATGATCAAACTTATTTGGGTTTTGAATAAGAATGCAGTAGTTAATCTTCCTGAGCAGAATACACATTGTCTTCTGCTGACAGAAAAGCTACAGGCCTGAGGTTCTAATTTCCACTGACATTAATGGCTTTTTAGAAACATTCATTTACACTGGCTATGATTTACTATACCAGCACTAATAGCTCTTTAAGATTCTGTTAAGTGTTAAAACACATCTAATTATGCTATATTAGAAAATTAACCAAACGTCGACTCAGCTAAGCTCTAAAATATTTTGGGGAAAAATCTGCAATAAATGGTTCTCTTTACTGTGAACAACATAACTTTTATGTTCATTTTAAGATCCTAAATATAGTTATGTATAAGCAAATGATATTTATTTACTTAGTGATTATATCCTGATGAACTAAGAAATAAGTATTTTCTTTCAGGGAGAAACCTGCAACCAAACAAGCAACCACAAGAAAAAGATTACAACGAAAAGTTTTGACATATTTATACAACTATGTTGAAAATTATAATACTGTTTTGAAGAGACGATACAGAGATACAAATTTACATGGCTTAAAATTGAATGGATTTTTCAATGTGGAAGATCTCTTAGAAACAGCATAAATAATAACTCTTTTATAGCTCTTCAAAGGAAATAAACAAAATTTAATTTGTCTCTCCATTGGATGTCAGTATTGCACCACTAAAATATCACTGCCAGCTTTACTTTGAAAAAAAAAAAAATGAACTGGATACCTTACTGACGAACTCAAAAGTCAAGCTGTTTTACATAATTTTACCTACAACTCAATTAGTTATGTCATTGTTGCTGCCTGATGTATATGACTTCGTGATATTCTCTTTCAGTAGCTACAAAGTCCTGTTGGTTCAAAAATGAATGCATTTGAAAAACAACTTGAAAATGTCACTACCACTTTGAATAACCTTCAAAACTGCTTACAGTAGGTCAGTACTCTCTCTAGGTTGGTGTACAAGTGAGGGTGATTAATTTTTTAAAAGGATAATAATTCAATTTTGAAAAATACACAGTTACTCCCCTTGTGTGCAATAGCCTATTTGTACATTTTGGAGGTGGTTGGCAGGAAGTTACATAATGATTTGCAAAACTGCAAACAGAGGTATATAGCATATCATAATATATTTATTAAGGACTAATGCAAACCACATTGAGTTATAGGAAGGAAAATGTATTCCCCAGTGCTTAGAACTTACTGAACATGAAGAATTTGAATGATATTGTTTAGTGAGAAGGGGAGGAATTTCCATGCCTACCTCCCCAAACAAATAAATCACTGCTTATATCCTGGGAATGTTTCCAAATAGTCTATGTTTAATGATATAAGGAGTATTTATAACTGAGTTTATATTCACTTGTCTTTTCTGTCTCACTTTTCAAATGTATACTTCAGACTGAGGCTGCGAATACCAAATATATGTTCAAGATAGAATACTAGGGTACCAAGGTCAGTTGTCCTTGCATTGTTCTTTTATGTTTTAAGACAACAACAGTGTTGCTCCACTGAATGGTTACCTTGTATTCATCCATAAACAGCCCAGAATAATCCATGAAACAGCATAAGAGTAACTTGAAATCATCCTTATTCCATTGTAGAAAAAAAGGATCAGTGGACTAAACAGAAAAAGGAAGACTTCCTGCTTAGATTGGCCATCCATTCAGGCCATTTCATTGAATATTTTTTTTGTTGCTTTTGTTCCTGAGTCAGTGTCTAGTTGCTAATTGATAAATGTTAAAAGCCTCACAAAATATGTACTTGGAAAAAGTGCTACATTGTAAAAGTGAAGCTGGATTTTCAGACGTCCTTGCATGATACAACTGAGATCAAACATATTTAGGAGAGATTTGAACACAATTACATTGAAATGAGAAAAGGAGTAAGTAAATTAAAAAAAAAAAAAGCAGACATCTAAACTTGATGACAAGATGTCTGAATGTCAATTAGTTTATCAGGCGATAAAACATATTAAAAATTATAGCCACTCATTCAACTAATATTCATCAAAGTCAGGATGGGGAAAGCATGAAAAAGTGTAAAACCTAACCAAGAAGAAAAATGTTGCCCTAAACAAGATAAGGGTCCTGCTGAACATAAAACTTTATGTGACAAAGAAAATATCACCATGATAGAGTGAAGAAAGCATTACATAATAAGCAGTACTGGGATAATTATTTAAAATTTGGGAGCAAATTAATTCAGGTAAATATTTTACATCAAACACAAGTAAATGTAAGTGAATTAAAAGGTAAAGTGTTAAAAATGAAATAGCATACAACTAAAAGAAACTAGACACAAATATTTACAATATCCTGGAAGAGACAGTGGTGCCTTTCTACATTTGAAAACAAGGGGAGATCTCATAAAGGAAAAGATAGATAAGAAAAAAAATATTATGCAAAAACAGTAAAAGGTAAATAATACAGTAGGAGATATATCTGCCAAAATTTTCAAAGTGTATATACATCCTTATATATTTTAAATAGCAACAGAAATTTTAAATAGCAACAGAAAACACATACAGATACCTTTTTCTATTAAAGAAATGAAAATTCAAATCAAAATGAGATATAAACTTCACTTAGCAAACAAGCAAAACAAG
The DNA here is from genome assembly GCF_000951045.1 of Mandrillus leucophaeus. Lineage (NCBI taxonomy): Eukaryota > Metazoa > Chordata > Mammalia > Primates > Cercopithecidae > Mandrillus > Mandrillus leucophaeus. Next base: position 946,100 of record NW_012106408.1, read on the forward strand.
AAAAAACAAGTTTACTTCCTAATAATGATACATGGTAGAAAAACAAGTACTAGTGATATTGCAAACTATTAAGTCTTTTTGGAAAGCAGTTTGGCAATGCCTACCAAAAGCTGTAAAGTATTCTTATACTTTCATCAATTCATTTTCAGTTCTAGGACTCTATCCTAATAAAACAAAGTGAATATTGCAGAATTAACAAACACAAAGATATTCCTGAAAGCATGTTTTCAAAACAGTAAACAATTGTGTTTCGCTGATGTGATTATGCTCCATTTCTGTGTATAAATACCACACTTGTTCTGATTAGGTGAATTTCAGTAATATATGAAAATATATTACATATAGTAATAAATAGTAATATACATAGTAATATATGGTAACATATATAGTAATATATAGTAAATATATACATATAGTAATATATGGAAATGTATTTGGAAATATATAAGAAAATTTAAATGAAATGCAAGAGAAAACTTGTGTATATATTTTCCATTTATGATGATCTATCATTATTTCTATTTTTAAATGATGGAATAGCCATGTCTTTATAATTAGTAGCAGCAAATTTTGTTGACCTAGGCTTATTTAATATGTGTTTCAAGCAAAATAACATCACAAACAATGAAGTCTGAGTTTTGCTAGGTTTTCAGGAGCAAAATTATCTATACTTTTAACAAATCAACTCAGACCTTTAATGAACATGTTTCAGTGGCACAAACGTGCTGGAGACTGCTGGGGAAAAGATACCACAAAACAAATTTTATCAATATAAAATTTTATGCTGAGCACATAGTCAGTATTCAGTAAATATTTTTTGAATTAATAAAAATAACTGACTATAACATTTTGATAATGTATGTCAAATATTTTGTTGCTCATTTACAGTGTGATTAACACAATAGAGCTTATCTAATATAAAGAAAACATATTTCCCCTGAGAAACTATACTAGTTTACATTATTATGTACTCTCTTATTTCTCTGTCAGTTTACAAGTTAAGTCAACATAGCAAAGTGTAGGCTAAACATTTAATTTAATCAATATAGACAATAATGTAGGTAAATGAGGCTATGACAAATTGAGTCGGGATTTAAACACTAATTGAATTAACTGGATAATTAACATAATTCCAATTTCACTTGTAATTTTTAAACAGAGTCTTAGAAATATAATTGTGACATTTTCCCCCTACTGCTTTGTAGAATTTTGTTCCAAAGAGTAAGTAAAGCATATAGATGGTCATATAAAAAATCAAAGAATGTTTGGATTCAAAGAGAGCCTGGAGTTTAATCCAATGTATTCATTCTGAAAATAAATTTCAGGCTTAATGATATCAAATAATTTGTCCCAATTTCTGCATATATATATATGTGTGTATATATATATATATGTCTGAAGACAAGCTTTGACAGTCTCCAGCACGTTTGTGCTGCTGAAACATGCTCACTAAAGGTCTGAGTTGATCTGTTAAAAGTGTAGATAATTTTGCTCCTGAAAACCTAGCAAAAATTAGACTTCATTGCTTGTGATGTTAGTTTGCTTGAAACACATATAAAATAAGCATAGGTCAACAAAATTTGCTGCTACTAAGTATAAGGACGTATATATTCAGTCATTTAAAAATATAAATAATAATAAATTATCATAAATGGAAAATATATACACAGGTGGTCTCCTGGCTTTCTTTTAAATTTTCTTAAAAGTTCATATATGACTGAAATTCACCTAATCAGAACAAGTGTGGTGCTTATACACAAAAATGGAGCATACTCACATCAGCTAAACATAATTGCACGAAGAAATATGTTTATAATATAAGCTACAGTTTTAAATTTTATTCTCTACACAAATTTCTCAGAATTAAAATGTAAAAATATTTACTAAAGGTTGTTTAGCTCTTTTCTGCCTACTCCTTTGTTCTTAACCATTTTAAGGTATTTTTTGCTGAAGACAAAAATTACCAAATTTTTCCATTTTATTCAATATCCAACTTATCTCAATGTCTGTCAAGATATATACATTGACATAGTAAAACTTTGAAAACAGTGAATAAATAAATCTACATTTCACCACTAGATGTCATCAAAGTTCTGTTCATCAAAACATCCATCAGCCATCCAGCTTTTGGCCATTTGACCTCTGCGGGAAAAATTATTCTATTTCTCAGCATAATCAGGAAACGATAATTTTAGTAAAATAGTCTAATTCCTCAATGTTTACATAACGAGTTTCCATATGCAGCAATATCTTAAAAATAAATAAAAATAACCCAAATGTATGTTAATAGAGAAGTTACTTTATCATTTCAAAACTCCTAATAGATCTAATTAGTAGGCATTGTCAGTGTGAGAGTAA
>NW_012106408.1:949267-961413 GCF_000951045.1 Mandrillus leucophaeus
TTTTTTTTCAAGATAAAATGTAATATAATTGGAACCATTTTGATTAAGCATTTTTATTCTTCTTTTGAACACTCATTAATTATACTTTGCTTTCTAGGACCTGAATGATGTTTTTATTGCAAATTTCCCAACTTAATCTCTATGTTTTGGAGAATACATGGACTATGACCAGGATGGAATATTTAAATTCATATACTCAATCACTAACTCAATCCTTCCAAGAAAAATAAAAGAAATCATATATTCCAAGGCTGTCATATATAATGCCGACTCAAAATTATGATATTTCTGATAGGTTGATCATTGGTTATACTAATAATTTGCTTTGTATGATATTCAGAAAAGGGTGGTCATGGTATATATTTAGGTCACTGCATATCTTCAGGTATATTTCCTGGCACACATTAGATATTCTGTATGTATCTGTTGAAGAAATGAATAAATGCATGAATAATACGTGGCAGTAATCATGAGACGAGAGACTCTGGCTTTTTCTATACTAATCTCTAATTCTGCAAGTAATACCTATGCCATTTGAAATACTAATGATAGTAATATATTGGCAAATTTTAACATAGGGACATACCTTATTTTTGCAGCTTATACTTGCAGGTTAGCAGAGATTATTATAAACAATTCAGGAGTGAAGAAAATAAGACAATTGACCAACTAGTCACAGCAACCTGAGATAAATTGAGAAAATAAGTTACTGTTTTTAACAAACCTTTCTTAGAAACTTTAATATGATATTCCATGTTCCTTATAACTACAATATTTTATAGTATTCAAGTCCATGTTGACAAAATGTAGGGGTTGACAGAAATTGTCATGCTTTTATATTGTTAACTTATATTTAAGGAAAGGATATCTATAAAATTCAGTTTTACCAACTAAGAGAATATATGAATTGCCCTGGGTTGTTCTCACACTTTATTGGGAATATCTCTTCTTAAACATTTACTTATTCAACAATATTTATTTAGCAAGTACCATGTGCCAGGCATTGCTCTGGTCACTGAGGACTCAGCATTCAAAGAAGATCTCTGCCTTCATGGAGACTGCCTTCTCATTGAGAGAAGTAAACATAAAAAAAGTAAAGAAAGAAATACATAAGTAACATGATTTTAGATAATAGTGAGAGTTATTAAGAAATGGCGATCCAATCATAAACCACTGGAGAAGGCCAATTTAAGTTGGTTAATCAGGAAAGTCTTCTCTGAAAAGGCATTTAGACAGGCCTGAAGGAGAAGAAAGGGCATCCACATGAAAATCTGAAGAAAACGTATTCCAGGAAAAGTGAACAGCACTGCAAAGGCCCCTCAAAGGAAACTGGCTCCACATATTTGAGAAAGAAAAAAGGTGCAGTAAGGCTGAAGTTTAGTGAGTAAAGAGAAATGTGGTAGAATATCAGATTGAAAATACAGGCAGTGGCAAGAACAGGTAGACACCAGTAGGCCTCGGTGGGATGCTTAGAAAACCCAAGCGTTTTGAGAGGGAAGTGAAATGACAGGTTATATGGTTTTTGAAGAGGGCTCTGGTTGTTGAGTAGAAACTTAATATTAGAAAGCCAAGGATAGAAGGTGGGAGATCCTCCAGGAGCTTTGTGCAGTAGGCCAGGCAAGAGATGAGCATGACTGGGGGTGGCAAGAGATGAAGTGTTTTAGGAAAACTTATAGTGGTAAAACCAACAGGACCTAAATATTTTATTGTATGTGATGACTGAGAAAAATACAGCAGCTGAAGTGTATCAGTAACTGGATAAATATTGGTATCATTTACAACATGGAAAAATCTTGGGGGAAATTATGGATTCTGTTATGGTATTTTAAAGTTAAAATCCTTATTAGACTTAAAATAGAGATGACAAGTAGTCAAGTTGCGAGCTTGAGAGATAGATGAGAGGTAGAGATATAAATTTGGGATGTTAATGTCCATATAATAATCAAAGACATGAGGCTCTATGAGATTATACGGGGAGGAAATTAAGACAGCCAAGAGAAGAGGGCCCAGCCCTGAGTCCTGCTTTATTTATAGGTCAGGCAGCAGAGTCACAGCGAGAAATCAAAACCGAAACAGTCATTGAAATAGGAGGGGGAACAGGAGAGTACCGCTTTTAGAAACAGTAACAGCTTTCATTTTTTGAGAAATATCATGCGCTAGGTACATTTAATACTGTTTATGTAGTAGTATTAACTCTTCCATCCTCACAACAGCCACATGATGTAGGTAAACATAGGTACTTATCTCCTTTTGTAGAAGAGGAGTCAAAGACAGAAAAATTAAGAAAAGCATTTTAAGAAAGAGGAAACTATGTCAAATATGCTGCAAGGTTGAGCTTGACTAAGATTAAAGACATGAAAGTGAATGTTTTATTTGGTAAGAGAGAGGACATTGGTGATTTCAGAAAAAAAAACAGGCTCAATAGGATGAATGTGAGAGTTCCACAAAAGTGTGCTTTATAAAAAATAGTAGTACCTTTCTGAGAAGTTTGCTATAAAAGAGAAAGAGAAAACATAAATTTGTTGAAAGGAGACACTATATTAATAACTTGTTTTCAAGATATGAGAGATACCAAGAAATATTTTTATTCTTCTGGCTATTATTCTATATATGGAAATAAATTGCATAGGAAAAATAGTGATTAATTACTGTAGCAAAACCTTGAAAACCCAGAATGTGATCCAAACTATAAATGGAGAAGAACTAACTTTTTGTGGGTACTGAGATTGTGTATTTTAACAGGAATCTGGGCAAAAAGAATACAGATACTGAAGCAGGAAAGGTGGGTAGGTTTGATGGTGAGTATATGAGGATGTTCATGACTATTTCTATTGTCTGAAAGTAATATGATGGTCATCATTTGAGTATGAGAGGGAAGAGTACAGAAAGATTAATGGAAAAGGTTGGGTGCAGTGGCTCACACCTGTTATCTCAGCACTTTGTGAGGCTGAGGTGGAAGAATTGCTTGAGGACAGCAGTTTGAGATCAGCCTAAGCAACATGCGACCCTCATCTCTAAAAATGGTTAAAAAAAAAAGAAGTTGGGCATGGCGACACATGCTGGTAGTACCAGCTATTCAGGAGGCTGAAGCAGGAGGATCACTTGAGATCAGGAGGTTAAGGCTGCAGTGTACTATGACTGGACCACTTTATTCCAGCCTGGGTGACAGAGTAAGACTCTGTCTCAACAACAACAATTTAAAAAAAGATTAATGAATTAATGAAGATAATTTAAAAATATAAAATCTATTAAGAAAGGGTAAAGAGATGGATAGCAGTGTTGAGAGGCCATTTAAGATTGCAGTCACAGGTATAATGAGAAAACCAGTCAGCACTGTGGTGTTCTCTAGCAATATTCAGCTGTTCTGGTGCAGTGTGCAGTAGGCAGATAGCTGAGTTTTCCCAGGGAATTTTGATGAAGAGCCACACCTGGGAGTTAGTGCAGTGATTAACCCAATATATACCATCTAGAAGTGTGCCTTTGCTGAACTAAAGCAAGATTTTCTTGTCTTCACTACCTGATTCTGAGCAGGAAAAAATACATTTTGTATGTATGATGCTTATAGAGCCATGACTCTCCCAAAGTCTGGTGATAGAATAGTGTTGTACTTAGCAAAGTCTGGGATTTCAATTTTAACTCATATTACATGAAATGAACCACAGCAAATTGTTCTTTCTAATTCTCTACCACTCTTAAAACTCCAGGGGATCTTCCATTCTTCTGGCCTTCCATTTCCTACATGCCACATGGTATTTTATATTTAGTCAAAATTTATCTTAGGGTTCTCAAATGATTACCTGTTGTTTGATATCTTGAGCACTTAAAGTAATTCTTTTTATGTTTTTCATTGTTACCATGGCTCTTTTATCAAAGAGTTGGATTAAACAACCTTTGAGAATATTATTTGTACTAGAAATCTCAGCCTGGGCATTTTTCACACATCACACCTTCAAAAACCTCTTGTTGTCATACTTATCATTAGATAGTAGGGTCTTTGTGCCAAAGACCATGTCTTTTTCAGCTTGGTCTCCCACAACACATAGTCCTGTGCCTAGCACAGAGTGGGTGCTCAGTACATGTTTCTCTGAATGAACAAATAAATGTATTATCCTGCTGAGGAGTCTAAATAACATACACAGACAAACACTAAGCAAGAAGAGAGAAGAAAATGAAACATTAACATGTGAAAATAGGTAGGTTTTTAATTGTGTTTACAACAGAAAGAGCATGGAATTAAACATTCTGTTCCAGATTACTTGGTGAGATGACTATAAAGTGATTATTTAGACCTACAATTGATGGCATGGACATACTATACCAAGAATGTGACTATTCATTTTCTCACATCTCTTAGACAAGGATTACTGATTGTGTTGTTTTCTTTGTAAAAACTGTTCCAGGACCAGCATCAAAAGATACTAAAGACAGATTCTGCAATATTGAAAGAGAAATACAAGATAATTGTTTCATTCATAAAGAATCTTACAGGTAAGTTTCATGATTTAATAACAAAGTGGAATGTCCAAGCATATCATCTGAAAATAATGTAATAAGTATAAAGTAGTGTCTCCACATGACTTGCCTTATTCTAAATAATATTTATCCTTTAAATATTATCAAATACTATTATATAATTACTATATGACTGTATGTTGCCTGCTTTTGACAGGGATACAAGTTATTATTTTGAGCTTTCTCTACTGCGTTAAAATAACATATTTGTATGTGTATCTGGTTTGGTTTTTTAAAATAACATCCTTGTTGAACTCGAATTCACATCCCATATATTTTAACACGTAGGTTATATATGTCATATAAAATTAGTGAATTTATGCTTTAATTTGTAAGGGCAACAAGAAAGAAAGGCACTACTTAACAAATATTCAGAAACAAGTTTGCCTATGAAGGATCGAGAACAATTATTCCACTAGACTTTCTCCAGAAGATAATCAATTACTTAGTAAATCTCACAACCTCTATTGAAAATATCCTGTGCCAGACACTGAGGATAGGTCACTGAGCCTGACCGATGTGGTTCCTGATGTGGAAGAATTTAAAGCCCAGAAGGGGAGGGGGGAAATATATGTATATGCTTAGTACTCAGAGAAAGCTAGCAAGGGGATCTTATTTGAGTCAGAGTGGCCAAGAGTTACAGTTAAATATATTTTGTCTCATCTTACACAAATTTAGCTTTACTTCTACCACAAATTCTCATCCTAAATTCTAACATATACAGATATAGAAGCAATAGGATAAATAATGAACCAAAATGCTTCTTCAGTTCATTCAGCAAACATTTTATGTGTGCTTCCCATGTCTTAGGTCTCTACTAGGTGCTGGGAATGAAAATTTAAAAGTCACTGACATGGTTTCTGCAGTGGAGAAACTAATATGTGAGCAATTATAATAAGGAGCCATGAGCACAGAAAACCAGAAGAAAATTTGGGAGCAGGGAGAATAACTCAGACTGAGAAGTCTTTCTCTAAAAGATAATATTAGGGTTATGATTTTAAGAGGAAACATTTGGTCAAGGAAAGCGTGAGGAGAGAAGTGGGAAGAGGAGAGGAAAAAGATGGTACATAGTGGGAACTCAAGAAACAAGCAGAGATACTAAAGCTTATGTTTATTAAAAATAGCATAATACATATGAGAAATTGCAAATGACTACATCGAGCAGGTAGGAAGTGTAGAAAGTAAAAAGAAATGAGTTTAGAGATGCAATTAAGCACCAAATAACGAAGGGTGTTATGTGCCAGTGTAGGTTTTATCTTACTGTGACTAGGGAACTACTTAAAGACCTTGAGTAATTATAAATAGAATGACCACATTTGCATGTGTACACAGATAATTCAGTAAGTGGAAGGAAAATAGGTTGCAGGAAAGACAGCCTGGAAGCAGAGCAAATACTTAGGGAACAGTGGCAATAAGCCAGGAAAAACACGCTAACCAGCTGCATGAAGGCAACGGCAATAGAGCAGATACTCAAAAGAGACCAGGGAGGTAAACTAACAAAACTTTGTTACTGGTTGAAGATGGTGGGTGTGGAAGGCATCTAAGGTGACACAAGGATTTATTGGCTTGAGTGGTGGTATTAATTCTGGTGTCACTATTTAAGAGAGGAAATGAGGAAGAGGATGAGATTAGGGAAACAGAGACAAGAATAGACTGATATTATTCAGTGTATTATATGTGCCAGCCACTGTTCTTCTGCTACAGTTTTAATTCATCTTTATTTGCTGCTGAATTTCAAACATGAATCTCCAACCAGGCTTGCTTTCTTGAGTTCCAGATTTGTATATAAAAATGTCTCCTAGATATTTTCACTTGGATAGCTTGACAAAGAACTGCAGAGTAGAATCTGAAAAATGAGATTAGATTTAGGCACTAGAAGAGAAAGTGTGTGTGTCATTAACTTTTTGCTATATTTTTTTTCACTGAAACATAGAAAATAAGAAAAATAGAGGTATGGACACAAATAAGTTAGAAGTGGCAGCAAGATGAAGAAACACTTGCTTTGGGAATTACTTCTTTCAGTAAGTAGAAAAAGATAATCTGCTGAAATCAATGGAGGTAAATTGGCAAATTAAAAAAAAAAAACTGAGGGGAAAATGGTGAAGGTTTGAAATAGCTACGGATAATAAGAGAGGGAGTCAAAATGGAAATATAAAATGGTGTGCAGGTATCATTGACAGTTCAACTAAGATGAGGACCTTGATCTGTGGGATTTCAATTTTAGTAGCACCAATCCACATGGCTATTTGATTTCTGTAAAATTTCTTGAGTCCAGGTACAGGAGTGGAGAACACAGGTGGTTGGGTTTATCCAGGATTAGATTTTTGCTTTGTGAGTGTAGCAGGAAAGTAGAGTCAAGTTTTGTGGGTGTAGACAATAGAATTATTTAAGTTAGAGATCAAAGGCCCAGAGTGATTATTAAATAGAATGTATCCAGGAGGAATCTTTTAGATTGACAGGGAAAAAAGGAGCAGTTATGAGCTGAACACCAATAGAGAATAATGGGAATGGGAACTGGAATATTAAGAGGCTAAGAACAGAGGGGAAATCTTAAGAGCAGAGTATTTCAGAAGTGGGGAGACTCTGGGTGATGCAAAGCCCCAGGTTTGGAATGGAGTTGCTCACTGAAGAGGGAAGGAAAAAGTCAAAGGCTTGGACAAAACCAAGGGTATCTGCTATTAATTTGTCAGATGGCCCACCCAGTGTTGGAAAGACTTTCAAGGCCACTAGTCCAGCCTCCTTAAACAGAAAAGTATATTACATTGTGACCTTCAGTAAATGTTGACCAAGGAGCAGGCATCCTGAGCATGAAATAGTCATCCATCATAGAACACCCTATGCAAATGATTGAGCTTAAGTTCTCTAAAGCAAGTATAAAATAAGTCAGTGATAACTTTGTTTTTTAATTTAAATATTATTTGCATACAGTAGTTTGTATTTCTTACTTTTGTTTTTAGAAGAAAATGGTTCACAGGATTTGAAGGGAAGGAGCTTTTGATTCCCTCTTGGACAAAAGAACTTCAGCAAAAGTCCTAGAGGGAGAAACAATACGGGATGTAACAAATGTTCTCTTAGAGTTGACATCTAAATGACTTTTCATTGTAGAGGCATGGAACCAATCTAAATTCTCCCACTTCATCTTGTGTTGCCTATCAGACAGTTAAATCTTATTGTTTTAATCCGCCTATAAATGTAGCTCTGGGCTTAATATGGAAACAACATTTTTTGAATATGGATTTTAAAAAAATCTATGTTTGCAGATTTTAATTTATTTGATTATACCATCATCTGCCTCTAGTGGAAGAAAATTCAAGGCTGTTTGCTTTCCTGGCCTCCTTTTCCCACTTTCTCTCCAAAACGAATCAGGATAAAGGAAGAAAAATCATTTTCTTTCATCCCTAAGGAGGAGGAGTATTGGTTATTGCCAGCTCCTAGGATATAATAGATTCAATGAGCTAGAATAATCTAATCAAATCTTTGTTAAAGGGGTTAGAAGGTACTGTATCTGCAGGAGCTCCACACACAAACCTGAAACTTTTCCTAATTCTATTACTTTACAGTCTGTGTTCTTTACCTGTTGACAGAGAAAATATATTGAATCTGAGAAGAGAGCTATTAATAGTCAAAATTACTTATTTTACCACACTTCATTATTGCTCTCAGTTCCTTCAGTCATACAGAAGTTTGGTTTACATATCCCTTTCGTTTTAAACATCTGGGAAGCTTTAGAAACCAAATTTGTTATAATTCTGGGATGTGGGTTTGCTATTTGGCATGTATAATTTTGCAAAATGGAGATTAATAAAAATAGAGTAATAACTACTCAAGCAAAACCAAAAATTGCAGGAAGAAGCAAGTGCTAATTGAATAATGTGTGTGGCTGCAGTTAAAATCCCTAAAAAATATAATATATGACATTTGGTTATTATATTTCTTATATAGTAACTTCTTAATGTAGTAATTTCTCTTTCTATACCAAAGACTCAACATTATATAGTAACCCATGCCATGCACACCTATGTAATTCATGACTGCCTAGATAATTGTAATATTATACTTACTCTGTCACTGTTATTTATTTTTCTTTTTTTTTTTTTCTTTTTGAGATAGACTCTCACTTTGTTGCCCAGGCTGGAGTGCAGTGACACGATCCCAGCTCACCGCAACCTCTGCCTCCCAGGTTCAAGCGATTCTCCTGTCTCAGCCTCCCAAGTAGCTGGGATCACAGGCACCCACTGCCATACCCGGCTAATTTTGCATTTTTAGTACAGACGGGGGTTCACCATGTTGGCCAGGCTTGTCTTGAACTCCTCACCTCAGGTGATCAGCCCACTTTGACCTCCCAAAGTGCTGGGATTACAGGTGTGAACCACTGCACCCGGCCTGTCACTATTATCTTGAACACGCTGTCAGTCAGTACTCCTAGTCATTTATATTTATTTACTATGTTAAGTAAAAAATGTTTTATAAATTGTTGCAATTGCTGGATTCTTTTATTACGAGATCATATTCCTTTTCATATTTTAAGATGAAAAAATTCTCGTTTCTCTTCTGCAAACTAGCTAAGAAGACGCTGTACACACTAAAACTGTTTGACAGATTTCCTAAGCCAAGCACAAGTAAGCTTGAGTGCTATCCTTTTGTCTATCTACAATTTAGCTTGAATAGAGAGCCTTTACGTTACATCAAATCATCTGTAACTCAAGAAGCTTAACACCAGCTGTTCTGAAAGTTGTGCCATATGACCAGGTATCGAACATTCAGGAACACAAACAGGTATCTTGGGGAAAGTTACTGAATAGCTAATGCAAAGCAGATTGTGTTACAGTAATAAACTAAAGAGCCAAAAGTAAGACTGAGGTCAGTTAGAAAAGTTTTTTGTTGGTTTGTTTGTTTTTGTTTAGCATAGTGGTCACATCTGTTCATCATGTATACTCCTATCAGAGCAAACTACCTGCAGTTCCCCAATGTGCCACACTCTTCCATAACTCAATACCTTTGACCATAGGGTCATGCCTTCCAAAAATTACCTCTATCTATTTGTTTACCTGGTGAGCTTCTATTTTTTCTTTTTGACTCAACTGAAACAATCCCCACGTGGAAACTTCTCTCACTCTCCTCTGTTTCAATAGTACATTGTCTGTACCCATATTACAAAATATATTCCTTTGCTTATTGAGACTGCTTACTTGCTAGTTTTGTCCCCTGGAGGTCAGAAACTATCACTTCTTCATCCCTGCATTTCCAGTATCACATACAGAGCCTGGCACTTTGGAAACAGAAAACAATGTTTGTTTGTGTTTTAATAAAGGCAGTACTTAGAGCAGTGAGATCAAGAGAATAGTAAGAATAGTGACAAAGGAATAGTATTTGGTGGTGTTATAAATGAAGAAACATATGATTTTGTATAAATTAATAAATTTTACTAACTTACGAGTGTAAGAAATATCAGTATGTTCAGAATTTTTAGCAACATAAGTAGGCATCTTTTGATATAATATTAAGAAATATTAGACAGAAGGTAGCAAATGAATGTAAACAAGGGAAGTGCAAAGACTGTGATAAAAAGGCCATTAAAATGTAGCCAGATGGAAGTTTTTTATAACAGTTTTAGGAGAGAAAGAAGATGCAACGAATATATAAAAAACTACACTACCAGCGAAGAAGAATATCCCATTATAGTGCTTATGTTAAGGAATGAGGCAAACAGAAAACGAAAACACTAGTTTATGAATAGATATAAAACATCATGAGAATACAGATCACAGAAAAAAAAATTATTGAAGTAAATTATCAGATAATTCAAGTAGAATGAAGAAAAGAGGTAAACTGGATGTTGAATGAAAGGAAAGGAACAACTGAAGTGGTAAAGGGATGTGCAATGAAAGTCAAGGTGGAAGCAAAGAATGATCTAGGAATGTTTGAGGACCAGAAAGAAGACCAGCCCCAGGAGGACAAAATGCTGTTCTTAAAGGTGTAGATGTTTGGGTTAACATTGAAAATTTGAGTTGAAATATAGCAAACTTTTTATTTTCATAGACCGTCAAGTCTTTTTCTATAGGCTGACAACAAAGCAAATGGATATCTAACTTACAATGAAATCCAGAGCCTTCTAGGAGCAGAGACACCAGAACAAGAACAACTGGAGCTATCTGATGCTGATAATAACAAGATGTGCTCCTACCTGTAACTAATAAGAGCATTTGGGCTGACTGGTAAGAGGATTCAAGGGCCGGAATATCAATAATGGTCAAGTGACAAGTAGTCTTGAACAGTGTTCTGTATTACAGCCCAAAATTAACAGGCAACCCACATTTTCAGTTATTAGTTTATAATTGAAATCCAAAACAAAAGTTTACAGAAAAACCTGAAAAGTAGCAATAAACATAGCATCTCAAGCCATACACAAGGATAATTAGAGTTTAAAAAACTGACAGTCATTGCTTAATTGCACAAATAAATGGGTTATTTGCAGGCTATGGAAAGGCATATTATTTAGTCTCCTTTTGTACTTGATAATAGGATTTTAGGATGACACTCTTAATACTGTTAAACTTTTTTTTTTCTTTTTGAGATAGACTCTCACTTTGTTGCCCAGGCTGGAGTGCAGTGACACGATCCCAGCTCACCGCAACCTCTGCCTCCCAGGTTCAAGCGATTCTCCTGTCTCAGCCTCCCAAGTAGCTGGGATCACAGGCACCCACTGCCATACCCGGCTAATTTTGCATTTTTAGTACAGACGGGGGTTCACCATGTTGGCCAGGCTTGTCTTGAACTCCTCACCTCAGGTGATCAGCCCACTTTGACCTCCCAAAGTGCTGGGATTACAGGTGTGAACCACTGCACCCGGCCTGTCACTATTATCTTGAACACGCTGTCAGTCAGTACTCCTAGTCATTTATATTTATTTACTATGTTAAGTAAAAAATGTTTTATAAATTGTTGCAATTGCTGGATTCTTTTATTACGAGATCATATTCCTTTTCATATTTTAAGATGAAAAAATTCTCGTTTCTCTTCTGCAAACTAGCTAAGAAGACGCTGTACACACTAAAACTGTTTGACAGATTTCCTAAGCCAAGCACAAGTAAGCTTGAGTGCTATCCTTTTGTCTATCTACAATTTAGCTTGAATAGAGAGCCTTTACGTTACATCAAATCATCTGTAACTCAAGAAGCTTAACACCAGCTGTTCTGAAAGTTGTGCCATATGACCAGGTATCGAACATTCAGGAACACAAACAGGTATCTTGGGGAAAGTTACTGAATAGCTAATGCAAAGCAGATTGTGTTACAGTAATAAACTAAAGAGCCAAAAGTAAGACTGAGGTCAGTTAGAAAAGTTTTTTGTTGGTTTGTTTGTTTTTGTTTAGCATAGTGGTCACATCTGTTCATCATGTATACTCCTATCAGAGCAAACTACCTGCAGTTCCCCAATGTGCCACACTCTTCCATAACTCAATGCCTTTGACCATAGGGTCATGCCTTCCAAAAATTACCTCTATCTATTTGTTTACATCTAGATGTGTATAAGAGACAGGACTCTGGGTGATGCAAAGCCCCAGGTTTGGAATGGAGTTGCTCACTGAAGAGGGAAGGAAAAAGTCAAAGGCTTGGACAAAACCAAGGGTATCT
>NW_012106408.1:962838-977427 GCF_000951045.1 Mandrillus leucophaeus
CACTGTTATTTATTTTTCTTTTTTTTTTTTTTTTTGAGACAGAGTCTTGCTCTGTTGCCCAGGCTGGAGTGCAGTGGTGCGATCTCGGCTCACTGCAAACTCACCTCCTAGGTACATGTCATTCTCCCACCTCAGCCTCCCAAGTAGCTGGGACTACAGGCACCTGCCACCACACCCGACTAATTTCTTTTTGTATTTTTTTTTAGTAGAGACGGGGTTTCACCATGTTAGCTAGGATGGTCTCGATCTCCTGACCTCGCGTTCTGCCCGCCTCGGCCTCCCAAAGTACTGGGATTACAGGCGTGAGCCACAGCGTCCAACCAATACTGTTAAAGCCTGAGTATTCTAAAGTGGTGATGTAAGGCTACTACTCATTTAACAGAAATAACAAATTAAAGCAACAGAAATAAGAAATTAAAGCAACATAACTTGCATGAAATTTTAAGGAATCTAAAATACCTTTTTAAATTGTACTATTTCCCCCATCTGCTTCTTTTCTATTTAGTTTTCACAGAATTTTTTGTGTAATTTGAACAGATTTACTGTGTATATCTATGGGCAGTTTCTTAACCAGTGAGGAAGAGCAAACATACTAGACCTGGCATCTGAAAGCTGGTAGATGAACAGAACACACGACTATAAAATGCAATTCCATGTCACCTAACGCTAAATGTATTTATGATTGGAGAACAAAAAAATTAGTTAAATTTCTGTCATTTACCTCTGATATAAGAAATGATAGCCAGCAGAGAGATGTTCTGCACCTTCTGTCTTGATATGCACAAACATGTGAGTTGATGCCACCTACATTTCCAGTGGTATGGCCACATTCTCAGGTAGGACACCCATTCATGTTGAAATTTGCATCACTAGAACATGTATGACATAATATGGTCCATATGCCTATAGATGCCTAGATATTGCCAAAGTCTTGCACTTGCCAAATTCCACTGACATCTTTGGACCTTACGTTCAAGACCTTTAAAGATCTTTGCTTGATTTGTGCTCCTTCCCACCTTATCTCTGATGAAATAATAATTTTTAAAAAAAGATGGATGACCATTCCAAAATATAGATTGCATAGCTGGGGGACCTACCTATCCAATTCAGATAAGCTTCTCCAGAATATCACTTAAATATACCAGGTGGAATAAAAATCCATTTTGAAAAGTATGAGAGGAATTCTGAGGTAGTTTTTCATCTGTAACCACTCACTGCTGCTTCCTTCCCAGGTTGTCCTTGCCTTTGCTATCCACACCTTTCTGCTCATTGTTATAGGAAAGACAATTACTGCTGCAATCCTAACTTAAGATACATTTTTTAATACCTGCCACCTATCTGTCTTGGGTTTTTCTCATGCTCCAGCGGACAGATGGCTGCAGTTCTAGCACATTTTAACACTGGGGATATGAGTGATGTCAAGTGAGATTTATAGAATCAGAGACAGCACTCTTTTCTGGTACAAAAGGATCCTGTTAGGAGCACCAAGAATGAATGTTTTAGACAGGCTTCCACAGGGGAAAGCCAATGTCTCTATTTGTACAAGGCAATTGTCTAAAAATTTTAGCTGACCAAGTTGGGGATAAGAAGAGTATATGTGGCTTGATAGTGATCATTGAGCTATGCCCCAAATGGTTCATTCAGTGCCACATCCAGAGTGTTGTGCAGTGCCCTGAGAGAGTGTAAACTCATTCAGTGGTAGCCCTCCTCCCAATACCCATAAGAAGCACCATATGCACATCCATTGTTTTTGATCTTACATCCTAAAAGTCATTAATCTAGTACAGATAAAACTTTTTTTAAAAAAATGCTGGATATTTTCTTAGCTTACCTTTGTAAATTACAATGTTTGAGTTTATTGTATTTCCTCATTGTTAAAAAACAAAAGCATCTGGCTGGGCATGGTGGCTCACAGTTGTAATCCCAGCACTTTGGGAGGCTGAGGTGGGTAGATCACTGGAGGTGAGGAATTTGAGAAGAGCCTGGGCCTGGCCAACATGGTGAAACCCCATCTCTACTAAAAATGCAAAAATTAGCTGGGGTGTGGTGGTGCACGTCTGTAGTCCCAGCTACTCATGAGGCTGAGGCAGGTAAATTGCTTGAACCTGCAGGGAGGAGGTTGCAGTGAGCCGAGATTGTGCCCTCCAGCCTGGGTAACAGAGTAAGACTCTGTCTCAACAAAAAAAAAAAAAAAAAAAATATAGATACACATTAGATACTTAGGCACAATCTATGCACCATAAACCTGAAAAGGATGGGGCAGCTTGGAAAATACCTAAGGGTAATAGAAAACCCAAGAGAGGAAACTGAAAGCTTAGAAGCATGAAGATGGGAGAGAACAGGTAAGGAAGGTTGTGTCATGTCAGTAGGATGAAATCTGGACCTGGAGTATGGCATATTCAAATTCAAAATTAACTGCGCTTTCTCAAATGGTGCAACTGGTGTATCCATTCTCTTGGATTCATAAAATTTAGTCAGAGGTACCCAAAGTAAATTTCTTTCCTGCCTTCATCTTTTGAGATTGCAAATGAGAAGAAATGTTATATATACTATAATCTAAGTGTGGTTTAAATTTGTAAATCTCAAAATGTTTTCCATTTTAGAGTTAGAAGATGGAAGTACAAGAAAGAAGAATACATCAAAGCAGTGACTTGATTTTATTTTGTAACAATTTCTTCCTATTTATTCCTAATATTTTAGCAAGAAGTGTTACAGGGGTAGATCTGGCCAATGTAAAACTTGCTAGTCCTTTTGAATTTTATTTAGTTTTAAAAAGATAGTTTTTGTTTCTTAAAAGACTTCAAAAATTTCATAATACTGTCATTCTTTTAAAAAAATTGAGAGAGCATTTTAAATTTTTTAAAAATCAACTTTCTAAAGAATTGCGAGGATAGTGTAAACGCTACACACATAAATATATGTAAATGGTATTAATAATACATATTTTTGTTCAACCTAATATATGTCTTTAGCATTTGTTTTTTCTGATGACTCAAACTTAATTGTTCACATTGGTATTTTAGGTACTCTTGCCCTGCCTTCTTACTCATAAGTTGAACCTCTCATTATACGTGGAGGGCAGAAACAAGATTGGAAGCAGAATTGAGAATCTTTAATATATCATAGCGTTGGGCTTTTCTGGATGCCTCGTCTCTGCCAGTTCCTTTTATAGACAAAATAAGTTACCCAGAGATATACATCCTTGCTAATTTGAAGTTTAATGTTATGCAATTTATCGAATGCATTTACATTCAAAAGTTTTCATTTTCTGCTAAAAGAATATTCATGGCCTTCAGCCAAAGTTCTACAAGGGTAACTAAAGCAAAATTAGCATGAACATATGAAATTCATCTTTTCAAACACATTAGATACTCTACTGCAGTGCTATGCTAAGAGTAATAGATCCCTCGATTAAAATATTACCTATTTGTATAACGAATCTCAACAAAACTTTTCTCTCTGCACTGCTTTTTAGTTATTTTTGACTTCAATGAAAATATCTTAATATTACGACTAAGCCTCGTGGCTTAGTAGATATTATCTTTTTAAAAATATAGGCATTGGCCGGGCGCAGTGGCTCACACATCTCATCCCAGCACTTCGCAAGGCCGAGGCGGATGGATTACTTGAGGCCAAGAGTTGGAGAAGAGCCTAGCCCACATGGCAAAACCCCGTCTCTACTAAAAATACGAATTACCCGGGCGTGGTAGTGCATGCCTGTAATCCCAGCTAGTCGGGAGACTGAGGCAGGAGAATTGCTTGAACCCGGGAGGCGGAAGGTTGCAGTGAGCTGGGATTGCGACACTGCACTCCAGCCTGGGCTACTGAGGGAGGTTCTGTCTCCAAATAAATTAAGTAAGTAAGTAACTATTAAATTGACACAGTGGAACTGAAGTCACCTCTGCTGTCAGGAATATGGAATAATCACTGCATAAAATAGGGTTACTGAAAAGTTAAAACTGATTGTAGATAGAAACTAACAGAAATAAAATACTTTTAATTCTATAAAATTCAGCAAGAACTTCAGGTTTTCCTGGTTAATAAATGAAAAACCTGAGATAATGTATTACCTGAGATTAATGTTGGATTATATATTACTCTATTGAAAATAATCTGCTGGTTTTATTTATAATAAGGAAGATCACTAGTCTTGCAGGATACAATATAAATGAATTATCTCTTACATCATGTCTGCCTTACCCAAAAGTGAAGGTATGAGTCATATAAGTATTGTGTGCCTTTGGTTTCCATATTTTAAAGCTAGGCGTCTTGGTACCAATACACCTTACCTGCCCTGCTAACCCCAACTCAGCAACCCAAACACCCAAGTGATCGGGGATTTTTAACACTCTGTAGGACTTGCAGAAAAACGGCAATATAAATACTTTAATTGTGTGGATATCTAAGACCCTTCTAATTAAATTTGTTGGAAAAATGTTTTGCTGTCAAAAATATCAATAGTATCTTCACATGAAATGCATGTCTTCAAAAGCTGGCTAAAATGTTACCATCTCAGAAGTATGAAAGCAGCTCTTTAATGCACATTTTAGAGAAGTTTCAATAATAGAACTCCTATAATTCTCAAACCTCATCATATGAAATGTAAAATTTTTCTATTTCAGACGTTTTTGATTATATTGATTGCAAATAACCATTCTCTAATGTGATTTTATATTTATAAGCTGGTTGAATTACTTAGAAGCTAGAATGAAATATGAATTATACTATCAGTAAAACAGATGGCTGGATTATCCCTTGAGGTTTTTCTTCAACTTATTTTGGTTCTTTCATTTATAAACCTTTTATTTTTGAAGTGGAGTTGTTCAGTTTTAGCAGTATTTGGGACTGAGAGAGAAGCTGAGTTTTGAAGAGAATCTCTAGCTTCAATCATAAACTATTACTTTAACCCAAACATTAGCTCTTTTCAACCCTGGACACCCAAATCCTGCCCCTGTGGTCTATGTGGAGGGATAACAGAAGTTGCTACTCTAGAGGAAAAATGTCTTAATTCTCATTTGTGTTTGATATGATGATAACTAGCTATGGGAATATTTTAATAGTTGCAGAAACTCTTTCTAAATAATAAATGAATAAATACTTTCTTGAAAACTTTACTTTATTATACAATCTAGCCCAAGTGTGGAAAATTTAAAAATCACCCTATTTACCAAAACTATCTAACAATAATCTTGCTAGAAAAAATAAAAACCAACAATGATCAGTAAATACCTACACTTAACATTCTTACTTCTGGAACAGAATTTTAAGATCCATGTCCATGTCCTTGTAAGGTAAATCCCTCTGTTTAACAATTAAAAAAAAAAAAAAGTCTCACATTTAATCTCACATTTAATACATTGTTTGCACACTCATAAATACATACAAAAGCTGGGAGACCTGTCTTAGAAACATGTTTAAAATGAATATATATAATATTATGAAATCTGAATAAAAATTTTATTCCAACAACACTTCTCTATTTTAAATCATGTTTATTATTTAAGTTTTTATCACAGTGGAGATTAACTTATGCTTAATCATCCAATCAGTGCCTACTGTCAACTTAATCCAATTCCAAAAAAGTAAAATCAACTCATTCATACACTCTAAGTCCTCTTACTATCCCACCATTCATTGCCTGTGTCTTTTTCCCCTTTTAACGGCAACATCGTAATAAGATTGTGAAAAGGTATAACTAATCGGTTTCTATGTATGTATAATACCATTTCTTCAAGTATTCAGAGAGCAGTACATTTGTCTGCATTGTGCATTAGAAAACTACTTGTGACATTATTTCTAAGTGCAGGAGAGCAGCTCCTGGTGGGAGAGTAATGAAGTTGTTTGTCATAGTGTATGCCAAGGATTTACAGCACTGTAGAATTTTCACAACTCTTCCATGTTAGTGAGTAACATTAGGTAAATGTTGTATTTGCCTACTCTCAGCTATCGGATGTGGGATTTCAAACTACAAACAAATAAAGCATACACTCAACCAACAAGGGTAGTGCAAGTGCTAAGTAAACAGAATGACATGAAAGAAATTCATAGTTGCCAACTAGTGAATGCTTCAGCAGGGAGGCCCTGATTTTATGATGTCTGTGACTTGCATCCCTGTTCTCAAATGAATACTGTCATTGCTCCATGTCAGCCACAATGACCGGAAAAGGCTGCTGAGGTGAGGGCTGAGGGAATGAGGAGGATGATAGGAATTCATTTTCACAAAAAAGTGGTTCAATTTATCTGTCACATCTGTATATAGTGTAAAGTCTGATTTGTTAACAAGATCTCAGGCGTCTCCAGACAAAGCAGGTACCAATATGGAAAACTGCAAATGTTTCATTTAAAGGAATTAAATGTTGGCACCTATGTAATATAGCTTGTGTGGCCTGGACAATAAAAGGGATCAGAAGATGGTTTTTTAAAAGTAAAACTTTGGAAATGTAACACCTGAACATTCAAAAGTTACATTATAGAAAAGCCATCAAACAGTTACATAAACATTCAACAATACAGTGGTGCTGTTTAAAAATGCCCTGGAAGCAATAATCTTCAGTACTTTGAATAAAGTCAGAATTTCATTGCTTTGTCTTAATTATGCATTTAACATATTGTTACTCATTAAAATTAAATAGAAAAAAACTATAAAATTCTTCCAGAGGAAAATTATTGGTAGTGGGAAAACAAAAGTAAAATGTGAAAACCAATGTATACATTTACTTAATTACATGTTTTTCCCCCAGAAGTGGACATACTCTATCAGAAAATAAAAACAAGGAAAACAACAACAACAAAAAAAATAAAACAAAAATTACAAAAAAACTGTGCCATTTCCTTTTTTTTTTTCTTCCTCTGCATCCAGTTTTGGGGGAAAGTGTTCTTTCATAGTGGTGTTCTGAGTTCACACATATTAAATGGTAGAAAAGAAACATCTGGATCCTGACTATCCTTTTACTTTATTCTTGAGTGTGTTGTACCCTCAACAAATGTAACAAGCAGCCAGTAAAAATTCTCTTAATTAGGAGACACACACACACACACAGACACACACACACACACACACACACAACCTTATTAAGAAAAATGCAACCATTCCTGATCCAGGACACACACATATGAAGATTTAAAACTAAGGTCTGACACAGTCACTTAATTGATTTAAATAATTAAGGCTTCTAGAAGGTTCAGTGCCAAAACTCTCTACATCAGTATTTGAATAAAATACATTTTTGCATTTTAGGTTTGTGCTTTTTACAGCCATCTTAATTCCACAGAATTTCATTAGTAGATCTCATAAGGGCATGTTAGAATTGTTTACTGTTTTACTTTTAGTAGCTGTTAGATTAAATAATAGCAATAAAAATTCAATGAGTGAACCAATTTATTTCTATCACCTGGGCTGTTGGCTCATTTCACTTTCTTTTCATGTTTAATATGGCCATTTCTTTTGTACTTGCCATTGAGGATTCCATTGTGGTAATGTCCATTAACTGTGCTATGCTTATTTCTAGACCACAGACTTTTGATTTTTCTGTAGATAAATTTTGTCACCCAAGACAAGAGAAAGTAAAACAAGGCAGCACCAAGCAAAAGCACAAAGGCAATATCCAGTAAAAAATACTGACAAAAAGAGATTTGATGGACAGCGGCACGTAGGTGATGGGCTCCATTGTGACGAATAATATAATCTATCCAATAGATAGTTCGATTGACAGGGTGACCAGGTTGATCCTTGTGAATTTCCGAAAGCTTCTGGGCCCTCTGACGGTAGCTATGGAGAGGGGAACACAGAATGAAGAGGTTAATAATAAAGTTCTATATTTATGCATATCTTCATGTAAAAGGGGGAAATAATAAAAACTATACTACTATTCTTTAGTAAGTACTTTGCATGTATAAACACTGTGTTAAGTGCTTTAAGCACATTATCTTATGTTAAACCAATAAAATATATTTTAAATTGGTGAGAAAAGTGAAAATCAGAGAGACTGAGTAACTTGATTATGTTACAAAGCAAGCACTGTGTTAAGTGCTTTAAGCACATTATCTTATGTTAACCCAATCAAATATATTTTAAATTGGTGAGAAAAGTGAAAATCAGAGACACTAAGCAACTTGATTATGTTACAAAGTTGAGACCCAGAATTTCTTGCCTCCAAACCCTTTGCTGTTTCCACACAACATTACATGTAGTTCTTCTCTCTACATACTTTTAAATAATATAAATCAACAAGTCTCAACCAAGATGGAAACTAAATTTATTAGATTCTGAAAGAAAGATGGAGAAAAAGATATAGAACTTCATTCTACCACTTTTTTAAGCAATAATATTTAATTTTGTCTTAATTTAAAATAACATTAAATATGGGGTGATGATACATTATTAAAGAGATAAAAAAGAGTTGAGAAACACCATGAAGTCAGATTTGATGTTATATGCAGTATTCATATACAGGTAATGTATGCATGTATATATATATAAAGAAGACACCCTCTTAAATGATTGAAAGGCCAAGGAAAATGGGGAATCACAAAGTAGTAAAATATAAGCATTTTATTTTGATCTAAAAACATGTGACTGCACATTCGTGTGCCAGTCTTTGACAAACAGCTAAAGCCCTCTTGCATGAATTCATGACTGAAGTTTGTATTGTTTAGACATAAGAAATAATTTGCACCTCCAGAGATACAAAATCTATCATGGAGGATATAGCACTACTGAGTTGTGCATTATAGAGGAACAAAAGATTGGACACATGTGAAGACTTGATAAAGCCAAGAGAAGAGTGTAAACTAAATCATAAAAGTGGGGGAGGAAGAATACACCCAGAACAAATTCATTTGGAAAAAGTATGAAGTTTAGTTAGAAATTAGATTGGAAGAAGATGAGTCTTCCCCATGGGTATTCTGAATGACAAGATATAATAGCTTCTTTCTTAGAACCAAGGAGCCATTAGATCAGGGAGACTGGCTGTTAAAGCAGAGGGAAGATACTCGTGATGGAGAGTCCATTAAAAAGACCTCAAAAATGGCCAATGAGAGACTGACTAAAAAAATGGTGGTGGAATTAGACAGATAAAGGGAAATGGTGTAGTAGAAGAGTTTGCAGGAGTTAGTAAGAGTGTGGATTAAATGTGAAGGGAAAGAGAGAGATCATATGTAACTGCAATGTTTCCAGCTTGAATGACTCACATGGCAGAGTTAACTGACAGAACACAGTAACACAGAACACAGGACATGCTGCTGTAAATGATTACAGTTTGGGCTATAATGAAAGGAAAGGCCGAGAGAGCCACTAGAAATGTGAGGATGGAGCTATGAGATTACAAAGCCTAATGAAAAATCTACTCAGATATTTGAGTTGATTTGATGAGCCTTTATTTTTTATGATTTCACTCTAGACCTAAACATTAAGTTTTAACAGTTATGCAAACAAATTTGAGAGGCAGTGAACAGAATGTTGTTAGGAGTGAAAGAAAAAGCAAATTAACGTTACTACATAAGAATATGTAATTAACAGGCACGTTTTCTCTCTCATCAATGCCTCAGAAGAAAATTATGACCAGATAATAAATCTAGTTGTATTAAAAAGTATAAAAACCTCACCAAATATTAAAAGGCTATCCTCACTTGCTTTGTAATTTATCATAATTTCTAACTGATGGCAAAAGGGAAACTAGAAAGTTTCTACTACTCCATTTTATGAGAAAATGCTTATGGGGCAAAGGAGTATCTTTAAAATACAAAAATGAAACGTGACATCTTAGAAAATAAAATCCAACCTTCTATTTTAACAAAAATGGAAAAGGAGGATAAAAATAATCTTAAGTCTTCAGGTACCTTAATGTCACTGTGTATATAACCCTTTCTCTAGTGATGATTAAACAGATTAAACAGATGCTTTAATGGGAAATCTGATTTCTTGCACTCTTGAATAAATTATTAACTCATATGGAACTCCAATATGTTTACTTCGTCCTAGGTCACTAATTACCAGAAAAGCTCTTGACGTCTGACTCAGCTTATCTGAACAGGGACTTCATCAGTCAGACTCTTAGTCCCACCTAGGAGTAGACTCATAAAGCTGGATTGCTTACTAACCGATTTCATTTTGTATGACTATTCTGTTTAGAGGAGGTCCATAGATCAACTGGAAAGGAATATTGGAGAATTCACAGATAAATTTTTGAGGGACAGGTATTTTCCATGCTGAAACTGGCCTCAAATTTAGTGTAGTGGCATTGTCCTATGAACACAGTTTATTTTACAACTCAAAATTCCTTCCAGTAAGTATATGAATATTGCAAAAAAAAAAAAAATGGTGTGATTAAAATGGTCACTCCAGACAGCTCTACGTTATTCCAAGGGATCTCTTAGATAAAGCCCCTTTTAATAAAACAATTACCTTGTAAGGGGCTCACATGTACATTAAATTTTACAAAAGTATAAATATTTTCTATTAAATGTTGACCACAGGTTGGATATGTGCTAAGTTAATAATCACCAACTCTCCATCTTTCTCTTTAATTTATTTTGTAATAATAAAAGCTTCAGATTCAAAATAATCCTCTCAAACAAATGAACAAAAAAGCAATAGGCTTTTATTAAATGAATCCAAAGCATTAGGAAGCAGAGATGTAAGATGTGTAATTTTACTTAAGTTGTGAATTTTTTAAAAAGGAATACTTTTTGGGGTTTTTGTTGTTGTCATTATTTCTTCTAAAAAAAAGAAAATGGAATACATGTGCAGAATGTGCAGGTTTGTTACACAGGTATACATGTGCCATGGTGGTTTGCAGCACCTGTGCAGGTTTGTTACACAGGTATACATGTGCCATGGTGGTTTGCCGCACCTACTGACCCATCCACTAAGTTCCCTCCCCTCACCCTCCACCCTCAACAGGTCCTGGTGTGTGTTCTTCCCTCTCTCTGTGTCCATATGTTTTCATTGTTCAACTCCCACTTACGAGTGAGAACATACGGTATTTGGTTTTCTGTTCCTGTGTTATGTGCTGAGGATGACTTCCAGCTTCATCCATGTCCCTGGAAAGGACATTACCTCTTTCCTTTTTAATGCTGTATAGTATTCCATGGTGTATATGTACCACATTTTCTTTATCCAGTCTATCACTGATGGGCATTTGGGTTGGTTCTATGTCTTTGCTATTATAATTGGACTGGAATAAACATATGTGTGCTTGTGTCTTTATAGCTGAATGATTTATATTCCTTTGAGTATATACCCAGTACTGGGATTGCTGGGTCAAATGGTATTTCTGGTTCTAGATCCCTGAGGAATTGTCATACTGTCTCCCACAATGGTTAAACTAATTTACATTCCCACCAACAGTGTAAAGCGTTCCTATTTCTCCGCAGCCTCACCAGCACCTATTGTTTCCTGACTTTTTAATAATCGCCATTCCGACTGGGCGTGAGATGGTATCTCACTGTGGTTTTGATTTGCATTTCTCTGATGATCAGTGATGTTGAGCTTTTTTACACGTTTTTTGGCCACATAAGTGTCTTCTTTTGAGAAGCCTCTGTTCGTATCCTTTGCCCATTTTTTGATGGGGTTGTCTTCTTCTTGTAAATATGTTTAAGTTCCCTGTAAATTCTGGATATTAGACCTTTGTCAGATGGGTAGATTGCAAAAATTTTCTTCCATTCTGTAGGTTGCTTGTTCATCCTGATGACAGTTTCTTTTGCTGTACAGAAGCTTTAGTTTAATGAAATCCCATTTGTCAATTTGGGCTTTTGTTGCCATTGCTTTTGGTGTTTTAGTCATGAAGTCTTTGCCCATGCCTATGTCCTGAATGGTATTGCTTAAGTTGTCTTCTAGGGTTTTTATGGTTTTGGGTTTTACATTTAAGTCTTTAATCCATCTTGAGTAAATTTTTGTATAAGATGTAAGGAAGGGGTCCAGTTTCAGTTTTCTGCATATGGCTAGCCAGTTTTCTCAGCACCATTTACTGAATAGGAGATGCTTTCCCCATTGCTTGTTTTTGGCAAGTTTGTAGATTAGATGGTTGTAGATGTGTGGTGTAGTTTTTGAGGTCTCTGTTCTGCTCCATTGGTCTATATATCTGTTTCGGTACCAATGCCATGCTATTTTAGTTACTGCAACCTTGTAGTATAGTTTGAAGTCAGGTAGCGTAATGCCTCCAGCTTTGTTTTTTTTGTTTTGTTTTGTTTTGGTTTGGGTTTTTTTTGGTTGTTTTCACTTAGGATTTTCTTGACTATATGGGGTCTTCTTTGATTCCATATGAAATTTAAAATAGCTTTTTCTAATTCTGTAAATAATGTAAATGGTAGTTTGATGGGAATAGCATTGAATCTATAAATTACTTTGGGCAGTATAGCCATTTTCACAGTATTCATTTTTCCCATTCATGAAGATGGATTGTTTTCAATCTGTTTGTGTCCTCGTTTATTTCCTTGAGCAGTGATTTGTAGTTCTCTTTGAAGAGGTCTTTCACATTCCTGGATAGCTGTATTCCTAGGTATTTTATTCTATTTGTAGTGATTGCTGAATGGGAGTTCATTCATTTGGCTCTCTGTTTGCCTACTGTTGGTGTAAAGGAATGCTTGTGATTTTTGCACAGGGATTTTGTATTCTAAGACTTTGCTGAAGTTCCTTTCAGTTCAATAAATTTGGGGGCTGAGACGATGGGGTTTTCTAAATATAAAATCATGTCATCTGCAAACAGAGACAATTTGACTTCCTCTCTTCCTATTTGAATCCTCCCTATTTCTTTCTCTTGCTTGATTGCCTTGGCCAGAATTTCCAAAACTATGTTGAATAGGAGTGGTGACAGAGGGCATCTTTGTCTTGTGCTGGTTTCCAAAGGGAATGCTTCCAGCTTTTGCCCATTCAGTATGATATTGGCTGTAGATCTGTCATAAATACCTCTTATTATTTTGAGATAAGTTCCATCAATACCTAGTTTATTAAGAGTTTTTTACATGAAGGGGTACTGAATTTTATCAAAGGCTTTTCTGTGTCTATTGAGATATTCATGTGGTTTTTTGTCTTTGGTTCTGGTTATGTGATAGATTACCTTTATAGATTTATATATGTTGAACCAGCCTTGCATCCCAGGGATAAAGCCAACTTGATCATAGTGGATAAGCTTTTTTTTTTGAAGACGGAGTCTTGCTCTGTCGCCCATGCTGGAGTGCAGTGGTGTAATCTCAGCTCACCGCAAGCTCTGCCTCCCAGGTTCACGCCATTCTCCTGCCTCAGCCTCCTGAGTAGCTGGGACTACAGGCGCCCACCACCACACCCAGTTAATTTTTTGTATTTTTAGTAGAGACGGGGGTTTCACCATGTTAGCCAGGATGGTCTTGATCTCCTGACCTCATGATCTGCCCGCCTCGTGCTGTTGGATTCAGTTTGCCAGGATTTTATTGAAGATTTTCACATTGATGTTCATCAGAGATATTGGCCTGAAGTTTTCTTTTTGTTGTTGTTGTTGTTGTGTCTTTCCAGTTTTGGTACAGGATAATGCTGGCTTCATAAAAGGAATCTTCTTTTACAGTATTAGTTACTTGGTTTAAACTAGAATATCTCGGACACAATATTAGTGAGGCAAACTAATATTTTCAATAATTATCACCTGTTAAATGTGGAATATTATCACATTTGAAACAAAGACAGACAAATGACTTCAGTTTATATAATGACTTTTAGCAAAGGACATGCTACACAAATCACTGGCATTTTTACATTGACTAAGACATCTTTCTATGTACAAAATCCTTTCGGTTAAATATTTAAGGTTTTCAAGTTACGTAAGATTAACTCATTATCTGATATGCATACTTTTGGGAATGATATAAATTTATTCATGGCATAGAATAATGCTTAAATCAAGCACTTACATCTCTCCAATATTCTATAGCTGGAACCGCCATGTGACCTAAGATCGTAACCTGTTCTTGCTCTGATTCAGCTTGGTTCATGCCTCACAAAACACAGCTGGACTAACTACCTGTGAAAAACCTAGATTTTTGCTCTTTCCTTTTTATCCGACCCAATCTCAGCAGTTCTGCAACTGTTTCCCCATAATTCTACTCAGGGCTGTATTTTACAAACTTTCCTGAAAGGCTACATGTATACACACACACACACACACACATATGATACATATGTGATGTATATGTGTGTGCATATATATATACACATGAAAGAATATCATGTTTTGAAAAGCACGCCTTTAAAGAAAAACCATAGATAACAGAAGAAAGGATCTACTTAGGCAACCCTAGTTATGGAACACATTGCTTCCAATGGCAGAGCTGTATCCAGCACTGGATCCTTTCAGAGTCCAGAGTATGAAGGTCACCTCTGAGCTCACATAAAGGCAGTATAATGAACTTCAGTTGAATTCGGCATTTTATATGCAAGCATAATCCTTTTACATGAAATAATTTTTCTTATTATTGGTCGTTCCTTAGAATGTGGCAGTGTTTCTCAAGCCAATGTTAAGCCATATCCCCTGGGCATAAAAAGAAAAAGCTTATACTCTTCTAATCTTTAATGCTATCGGAAATGCAAGATAAATTAAACATCATGTCTACAAATGAAGAAAA
>NW_012106408.1:977477-1015003 GCF_000951045.1 Mandrillus leucophaeus
TTTGCTGAAGTTCCTTTCAGTTCAATAAATTTGGGGGCTGAGACGATGGGGTTTTCTAAATATAAAATCATGTCATCTGCAAACAGAGACAATTTGACTTCCTCTCTTCCTATTTGAATCCTCCCTATTTCTTTCTCTTGCTTGATTGCCTTGGCCAGAATTTCCAAAACTATGTTGAATAGGAGTGGTGACAGAGGGCATCTTTGTCTTGTGCTGGTTTCCAAAGGGAATGCTTCCAGCTTTTGCCCATTCAGTATGATATTGGCTGTAGATCTGTCATAAATACCTCTTATTATTTTGAGATAAGTTCCATCAATACCTAGTTTATTAAGAGTTTTTTACATGAAGGGGTACTGAATTTTATCAAAGGCTTTTCTGTGTCTATTGAGATATTCATGTGGTTTTTTGTCTTTGGTTCTGGTTATGTGATAGATTACCTTTATAGATTTATATATGTTGAACCAGCCTTGCATCCCAGGGATAAAGCCAACTTGATCATAGTGGATAAGCTTTTTTTTTTGAAGACGGAGTCTTGCTCTGTCGCCCATGCTGGAGTGCAGTGGTGTAATCTCAGCTCACCGCAAGCTCTGCCTCCCAGGTTCACGCCATTCTCCTGCCTCAGCCTCCTGAGTAGCTGGGACTACAGGCGCCCACCACCACACCCAGTTAATTTTTTGTATTTTTAGTAGAGACGGGGGTTTCACCATGTTAGCCAGGATGGTCTTGATCTCCTGACCTCATGATCTGCCCGCCTCGTGCTGTTGGATTCAGTTTGCCAGGATTTTATTGAAGATTTTCACATTGATGTTCATCAGAGATATTGGCCTGAAGTTTTCTTTTTGTTGTTGTTGTTGTTGTGTCTTTCCAGTTTTGGTACAGGATAATGCTGGCTTCATAAAAGGAATCTTCTTTTACAGTATTAGTTACTTGGTTTAAACTAGAATATCTCGGACACAATATTAGTGAGGCAAACTAATATTTTCAATAATTATCACCTGTTAAATGTGGAATATTATCACATTTGAAACAAAGACAGACAAATGACTTCAGTTTATATAATGACTTTTAGCAAAGGACATGCTACACAAATCACTGGCATTTTTACATTGACTAAGACATCTTTCTATGTACAAAATCCTTTCGGTTAAATATTTAAGGTTTTCAAGTTACGTAAGATTAACTCATTATCTGATATGCATACTTTTGGGAATGATATAAATTTATTCATGGCATAGAATAATGCTTAAATCAAGCACTTACATCTCTCCAATATTCTATAGCTGGAACCGCCATGTGACCTAAGATCGTAACCTGTTCTTGCTCTGATTCAGCTTGGTTCATGCCTCACAAAACACAGCTGGACTAACTACCTGTGAAAAACCTAGATTTTTGCTCTTTCCTTTTTATCCGACCCAATCTCAGCAGTTCTGCAACTGTTTCCCCATAATTCTACTCAGGGCTGTATTTTACAAACTTTCCTGAAAGGCTACATGTATACACACACACACACACACACATATGATACATATGTGATGTATATGTGTGTGCATATATATATACACATGAAAGAATATCATGTTTTGAAAAGCACGCCTTTAAAGAAAAACCATAGATAACAGAAGAAAGGATCTACTTAGGCAACCCTAGTTATGGAACACATTGCTTCCAATGGCAGAGCTGTATCCAGCACTGGATCCTTTCAGAGTCCAGAGTATGAAGGTCACCTCTGAGCTCACATAAAGGCAGTATAATGAACTTCAGTTGAATTCGGCATTTTATATGCAAGCATAATCCTTTTACATGAAATAATTTTTCTTATTATTGGTCGTTCCTTAGAATGTGGCAGTGTTTCTCAAGCCAATGTTAAGCCATATCCCCTGGGCATAAAAAGAAAAAGCTTATACTCTTCTAATCTTTAATGCTATCGGAAATGCAAGATAAATTAAACATCATGTCTACAAATGAAGAAAACTGCTACTTTGTTTTAAAACTACACAGGCCAATTCTTCACCCTTTGAGACTCATTTGTGAACTAACTTAACTCAGGACCTATCAAGAATTTAAAAGCAAACATAAAGATTCTGCTTCATCATTTACCTGTGTAAATAAATCTCCACATTTCTTTAATACTCAGTGCTAGGGAAACCCAGCAACACCAGGCTTACCATGCAGTACAAAGAGCACTGTCTTGGTAATCAGACAGTCCTGGCTTCTAATTTCGACTATGATTGCTGTTGTAAGCCAAATTACTTAAGTTCTCTGAATATCAAGTGCCTTGCCTATATAATGTGGATAATAAAAACTGTGATACACAGCTGTTATAAATATGAAAATGAAATAAGCACATAACATTTGACACAATGTAGATATCCAAAGATTGTTCACATTGCAGTTTCTCCCTCAGTTTGGAAGATCCTGGTAGAATATTATCTGGTGTCAACATGGCTGGTCAAATGACTGCTGTTTTTATTTTCTAAATTATAGAAAACATGCATAAAGCATTATCACAGGAATCTAAAGGATATTTCCATAACTTCATAATTTATTGACAATCTATTGAAAATAATTGGCTACTGACAATATGCTGTGGTGTGTACATTCATCAGCTTTAATGTTAATTGAAACTGTGTCCGGAATTGGTGGGTTCTTGGTCTCGCCGACTTCAAGAAAGAAGCCATGGACCCTCGCTGTGAGTGTTACAGTTCTTAAACATGGTGTGTCCGAAGTTTGTTCCTTTGGATGTTCAGATGTGTCCAGAGTCTTCCTTCTGGTGGATTTGTGGTCTCGCTGACTTCAGGAGTAAGCTGCAGACCTTCTCGGTGTTACAGCTCTTTAAAGGCAGCACGTCTGGAGTTGTTCATTCCTTCCGGTGGGTTCGTGGTCTCCCTGGCCTCAGGAGTGAAGCTGCAGACCTTTGCGGCGAGTGTTACAGTTCACAAAGGTGGCGCGTCCGGAGTTGTTCGTTCCTCTCGTCCAGAGCTGTTCGTCCCTCCCTGTGTGTTCGTGGTCTCGCTGGCTTCAGGGGCGAAGCTGCAAACCTTCCCGGTGAGTGTTACAGCTCATAAAGGTGGCGCGGACCCAAAGAGTGAGCAGCAGCAAGATTTAGTGTGAAGAGCTAAAGAACAGACCTTACACACACAGCAAATGGACCCAAGCGGGTTGCTGCAGTTGGCTTGGGCAGCCTGCTTTTATTCCCTTATCTGATTCCGCCCACATCCTGTTGATTGGTCGACTTTACAGAGAGCTGATTGGTCCGTTTCAACAGGGGGCTGATTGATGCGTTTAAAAACCTTTAGCTAGACAAAGAGTCCTGACTGGTGCGTTTACAATCCTTTGGCTAGACAGGAAAGTTCTCCTAAGTCCCCACCTGACCCAGAAGCCCAGACGGCTTGACTTCTCACTGGCACTCGCTGCGGGACATTGCGGGTACTCCGGCAGCCCAGAGGGAGCTCATCTCCGGATCAAGCCCAGCAGGCCTGGCTGCGGAGCCTGGGGCCAGCCCCGGGAGCGCCCTGTGCAGCCCGGGCTCCTGCCCGCACCTCTCCCTCCACACCTCCCCGCGAGCAGAGGGAGTCCGCTCCTGCCTTGGCCAGCCCCAGAGAGGGGCCTCCACAGCACAGCAGAGGGCTTAAGGGCTCCTAGAGTGCTTCAGCCAGAGCAGACACCGAGGCCCAAGAGGTGCCCAGAGCGAGTGAGGGCTGCTAGCACGTTGTCACCTCTCAAAACCTTACCTGGGATTATTGATAACCTTCACCAGTGCTTCATACAGCTCTTTTTCAGTAACTGTCTTCCATTCTAGTAATATTCCCATTCCTTTTGCCTGTACTCTAGTCATAGT
The DNA here is from genome assembly GCF_000951045.1 of Mandrillus leucophaeus. Classification (NCBI taxonomy): domain Eukaryota; kingdom Metazoa; phylum Chordata; class Mammalia; order Primates; family Cercopithecidae; genus Mandrillus; species Mandrillus leucophaeus. The sequence continues at coordinate 981,316 of NW_012106408.1, forward strand.
ATCATAATGGTCTCCAAAGAGTGGAATTCCCACTACAGGCACACCATGATACATAGTTTCAAAAATACTGTTCAAGCCACCATGGCTCAGGAAGGCTTTAATCTTTGAATGCCCTGAAGAAAGATGAAAAAGAAAACAACTTACAACAGTATTTACTCTACAGAAGAGATTTTCCCAGAAATGTATTAAAATTGACACCACAGTAAACATGCATTTCAGATAAAGGATTCCTAAAGTGTAATTTCACTGATTCCTGTTCTACACCAATTAACATATTTGTTACATACATAATTGTCAGATTTTGATACATCAATTAAAAGCCATTTTTAGGTAGTTGAAATGTACATTACTATTTTTAACACAAACACTGCATGACTAACATATTTAAATGGCCAATAATTATTAGGAAGCCAATGAAAGCAAGAAATGCCAAATACCAGAGTGAAAACGTAGACATCTACTTTCTGGCTACTCAAATGTTTATCAACGTTAAAGTCAAAAACACTTTTTTAAACAAATGTAAAGAAAGGCTGGATTCCAGAAGTCAATGAAGAGTTTGTGTGCTTCTCCAAAAAGAAATGTTATAATCACTATTTACAACATTCAAGTTCTATCAGCATTAGTATTTCACAATTTTAGGGTTTAATTTTACATTTATGTGCTCAATCATGTAGAGATAAACGTTTATAATCATTTGTAAGACATGAGACATCACATAACGTCTAGTTGTTATAGGAATAAAAGAGATAATTTGTCAAAATTAATGTGGAAATTCAAAACTTAGATTTGTTCTCCTGGTAAATGGCCTACATTTCCATAAAAGAGATCAAAAGTTTGGCATAAGAGTTGTAAAAACAAAACAAAACAAAACAAAAAACATTGTACCTAGGATATATGTTATTGGCCAGAAAGAAATTATACCTAGCTGAAATGTTGATCTTTTAAAATATACATGTGCCAGGTACAAAATTACTGTATGTGGGAACCATGGTCTCAATGGTGCTCCTGGAGTTCTTCCATCCTGAAGTCCAGTGGAACTGGTTAGTCAGTGTCTATAGCCCTTACCCACAGGTGGCTTCTCTGACTCTTAGGTCCAACTAAAGGATCTGCCCTAGAAGTGGATTTCAATCTTTATTTTTAGCAAAGACCCCTCTCTTTGAACAAAACCAACCACCAAGCCCAACAGTAAAAAATAAAGCTGAGCTGCTGTGTAAAGAGGAAGAGCTGGCTACGAGGGGAGGGGAAAGACATTGATTTAGTTCCTACTTCTCATCCTGTAAGAATCTTTTGATCATAGTTAGAAGCTATTAGAGGACTTACAAGGATCGTACCTATTGTTAAAAAAGATACTAATCTTGAAAAAGAGAGCTGACATTGAGAAGCCTAGAGCGGCTATGGACTTGAGGAGGGTGTTCAGGCATGGACCTTGTAGTAGAGCCTCACGGTCCAAAAAAAAAAAAAAAAAAAAAAAAAAAAAAAAAAAAAAAACATAAAATCCACACACAATAAAAGTTTAGATGTTCATACATAACAGTGTCACACTGTCGCACTGAGGTAGCTGATAGCCAGGTTATCTTATTTAAATTTCCTGCTTCTTTCTTATCTTCTAAGGAATCTAAGTCATAATAGTAAAGCCATTAAAGACTTAAAAATAAAAAAATACAAGTATCAAGAAAGGTAAATTGCCTTGTATTCTTTTTTCTTCAGTTTTAGCATTTATAGAATAGTATTATAATAAGCTAAATGAAAAGAAATTATATACATAAATAAAATTCTTTACTGGTTTTTGGTTATACAATTTAATTTGCTGCTTTTTAGGAGAATCACTATAGCTGTATTAAAATATAGTTTCGATGTCTTAAAAGTATAAGTTAAAATTAAAGCCACTTTTACATAACGTTAGGTGTATTATGGAAAAAATGGTCAATATTTTCAAAATCAATCCCATTTTTATAATTTTTGTAATCAATAATATATTCAAGGATACTACGGCATTAGCTTTTTCTAAAAATTTAATGAATAAAAATTTGCATTATTATTATCTGTGCTTATTGAACACAGAGTTAAATTATCTAGATTCAAACACACTTAAAAGACATGCATATAATAATTACTATTTTAATTTTGAGAATCAGAATCCCCAAGATTAAATAATATAAAGTTCTTCAAAACTACCCAGTGATTTAGGACTAAACAGAGCAGATAATCTAATTAAAGTTAAAATAAATTGACTGTTCCTCTTGTCTTCCACTTCTTTTTGGTTTCAGACAAATGAATAACTTCTAATTTCTCTTGGTTCTCAGACCATCTGTAATAAATCTGTAACCTAAATCTACATTCTTATTGTTTTAACTGTTGTACTTTCACCTGATTACTCTAATTAGGTATAATCTTATTCACTACTAATTTATATAGTTTATTAAGTACATAATTTCCAGATAATTAAAATTGGAGACTGGTCTAAAAATTTTAATATAGATGCCCAAATGTTTACATTTTACACACTCTTTTCTAGTAAATAAAGATTTAAAATTTTGACCTCAAATTTAAGACTTGAAATACTGGATAAAAAACATAAAACTCTAACATTTACTACACACATACCGTATGAACCTCTCAAGTAAAAAAAAAAAAATCACGTTTATGTAATTAAAACCTAACAGCCAAGTAAGTAACCACAAATCATTTACTTACCAAGCAGGTCATTCTGTGGTAACCATTCTATGAGTTTAGTGTTGTTTCCTAGATTCTTTGGTTTGGGTCCTGAAAACCTAAAATGTACACCAGAAAATTAATCTTTTAAAAATCAAACCTTACTCATAGTATGTGCTCTCTGATTAAAGTATGAGATTTAAAATAAATGTTTGATGATCTTTTGTTGATATTCTTAAGAATGAAACCATGCTTTGGTAACAACAAATATTTGATTACGTTTCTTTTAAAAAACTTTTACTGGATGGAGGAAAAACAAGAAATAATTTGCTTACATAGAGATCTATTTTCCATTGGCTCCTCATACCTATACACATATAGAGATAGGGAAACAAAAAAACAACCAAATAAACCTACACTAGAAGTCATTCCCCACAAACAGTCAGAAGCTGGAACAAGAAGGGGCAGGGAGGGCTGCCACTGCTATGGCAGTCCATATCCCTAATCCTTAACAACCCAAGCCTAGGGAAGGCACAAGTGTTGAAAGAAATCAGAACGTTCTCTTCTTTAGCTTCACCAGAAATAAAAGTTTTGTGAGGCAAAGCACATAATTAGAGTGTTTTCTGCCTTATGTTAAAAGATAAAACATAAATATGCTTAACAACTAAGAGGGTGACAAAAGAGTCTGAACGGAGTAGACATAAACTGTCCTAAATGAAGCAGAAGTACTTTCTGGGGTTAAGCCTAATAGAGGAAACCCAATGGGACCAGATGTGAAGGGAAAAGTCCTGAACAGTTAGAATAAAATAAATGTCACTGCATAGCTCAGCAGGGGGAGCTAACCCTTACTCATTTGTTATAAAGGGAAAATCTCTATTATTAAAAGCCTAATTGCAATGGCTTAAGGGGCACTTTCTTCTACTCATGGTAGTAACTATGGGACCAATGTTGTATCCCTAGAGTTCAACAGTGGTAGTATGTGCTCAATAAATACATGCTAAATACAGTGTTCGTGTCTGAGTTTTCAATATTGGGTTGGAAATTCCAAAGACAGTCATGTGTTGGCAATGCCTTCCAAAAGAAGCTGTGGTCAATCTATGGTTCTGTCTTAAACTGTGTTAAATGGTAAGTGATTGTGTTTTTAAAGGTCAAGTTTGTTAAATAAAATAAATCAAAAATATATGTAAAGGAGACAAAGTGGGAGCCAAAAAGAGTCCATGGTATTTTAGGTATTTGTTAATCCATCATTTTCTTCCTCATTTCAAAACTGATTTGAAGGAGTATATAAAAAGGCATGCAATTAAAACTAACTTTTAAAATCATAATAAATAATAAAAGAGTAAACGAGGGTGGAACTCTGAGGGAAACATAAATATTCATCTGACACACGGAAAAGTCATTCTGAATAATATCTTCTTTCTGTCCTATAGGTGAGAGGTTTCTTTATCCATCATAGAGCCTTATGAATTAATTCCTAAATTTCAATATGCTAAGAAACAAAATGAAAGTCAAGGGCATCTTGCTAATCTTGCCAGAGAAACAATGTGCTGTGCTTTACTGGGACCTGTGGGCTAAACAAGGAGATATTGAATGTCAATAACAAAGAAACAATCTACATTATTACCTTACCTCCAAATCACTTTTTGAGGCAATCTCCCCAGAGCTCCTGCAAGTTTGTTAGCAATGTCTTCTGAGAGATACTTGACACCAGCTCCAAAAGACACCAAGACAAAGCCATGTTCATTAGCACCATTTACCCATCTTTGGAGATCCTGTAAATCAAAACACGGCAGTAAGTTTTACGAAGACCAATCTAGTTTGTAATTGGTGTTATTAACAGCCCAGTTAAAAAAAGAAACTTTTAAAGTAATTTTCTTAAACAATTAGAAAGTAAAGGATATATTTTCTTCTAAATAACTGCTTTTGTTTACAACATTTCATCTGATAATGCTAACTGAAATGAGGACATATAAACCACAACAAAAATAATTTAAAAAATAAGTAGCTAAAGGCTTAAAGTCTCAGAAAAAGGGCAAAAATTGGAAATGATGATACATGGTCAGAAAAAAATCTGTATGCAGACACAAGCAAAAGATGTGGATTAAACATATGAAAAATCAATCATACTGGCAAAAATTTGTTAATGCATCGTTTACAAATTTCTGCCAGTATGATTGATTTGCATTGAAAATCAAATCAGTTCATTTTAAGAAATACCACCCTTACTTCATTTTATTATACAATAAAAAGGCACAAGCTTGTTTTTAATGATGTCATCCCTTTGAATAAATCCTTGCCAAAGACACCCAGCTTTAGTTTCCCATAGGAAAACTAATAGAGCCAGGGCTCGTTGAGGAACACATTAATTCCATTGTAAGAATGATACACTTGCTGTCTATTGATGAGTCCTATGCCATAATGAAGTCACGAAAGCAGAAGCCTGACCCATTCTGTGTTCATAATGTGCAGAGTGAGCTGCCACAGTTATACATCATAGACCCCGCAGGTCTCTCACTCAGGAAGAATGAGTTATTGCCATGGTTGTGTCAGCCATGCTTCTGCATTTCGCACCACTTTGTAGCATAACCTTATTTGTAGCTAAGGAGTACTGCACAATAAGAAGTATCATCACGGCCAGGCATGGTGGCTCACGTCTGTAATCCCAGCACTTTGGGAGGCCAAGGCAGGCACATCATGAGGTCAGGAGATGGAGACAATCCTGGCTAACACGGTGAAACCCCATCTCTACTAAAAATAAAAACAAACAAACAAACAAACAAAAAATAGCTGGGCATGGTGGCGGATGCCTGTAGTCCCAGCTACTCGGGCGGCTAAGGCAGGAGAACCAGGGAGGTGGAGCTTGCAGTGAGCCAAGATTGTGCCACTGCACTCCAGCCTGAGCGACAGAGTGAGATTCTGTCTCAAAAAAAAAAAGCATCGTCACAATGGCATCACTGCACAGCTTAATTAATTATTTAATGGAACATTAAGCCTAAGTTTTCCTTCCTTTCCCTTTTCTATTCATTTTATCACCTAAAGAAATTTGTATTCTCTATTGTACTCAGCAAGTGATTGACCACATTTTATGTCCCCAAAAAATTAGCGAATAATGTCACTGCATGACCCAGAGTGATGACAGAAAGGAGGTACATCCTTCTAGCTACTGAATGAGTAAAATAGTCTACAATTATTTGGTAGGGAAGAAAATCTTACCAAAACATTGTATTTTCCAGGAAGCTCTATTTATAAATACAGATAATCCTTGACTTTATGATACTGTGAAAGCTATACTCCTTCAGTAGAGACTGTACTTCAAATTTTGAATTTTGATCTTTTCTAAGGCTGGTCATATGCCTGAACAGTGACAGTGAGCTGTAGCTCTTAGTAACGCAATCATGAGGGTAAATGGCCAACACACAACTGTGTACTGTCTTGGCAGATGATTTTGTCCAAGTGTAGGCTAATGGAAGTGTTCTGAGCACATTTAACGTAGGCTAGGCTATGACGTCGGTATGTTAGGTGTATTAAACACATTTTGACTTAAAATATTTTCAACTTATGATATCTGGACAGAACCCCACTGTAAGTCAAAGAACATATGTATATAAAAGAAATACAGACTATATCAATTTTGAATTAAAACTTTTATATTCTGTTACATTTACCAAGAATATGTAAGATGCTGAAAATTTAACAGTGTTATCCTTAGATTGAAAGTAATAAACAAGAGCAGAATGATTTAAAGTTTTATGTACAGTCCTAAGCTAGATGTACTTAAAATCAATATAAATGCTACACAGTAAAATCGTATGAATACATACAGTATATGTAAGTACCAAATATAAGCCTTTACTGATATGTAAAATAGTAGAAAAATTTATATTCATCATGTTTCCTTCAGGAAAAAAAACTCAATACTTTTAGAAGACAATATTCCACTTGGCTTAGAAGAAAGAGTGGGAACCAAGGTGACATGCAAACTCCTATTTCCTGAGTTGGAGGAAAAAGGCCAGAACAGAGACAGTGAGCAAGTGGATGCCTTACTGTCCCTCGATGTAACCCCTCCCCATGATTTCTAATCTTCAGCCTAAATTCACAGAACATTTGGTGTGATGGATGCTCTATGAGAACATTGAAGGGGTTGGGTTTTGGATTCAGTTGGCAAGCAGGTGATTCTGGAGTCATGAACAAATGCAAGAGCCAGATGTGGAAGCGATTTTAAATTTGCTGCTCACGGCAAAACTTTGAAATTGGAACTTCACGAAAAGTATACTGATATCTTCCGGTGGGTTGGGAGGCCTCAGGATATCTTAGCCATATATATGGAATTTTGGAATTTAAGACTCAGTTATAAAAGGCAAATTTATTTAATAACAGCTCTTAGAAAACAAACTTCATGGTAAATGTGTTCAACACACACACACACACACACACACACACACATATAAATCCTAACTCCAGAAATGTAACATTTTTAGAAGTAAAAGTACTTCTGTTTCTGGTCAAATAACTTCTGCTCCTGGTCAAATACCAAATTTTAAAACTGGACTAAAGAATTCTTTTATAATAGCAACAAAATCCATAAAGACCTAAGAATAAACCTAACAGAAATATACCAAATATACATGAAGAAAACATGAAAACTTTACTAAAGGACAAAGAAGGAAGGAAACCTGAATAAATGGGGACAATGGAACATGATGACAGAGACAATCAGCTATCGATTGAAGAAAAAAATACGAGGTTCTATCCCTCCTCTAGTAGCAGTCAAAGAGGGATTATAAGTTAAATTGGTTTATAATTTTAAAAAGACATTTTAAAAATCAACAAAATACTTAATAGTCTGACAGAAATATTTACAATACACATAATAAAGGACTAATACTAAAATAAAATAGGGGGAATAAAACCACAAACACCAAAAAACCAGAAAGCACCCAATTCACAGAAGAAAACTAAATGGTATAAACATTAAAAGAACCTTTGTTTCACATGACTAATCAGAGAAACAAATTCAAATTGTTTTCATATTGTCTATATAGTGCTCTGTCGATATGTAATATTTCATTAATATTTAATTCATTTTAAGGAATAGAACCTAGAATTTACCCTTTAAGTACTATTGTTTTGTAATTTTCTTGTAACTGTTTTTGTTTGTTTGCTGGAAGGATGTCTTTTCTTAAATGGCCTCTGGGTTTACTGTTATTAGCAAGCCTTTTCCACTTCAAGATTATCTTTTAAATGGTCCATATTTTCTTTTCATAATTTTACAGTATAATTTCTTTAACGTTTTAATCTTTTAAACAATGAGCATTTATTTTGAAGGAAAGAATAACAATGACATCCATCTTTATTTTTAACCAAATTGTTAGCCAGTCTTCTCAACATTAGTTATTTAATATCTCATCATCTCAATTATTTGAAATGCCACCCTCATAGTCTGTTTCTGAATTCTATTCTGTTCCAATGATCTATCCATCTCTGTGGCAGTGCCAAGAATTTTATTTTACATTTTTATATTTGGAATGTTAGATTTTATTACTTTTCATTTTGGGGATTCTGTTAGTTACTCTTATACTTAGTATATTTTTTAGGGACTCATCTTTTTTGTTAACTCATCAATGGTCATTTACTACCAGTACCACTACTTCTTAAGTTATGAATATTTGTGTATAAGGTACAGAATAAGCCTTCCATTTCACTCAATACAGGAATTTAGAAATTGCATCGTCTTTTACAGTAGGCCAGCACTGCATGCACGTTTCTCCACTAGATGGCAGGACAGGAAAGGAGCAATGTCTGGGCTCAACCTGCTTACATGCCCAAACCCCGACTACCTATATGGGTACAGGGGAACCTACACCAAGGGGAAAAAGTGACATTTTCAAATTGAAAAGAAAATGATCACAATAAGGGACCAAATACTGAACCGGAAATCAGCAACACTCACAGGCGCTCTCCTCGCTACATTAGAATGAATAATTCCATTCCTATGCAACTTGAGTAACAGATGTCTACCTATACTTAGCTATAAAGTCTATGTTTTTGAAAAGACAACCTCACAATAAAAATAATCATTTTATCTTCTTGTAGGATTAAGTCATCTGTTTTAAGTCTTTTATGGGAAAAGTTAGCATAATAAGGAAATATGGATTAATATACATTCTATTCCCCATAATCAGATGCTATATGTTAAGTATTTGCATTTATTTTAATGATCATGATCTGGATAGACACTGATTTGTTTCTAGTATTGCCAGATTTCTTATCCTAGAGTAATTATATACCAAATGCCTTGACTGGACCAGAGGAAGAATGAAGCAGTGAGGGGTGTGTTGTCCTCCCATGTCCCTCCATGTGGTGCTGTCCAGCATAAGCCGGTAAAACAGCCTAGCTCTGTGAGGCTGGAGACGGGGCAGAATAGAAGCTAAGCAATGTACCAGAGTGAGACTCGGGGAGCAACTACTCCCAAAATATAAAATTTTCATTATTTTCAGGTAATGTTTTGATATTAGGGACATCAAAGAATGGAAGATGGTGAAAAAATATTCAAAGAAGTGGAAAGCAAGATCTTGAAACTTTTAGAGAAGACAATCATTGGGTAATGCCTTCTTAAAAATATACTCTGTAATCCCAGCACTTTGGGAGGCCGAGACGGGCGGATCACGAGGTCAGGAGATCGAAACCATTCTGGCTAATACGGTGAAACCCCGTCTCTACTAAAAAATACAAAAAACTAGCCAGGCGAGGTGGCAGGCGCCTGTAGTCCCAGCTACTCGGGAGGCTGAGGCAGGAGAATGGCGTAAACCCGGGAGGCGGAGTTTGCAGTGAACTGAAATCTGGCCACTGCACTCCAGCCTGGGCAACAGAACCAGACTCTGCCGCCTCCCCCCCCAAAAAAATATATATATATTATATATATATGTGTGTGTGTGTGTGTGTGTATATATATATATACACACACTCATCCCCCTATCCAAAAATAAACAAAAATTTTTTACTCATTGTGGTCAATGTAAAACATATCCCAATGCAAGAAAATCATAAGTAGCTTCTTAAAAATGAGCTTCAGAAACAATGCAAGAATAATTACAAGTTGAATGGTGCAAGCCCACCTCCATCCTTGCTATCCTGGATTATGAGGACATCAGAGTCTTTCAGACCTCTAGAGAGGATAACAGGTCTGAGGTGTGGGGACACACTAGGCTGTCATGTTTGCACTCCAGATCTCTCCTGATACCAGCCTGCAACCCAAACCCACTCCTTTCTCTCCCCCAAGAATGGGAGCCTTGAGAAGGGGCCAGCACAGTGGAGAAACCTATAACACTGCATCCTTTGTTGGCCCCATCCATTCTGAGGAAAAGAATGCCTGGACTGTGAGAGAATCCTACACAGAGATGATAATGGGAGATGAGGGGGGGTGGGTGTTGGAGTTCCTTTTCTTATTCTCAACACCAACATCAATAGGCCTCTTTTCCCATTTAATGTTTCTGATATAAAGAATGTTCTGCTTTAGTCAGGTGGGTTGCAAAGAATTTCATTCTGCTAAATTTAGTAGGTAAAATGATAGTGAACATTTTGATATAAAATGCTTTTTAAAAAAATCTTGGGATATCAAATGTGATCTCTGACTACTGCTAATATAGGTAACCAAGACTTATTAAACAAAACAAAACAAAAAGCACTTACAATATAAAGGTCACCATTCAAAATAAAAATGCACCAATCATTGTTTTTTCTGATTTGTTTGGCAAGAGGCTTGCTTCAAACCCCAATTCCACAATTTGCTGTATGATCTTAATTATGCCACCTATTCTCTCTGAGGCCCAGCTTCCTCATCTCTAAAAATACTTACGATACTTTACAAGGACACTGCAGAGATTAAATGAGATTAAATATATAAAAGTGCTTTGTCAACTAAAAATTATGCTGTTCTTTTCCCTGGCCATGATATCTGATAAGTAATACACAGATTATGGACTGAAATGATAAACACATTGAGAAAAGGAAAAAAAGTTCATTCTGCAACAAGATTTTTTTCTCAGTTATATTTGTTCACTATGTTTTAGATTTTTCAGAATAAAGCTGTTTAAAATACATAAATAAGAAGTAGTACAAAAAGTGTTTACATGCAGCATCAAATCTAGCTTTCAGTTTTTCAGAAAACTCAAATGATTTCCCAGATCATCTAGAAGGGTATAAACTACAATTATCCTACAAAAGTGATAAAGATCAATGTCAAGGCAATGGTTCTATTTTTTAAATCTCAAAAGATCCCTTTAACACAGTGAAAATTCAGGAGAATGAAATAAGCAACCAGAAGGGTGTATTCATTTCCACTGAGATTCTGCAGTATCGGTTTTTCTTCATTGTGAGCTTGATTAATTTTGCCAGTACAGTTACAATTAAAATAAGTAAGCAAAATTTGAAACCCTGAGTTGACTTTGAAAAGCTAAATTTTCAAGGTTCTTAAGACCTTCAAGGAGCTGAACACAAGCAGCAGGGACATCCTGAGGATATGATGATGGCAAGGTACTGAGGAGATATGGAAAGTAACCATGAGATAGAATAAAAAAGACACAAATAATAAACGGAGGTGAAACTCTCACCAGAAAAAAAAAAAAATCACTACAGAAATGACATCTAAATCTTTCTTATGTTACAAAAGAAAACTGATGAATGGACTCGGAAACCCACCTAATTTGCTGGGTCACTATTTGATAAATGATTATTTGATAGCCATGACCAGCTGCTATGTGCCATATCTGACACTTGGGACATATCAAAACATAAATAAACAAATGTTCTGTCTTCAGAGAGTTTATATTTTTTAATGAGGCCATACCTAAAGTAAGTAGATATGGGAAAATGAAGAGCAGACAAAGTATTGAAACCTGGCCTCACACTCATCAGGTACCAATATTTTATCTACTCTTCATTCCCCCAAATGCAGCCTGCCATTGGGTACCTGAAACTTCCCCTGCCCCAGCACATCAGAATTATTTACCAAGATCGCAACAAAGTATCTCCTCTATTGTTCTCCCCTGTGTGACCTGTTCTTTCAACAGGGCACCTACCACACTTCTTGTAGCATGTGAGTTTATGCACAAGACTTTTGTTCTCCTAGGTGTGAGATGTAGTAGATGCTCAACACTTATTTCTTTTAATAAATCAAGAAAGCTAACAGTAATCTAAATCTTTGAAAGGATAAACAATAAGTACACTGCTTTATTTTGCTGTTCAGTTAATTGGATACATAACACTGTCTTTTCCCTAGAAATTAAAACAAACTATTGAGCACTTTAAAGAAATGTCTCCTTTTAAAAATCAAGCTTAGCTACTAAATTATGTGACCTACATAAACAAAAGAAAGGTAGACTTGCTAGCTAATCTGTCTGCCTTCCTTCTTTCCAGAAAAAAAAAAAGCAAAAAGAAAACAACCATTTTTTTCATGATAATCAGTATTACGCCATAAAGACAGAGATTGATGAGAAATATTTACATAGCTTCCAATTCTGATTACCAAGATAAAATCAGTAATGTGACAGTGAAGAAGTCTTGTATGCAACGCCTTAATCAAATGATCAAAGTGGACATCATCAATAACGAAGCAAATCAAAATCATGTACCAGCTAATCAGATGCCATATGCAGAATATAGCATCCCTTCTGTGATATTCCTGTAAGGATGCATAACCTGAATCCAACTACGAGGAACATATGATAAACCCAAATTGAGGGACATTCTATACAACAGGCCGATATCCTTCAACAACATCACAATAATGAGAATCAAAGAAACACTGAATAAATGTTCAAGAAGAAGGAGCCTAAAGACACATAGCAAATAAAAGCCACAGATAATTCTGAACTGGATCCTTTCCTTATTAAGGACATTATTAGGGGATCTTACAAAATTTCATTGAGGTGTAAGACTTAGATGGTAGTAATATATCATTGTTCATTTCCTTATTTTGATGGTTTGTATTGCGATTATGTAGAAAAATGTCCTCAAGTGCACAAAATGTATATCAATATTTTGGAGAGTGACAGGGAATCATATAGAAATCTTATTGTCAGATGGTTCTGCTGAAAAAGAACTTTGAACTGAGTTTGCAAATTTCCTGTAGACTTAATATTGTTTTAAAAATAATGTATTGGGGGATTGTTATATTACAAAAGAAAAATTAAATAAAAAGAATACAGCTTTCAATTTAACAATTCCACATGAGAAACATGGTTTACTATCAACAAGCATTACCATCAAGTAACAAATGCCACCACCTAGAATAAGCCCCTGGAATCAATAACCTTTGTTTCAAAACAACTTATGTGGACTTCCTTTTGTCTTTAAAAGCTTCCCCTTACTTCAGACCCCTCAGATGCATCCATGGTCTGCAACAGCATGCATATCCAGCATTGCAGACCCTTGCTATTTCCAAATAAACTGTTTTAGAGAAAAAACACACAAAACAAACAAAAACAAATATCCCAGGAATCTGGATGATGCAAACTAAATAAATAAAAGTTTATTGTGGAAAAATCTAGATAATAGATTAATTTTTATTTTTAAATTTAAACTTCCCTCCATCAATTTCAGCATCTGAATAACATAATGAGCTGCAAGTTACTTCAAACAAACAAACAAACAAACAAAAAACCTAGATACTGGGAATTGGTAAGTGGTCTATTTGGTAAAAACAACGTAGGGAAACATAAATTATTAGTCATACTTGAAAATTATAAAGCCATAGAAAAAGACATAGGAATTATATTATGTGTCAGACTGTATGTTCCCATGAACAGCTAAAGTAGTATTTCCAGTCCCACATGTGCTTTCAGAATGTCCCCATCAAGAGGTGCTATGTCCACACTGTATAAACTTGGGCAGCTAAGCCTTGGTTGACTCACAACTTCTCTGTTCAATTGATTACAGAAGAAATAATCCTATGTGACTTCTTAGATTAGATCATAACAAAAGATACACTTGACACCTACTTCTCTCTCTTGCAACACTCACCCTTCCTTTCCAACCACCATGCTATATCAGTAAAGAAAGCAACATGAAGACAAGAGTAGGTGTTACAGCTAATAGCTCAACTAAGGTCTCAGCCAACAGCTAATCTTAACTGCCAAACATGAGAATGAACAAGCCTGAGGATGATTCCAGCCTCTAGCTCTCAAATGTTCTAGCTGATTCCCCAGACAGTATAGAGCACGGAAAAGTAGTTCCTGCTATTCTGTCTGAATTCTTCACCTGTAGGTATAATAGATGGTTGCTTAAAAGTCACCAGGGTAGATTTTACAGCTCTAGGGACTGAAATGTCTCAATGCATCTTCATTTGGTTTCTTTCTCAAGAGTCATAAATGGATCTGAAAAACAGCACTAAGAGATCTACATGAGGTCCCTAACATTTTTTTTTCTCATAAAGATCAGGGAGAATAGAACATAACTGAATACCTACTTTGTGACTTTAAACCCATTAAGTTATCTCTTCTAAGAAAATATGAGAGTGGATAAAGTTGAGGCCCAATAATAGCAAATAACCTACTTCTAATCCAATAACCTATGGTCCTCAACAACACTTCAACAAAGAAAATGTAATACTTATTGAGTATATTTCCAAAATAATTCTGGTAGCTATATTCCCTTTTGAAGTCCACTGATACTAGCAACAAAGACAGAGAGCAGTGCAGATCTTGTTTAACCTGCATGCATATTCATTTAATCCATAATTCAATATCAGTTAACAAACTTTTACCGGTCACCTTCTATGTGCCAGGCACCAGGTGCCAGGAATATAAGAAAGCAAGATATAGTTTCCTCCTCAGAAGTTCATAGTCCATTTCAGATTCATGAGCTTTATTAACAGCACATTAATACTGCCTCTGCCCTATTTCCTAACTGAAGACTGGGGAAATAAAGAGCCTGAAAATAAATAATAAACTTTCCAAAAATGCACTTACATTAAATCTCTGTAAGTTATAACCCAGTTTTATCTTGATTTCAGAGTTGAATTTCTAAAGGAACAGTTTAGTGTTAGGCAATTAAAGGTTGCACACCAACACTTCCAAACCAATTAGAAACACATTTATAATCAGTTAAATTATGCCAAAAATTCATTGGCAACTAAAGAATCCATTCTTAATGAAAATTTCTCTTTTTCTAATGTAATATTGATATTTAGCATCTCTAAATTATACATCTGTATAGAGAAACAGTAAGTGCAGGACTTGGCTAAAACAGGTCAAGTTCACATAATTTCCAGGGTAAAACACTCAAGTAGATTCTTCCAGGTCAATGACAATATCAAAGTATACTTGAGTCAGCGTCTCTCAAATGCCTAATGTAGTATGTATAAAGCTAGATAAAGACCACAATATGCAATAAGGTCATATCCTATGACTATGACCTCATTGATATTTCCATTAGCTCTAGTGTTTCTATCTTATGAGCATGAACAGCATATATGTTCAAGGAAAGAGAAGTCTTTTAACTTTTATGGGGTAAGTGACTATATAGACTAGAAAACTAGGAACTGATCACCCCTTCTCCTCCATCTCACTCCCCACGTTTCATAATCTATTTCTACAACTATTCAGGAAGTAAACTCGTTTGCAACAAAGTCAATGATCCAGAAGGGTATGGGCAATGGTGCATTAATCCTGGGATGAGTGACTTGGTCATCTCAGGGAAAGCTTTTGTACCTTGGGCAGAAACATGTAGAGCCATGGTACAGTGACTGCTAGACTGTGTACTCTCCCATGTACTACCTCATATAAAAACAATTTAAAAATAAATCTTATTATCTGCCTGCATAAACAATAAGAACAGAATAAGATAAAAATCCTAATTGGACCCAGCAAAGACTCCAACGTTAGAATAAACATCAGTTATCAAACAGAGCTATTTGGGGTTGCTACGACCCTCAGTCTCCTCTAAAGCAGCTGCCCTGCCAAGAGCACTCTTTCATCTCATTATATTCCATAGAGCCAATTCTGTGAAACTAAAATTTGGATTTATGTGCTCTTCTAATCCTTCAATACCATGACTTCTTTCCATTAATACAATTTATCACTATGCTCACAGAGAAGTCTGTAAGAAGTATATCTTCGAATAAGCAGCACAAAATGTACTTTCTCACCAGTTTCTTTTTATCTTAACTCCTAGTCCCTCTCATAAAAGTTCACTTCCCAATGCCAACCAGTTTAGTTTAAAAGTCCTATTAAAATACTCTCCATTCAATGCCAATGCTCAAGTTCTCTACACTAGCTACTAAAAAAAAAAAAATATCCATGAGAAAAATCTTGAAATTTTCATTGGTCCAACTACCAGCTGACATCCAAGGTCCTTCTGTTTCTAACTTCCTACTCTGACCAACACTACACTGTTCTACATTCCCTTAACTTATCCCAACCCTGACCACTCTGATGACTTTGTTCACTCTGATTCCGTTTGTTAGAAGTACTTCCATCTACTGAAATTCAACAAGTCCTTCAAGCTCAGCTCAAATGCTACCTTCAACAGAGCCTTCCAGGTCAATTGAAATGCCACTTACTATATCAATTCATGTCTAATTATGCCAAATTTAAGAATTTATCTTATTTGACAGTACTTTATAGCTTCTTTGGTTCTGTTCATATTTGCACATGTGATAAAATTATTTGTATACATATATCATCTTTTTTTGCAGGCTATAAATTCCTTTAATTTCAAGGCATCCAAATAGTGTATTGCCCATAATTTGTGTACACTCAATAGTCATCTGATAGCTTATATTTAATTTTCATTGTTTGCTAAATCAAATCCATAAGAAATTCAACAACTTGTAAGAGTTTATTCAATAATTTATTTGTAAATCTTTTCAGAAATCTATGCACATTTTCCCAAAATGTTATTGCTATACATGATAATTTAGGATAAAGTTACACTTCAGTATTTCATGTATATTTTGGATTGATGATTACTTCAAAAGACATTTGGAAGATACCTTAAGGTCCTGGGTACCACAAATTAATGTGCTTCTAATCCTGGGTGTCAGAGAATGACAGACTCTCTGCATATGCTTAACAGTGAGCATGTTAAACAGCGTATGAATCTAAGATATGTTTGTAACAGAGAGGGCAGGAGGAAAACCCATATCAGTGTATTTCAGCAAGAGGGCAGAAGTGGTGTATATAAGGAAAACTAGTTTGTTCTTGCTTTTAATCTTGAAATTGCCTTAAATTTCACATAAAATTAAAATGAGATGTGAGACTTCTATATTTATAAAAGAGAAACATGTCTAAAGAAAAAAGCTTAAGTAATAATTCCTAGAAAAGAACACTTGAAGTACTTGAAGTATTCCCAATTGTGGAAAAATGGAAAGAGCCAATCGTAATTTGTCAAGTCTTTTCAAGTCAAACTCTTTGCATATTTTCTTGGTGTAGTTTATTTTACTATGTAACTTCACAGGAAACTTGGTAAGAGATACTACTCACTAGAATGAAAATTGAAAAAAATGGGGAAGTAATTTTTCCCTGCTAAATTAACAGCTACAACGAAAACTTATGCTGGCAAAGATCTCAAATACTTTGTCAAGTTCTAAAAATCTGAGTCTAAGATTAGGCAATTGGAGAACACAAGTAAAGAAGGAATGCTAAGTAAAGTAGAGATCAGATCTTTCCAGGATCAATCAAGTAAGGAGTTTTTGAAAAGGCCAGTTTCAGGTAGGGAAGTCTATATTAGACACAGGAAATGGCAGGATGAAAGAGGACGTTTTGGGCAAAGGAAATGACATGTTCTATGGAAAAAAAAAGGTGTTGCAGGATAGGAAAAAAACTTGCATACCTGCAGAAGCAAAACCTTTGTATGAAAAAGCAAGAAAGGAATATATCAGTGAAAGAGTAGGTGGAAAGGTTTTCGTTTGTTTGTTTTTTTGTTTTCTTTTGTTGTTGTTTTTTTAACAAAGCCCTGAATTTATGAGTTCATTCTGGATTCCTGTAACCTGAAGACTGATTCTAATAAACTGAATATGCCACAAAATAGATAAAAAACCAATGACCAAAAGTCAGAAACATCCCCAGGAAAACAATTCTTTCTAAGGAATGGGGAATCATAGTCATAATATTGGACTAAGTATCTCATAAAATATAAGAATACATATATTACACTTTAAATAAAAATTGACAAATTAACTTTAATATATTTGTTAGTTGTAGTAATAGACTGCTTCAGAAGATATGAGGTTTTAAAAAACAGCTCACACCCACTTAAGGCTAGTGTTCCATTATTGGAATGCTTAGCATGTGGGAGTTATTTATGTCCTACTGCTCAAGTCATCACCAAGGTCTGATTTTCCACTCATGCAAAAATTCCAAAAATTGCAACCTCCGGTGTAAATGGGTTAAATAGATACAAATGTGGAAAAATTCTTTAACAACTGCTATTTGCAAAACGTTCCAGGAGGATAACATGCAGATAAGATGCTAGGAAAAGATCTCCAAGCTGGAGCCACTGCAAAAGATTTAGCACCTGAGGAGAGGAGAATCAATGATCCTAATACACTTCAAGTCCTCAGGGCAACTGCAGAATCGCCATGTGAGCTCAGGTTGGGTAAAATCTCTGCATACCAATGAAAGTGATTAAAAAACCCACTGATCCAAAACATTGCTGCTTTTAATTAGCAGGTCACATATAATTTTATATCAATGTTTATTGAATTTAAATAATCATATATAAATCAGTATTTCTCAAAGTGGAAAAACAACAAAGCATAACAAAGAATTAATACTATAAAGACATAAGATGAAATTTTAATTTTAATTCATAAAGTTTACGGGTTTTTTTTTAACTAATAAAACAAACACAGATAGGTCATTGTGGAAGACACTTCCTCCACTTCCCTAGTAACAACTTCCAACTTTTAGCTGGGCATACTGCAGTCAGCTAAAGGCTACATTTTCTAGTCTTAGCTGAAGGTAAGTGTGGACACATGACTAGTCAATGTTCTGGCCAATGAGATGTAACAAAAATGCACCATCTGATGGCTAGAACACAGCAGCCATCTTGACTGTGGGGTTGAGTGTGGCACAGGGGACGGTAAAGCAGAGTGTTGAAGGAGCCTGGGTCCCTACTGATTCTCAGCATTGTCATATCACCCTGGACTGCTTATCTCAGAACTTCCTTTATGTGACACAAAAATAAACTTCCACTGTGTATAGCTACTTACTTTTTTTTCAATTATGTGTGTTAAAACATAATCCTAATTGATGCAACCACAAAGAAGAATACAAAACAGGAGACTTCAAATAAATCAATAAATGTTCACGCTTCTGATTGACTATAAATAAGGCTAGCCCAGTATCACTCAGATAGGCACACTGATTCCTCTCTGGTGTGAAGGTTTGAGAAGCACTGTAATGTAAATTATTAGTACAATACTAATTTCTGTGTCATTTGAGTTGCTTTAAAACTAGAATACTCTACCCACACTACATTGGCACCTCTAGTACCCTAGGGATCAGAAATTGCATATCCAATATGCAATCCAATATTATCCCCAGCATCGTTAATTTTAAAGAAAAGCTAAAATTATATTGTGGTAGTAATTTATTTTCCAGTTGAAGAAATTGAAGCAAGTATTAAGTGCTAGGAAGTAATCAGAAGCAGAGTTAGAATTAAGCTCCAGTTCTATGCTGTAGTTCAGTGCCCTCCATCCTAAAATATCAGCATGGTCTTATACTCTATGAAATAATCTAGGCTATTTAAAGTCCCTCTGAAGGATAAAGTTAATAAATTGAAGCAATTTATAAGTTTTTATAAATTTGCTCAATGGTACGAAATTATGTTGTATTATATTCCCCAAAGTTACATTTCTTTTTCTTCCCCTATATATTTGAAGGAAGGGACAAACAATGATATACATAAAGAAATCTTAATCAATTTTGCAACTGGTAAACACTTTGTAGTTTCTGGTCATTCTTTTCCTCCCTTTAAAAGAGTGTGTTTTATTGCAAAGGCATTAATCTACCCTAAACTCTGCAACTGAAGTTTTAAAAATATGTCAACAGCTTGTTCTTCATAAATATATTCTTATTTAATTATAATCCATGACAAAATTGAAATAAATCATATATACACCAAATCTAATATTTGTGTCATAATGGCAAGATTTAAAAATAATGCCTTTCCCCAAAACTATTATAATACAGCCTAAACACCATTTATTAAGTATCCTGAATCTGATTTGACTGAAAAAGTAAATAAATAATAGATTTTCTGTGTGTCTGACATCACATATTAATGATACTACCGAATATACATGCTCATGCTCACACCATTTACAACCCTTCCTTCCTCACCACAGACAAGAAGTGCATACTCTCCATTTCTCATATGCTTTTGAGTATTAATAAAGCACATAAATGTTATCACATACTGATCTGCTCGGAGTAAGCTCAAACATGTTGGAATGGCATTCTATCCTACACAATGAAGAGAAATAAAGGGAATCAAAACAAGGAATCTTTTATTATAGATTTGAAAAGTCAACTAGGCAAAAGACCTCAGAAGGTGGGTTGAATTAAGTGGGTTTTAGAGTCTTCAGGAAATAAGAAAATTTCTCTGGTAAACAGTACACTGAATTCATATCAACGAACCATAAAACATAAGAAAGAACACTACATTGTCCATGAACTGGAATATCTATCCATGTTCATAAAATGTCTTCCACAGTTCTGTCAATTAACAATCAAGAACAAGGACAACGTAATAAAAGGATATAAGGGACAGAGGCATGGTGATGCCTAAGAGCCAGCAGTCTGAGTTCAAATTCTGTCTTCTGCCCCTCACTGGCTGTGTAATATTCGCAAATTCCAGTACCCTAGGGTCACTTAGCCTCCTTCGACCTCATGTTCCTCAACTGAAAATGGAGATACAAGCAGTCCTTACCTTCTAGGGATGTTATGAGGCTCGAAAGAGCTAATTCTGGTGACTCATGCCTGTAATCCCAACACTTTCGGAGGCTGCGGTGGGTGGATTATTTGAGGTCAAGAGTTCGACACCAGTCTGGCCAATGTGGTGAAACCCTACCTCTACTACAAATACAAAAAAAATTAGCTTGGCATGGGGGCAGCTGAGTAGTCCCAGCTACTCAGGAGGCTGAGACAGGAGAATTGCTTGAAGCTGGGAGACTGAGGTTGCAGTGGGCTGAGATAGCGCCACTGCACTCCAGCCTGGACAACAGAGTGAGACTTTAAAAAAAAAAAAAAAAAAGCTAATTCATGTAAATTGTTTAGAATGGTAACTAGGATGCATTCAATGAGCATTGGCTATTATTATTTAACTGTCATTGTAAGTAATGAGATAAAAGAAAATCAGAAATTATTACTATAGACCCTCAGGAAGGAAGCAGTTGACATCTTTTGTAACATCTCAGGCAATACCACTGGAGACTACTTACAAATTAAAGCTACAGTTGATATATTTTATAAAATCTCTACAGGTGTCAATATGACTTTCTAAAAAGAATAAATTATTTAACACTGAAATTGTCAATCTGTTTCTAGTTGCGTATACTTCTACAAACAGAATCAAACTGCTTTAGAATGAAGAGTTCAGACTAAATCCCAGTGATGGTAACACGCTTCTTTACCTACATGAATAGTCATGGTTCTGAATTCCAAAAGATTTAGTTCTGTCTCAATCTCTGAAACTTCACAAAAGCCTGTCCCCAATGATTGTGGAAGTGCATTTCTGCAATACTGTGACTCCAACATGAAGGTGGCAGTGGCCTCAACAATTTGACCAAATTGAAACAAAAAATATTGTCATTTCTAGGCATATCAAAAAACACTACATCATATTCATGAATTATCAGCATCACATAGCATGGAAATCTATTTCAAGAGACTAGCCAAGATGCTTTCTCATCTCTGGTTTTGTGAGCGAATTAGACCTAATGCCCTATCCAAGGTGTCCATTGTGTTCAATGAATTAACTTCTCTTGAATGCATCTGGAAATGGTACTACCTCTGTGTCATCTTTAGGAGAACTGAGAAAACAGTCATTCAGATCGTTTTTTGCAGGGTTTAATTCTCCTATGAAACCCCAGTTGTGAAATGCTACTTCTGGAAAATAATTTTTTCATTAAAACAGAAATTACGTCCATGATACTCTTGATGTTTATTATCATAATGATGACAACTTCACTATTTATCACATTGTTTCTATGACATTGAGGCTGAAGTGTTTTATTATGCATATTATATATATACACACACACAGATATATGTATGTGTATATGGATATATATATATATGTGTTCATCTGATATACCTTAAATTAGCAGCTTTTTTTCACAGTGAATTTCAAACAAATAAATAGCTAATGTTGCTCTTTTGTTCAAATAAGGATATCTGATTCAGGGTTCTTTTTAATTAGCAATGAAAGTAAATGTATAATCTTTTTTTTCCCTGAAAGGCACTTTTGTTTTGTCACTAATCAATCCTCTGGAAGTTTTTCTTTAATTATCATATCACATGTAAGTCTTGCAAAACAGTATATTTAAGTATATCACCTGAGCTAATTCACTTCGAAAGATCAATAAATAGATACTCCGCAGTATTTCTTATTACATATACTACATAATATGGAAAAAGATACTGTGTCTCTGTGCAGTATCTAATTGCTTACATCTGACTTCCCGCTTAAAAATGTACATTATTGTTTCATTCTCTCTTCTGTCCCTCCAACCTAGACAAGCTCTATCTCATAGTGTGCACTCAATAAACATTTGCTAAATCAACAGTATCCTGAAATGTGTAAAATCTCCCTATTTCACTAATCTATCCCTATACAACTCAGATAAATAGAAGCCGTATATGTGTGTCATATCAAGGCACAAATCTAACAAATCTAGCCTTTGTGAAATTGTCATTTCCCAGATGACAAGTCACCTTAAGGTCATTGGTATATATTCGATGACCACTTCTTTAGTATAAGCAGGTTTTTCTATGATGACCATAAGAGAATTTTCCTTATTGTCTCTGTTTCTCTTTTCATCTTGTATAAAATATTAGAAATTTTAGTACACAGTTACCATTTGTGGTCTTTTTCTAACAATGTGACATATAAGCACAAAAATATTACGTGTAATATGGCATGATGAAAAAAGTTTAATCATGCTGTTTTTGAGAGATCCAGAAAACAGGAAAATACTACTCATCTTCCAATACTTTTGTTTTAATGATTTAGTCTGTTTTAAAGCCAAATTAACTCTATAGTGTCCAAAAACAGTGGTTAGAAATACAGGCATTCAAAAAGACCTGAGCTTGATATCTTGCTATGTGACTTGAATGAAGTTACTCATCTTCTCTTACCTGATAAGGAAAATTAGGTTGTCAATACTTCTTACACTTCACAGGATATTATGAGGATAAAATGAAATAATGCATATAAAGAACTCAACACTACACCTCCTCATGGTAAGCACTCACCAACCAATCACCACTGGGATTGTTTCAAAGGGAACCTGGTAGTGAAACTCTTGATGCTTATCCTCATTCAAGAAATTTTCCCATGGCTTGCTAACAACTTTTAACCAATATTTGGATTTGTTAATTTTTTTGCTCATTGAATGTTCTTCACCATAAACACAGCCTGAATTCCCCCTCAAAGTTTCCTTATATTTTTCAAACCTTGAAGATGGTTAGGAAGTCTGTCTATGAATTGCATATGTAGAGTGTTATAATTAATTGTAGTATAAGAATATAATAGAATTAATTACAGTCGAAGAAGCTGAAAGTAGCTTCAAGGAGCTAATAACCAGATTAGGAATATTAAGACACAAAGATTTGAATGTATAACTACATGTGAAAGTAGTGCCTAAGAATTATAACTTAAGAGACAAGTGGACCACTTTCAGCTGTAGAGGGACCATGCAGAGATGCATGTTGACAACTCCATGCTCAACACACCCTGCAGATATGAGACACTCAATAAGCATTAACTGAAAGAGATGAAGGATAGGTGGGATTTTAATAGGCATAAACCAAGGGATAGAACATTTTAGGTGGCAAAAGGCTTGAAAATGCACAGATCACAAATTATAAATTGTATTAATTCATCCATTCAGTGTATGTCTATGAAAGGACTATAACATACCAGGCTCAGGGAGACAAAGATGATAAAATAAGTGCCTACCTCAAGAGGTCTAAATGAGGGGCCACGAACTCATCCCAGTCCAAGGAGGGAAAGGCGAGTAAAATAATCATTGCAATTCAATGTGATATGCTAAAATAGGTTATAGGATTCAGAAAAAAAAAAACAAAACCAAAAACAACAACAACAACAACAAAATCAAAGGGTCCAGGAAGCTTTCCAAATTAAGTGATGTTAAAAATGGGAAACAGATCAGTTTACCTGAAGTGAATAACTGTAAGGCATAAAATGAGAAGGATACCAATGAACAGGTAGGTCTGACTGCCAGTATCTGATATTCCTCATCTGGTTATTAGCTCCTTAAAGCTACTTTCAGCTTCTTCTATTATAATTAATTCTACTATATTCTTCTGCTATAATAAATTATAACACTCTACACATGCAATTCACAGACAGACACACTTCCTAACCATCTTCAAGGTTTGAAATATATAAAGAAACTTTGAGGGGGAATTCAGGCTGTGTTTAACATTATTTACACATGGGGTCCCAAAAGAATATTTCTCAAGAGAGAAATGACATAACAAGTGCTGTGTTATCTGCAGATTATTCAGTCATTGTTTTCAGTGTAGATTAGATTCAGAGAAGAAAGGCACCGTGGCTGAAGGGTAAAACCTGGAAAACAAGTTAGTAGGCACTGCAATTGTTCACATGTGAGGTCACAGCAATTTCCAGAAAATGAGAGTGGAAATAAAATGGAACAGAAAAATATAGATGACATTTCTAACGAGGAACGGCCAGTATTTGTTGAGACCAGAAAGAAAGAAGCACTGAGAGTTTGAGAAATGTGTATTTCATTTTTGATGTATTGTGCATTTTAAGAGATCTAAATAGAATATTTAAAAAATAATGCCTATGTCAGCCAAAGTGATTCCTTTCTCTAACTTTTACGTAATATGCTTAAAGTCTTAGTTTTTCCACCACCTGAGAAACTGACATAAAAATTACAAATGCATTTATTTGTCCAACAGATTCACTGAGTACCTACTGTGTATAATGCCAAATACATACTATGCTCAGCACTATCAGAAGGAAATACAGTTGGAGTGATTTATCTTTTGTTTGTGAAATATGATCTAAAACAATGCCCTGAAGTTATTTAAAGGCTAACTAGCATTAGCTTCACTCAGAAAAATGTGATAATATAATATTTTTTCTAATCCCCACAAGTTGCTCTTTATCAGTACCAAATGGAAAAGTACAAAACAATAACAACTTCTCCTGGTTACTATATGGCTCAGTGGTATTTTTTAAAGGATATTTCTATTCCTGCCTAAGTGTCCCAACTATAATTCAAGTGGCTTAATGGGGTGCATTATCATTCCCCAAACCTGTGTAACTATTAAAATTTAAACTTCTGTTTATAGTATTTCTTTCTGTTCTCCTGAATATGAGTGCCTAATTACCTAGAAACCACTGCCATTGACCCGCATCCAGACATTGTTTTTATAACTTAATATAAACAAAAAAGTCAGAGAGTATGTGACTGCGCATCTTAAGTCCTGGGCACTACTCTCTTTCTTTTTTTTTTTTTTTTACCTTGGACCTTCACCTACAATTATACAAACTAAAAAACATTAAAATAATAAGAACCAAAAAAGCCTCTGTTCTTCTTTCAAATATCTAAAAAAAGCTATTTCTCATTGTGGACAAAAATAATCCTTTAAAGGAGTAGTTGTTTCTAATTTTGTTCTGATTGAGGTATGACACTAATCAGAGATCACATAGCTGATCTCAGAGACCCATGGATAATAATTCACAAAATAAAAATACCATATTCTGCATTAAAAAGAATTTTTCTAAAATATTATCATTAAACAATTCCACCCTATTTATTTTCTATCACTTTCCCCTTAAGGGCCTTTAAAACAACAATTTTTTTGAAATACATTTTTCTCATATACCAAAAGAAAGCCAAATGATAAGCAAACAAATCCTATTACTTACAAACTAAGACAGCTACAAAAGAGAAAGACGAAATAAATAAAATGAGCTTTTATTTACTGCAGTGATGAGTGCTAGTTTATTCAGCTGTCCATGCAGGGTGATTCAATATACAGCTGCTCATTCAAGTGAAAATATAGGAGGAGGATTCGAGAAGCAAAATAGTCACAGCCTGAGAAGTTGGTAAAAAAATATCAGGTTTATCTAAGCAGTCTCATATTGGACGAATACATCAAGAAAACTCTACCCCCCAAAATTGAAATCACATGTTAATCTTGCTACAAACTAAGAAATAGCTACTGCTCATTGAGGGCCTAATATGTGTTGAGCATGGTAGAAAATGGTGCTTTACTCACTTTATTATCCCATTTAAACTGCAAAACATCACTATAAAATAGATCATTTCCCTTAAAAATAAGAAGAGAAGACTCAGAAAGTCCCACTATCTCAAAGATACAAATCACTTAAAAAACAAAAAGTGAACACAGGTTAATATACATTGAAAAAGTTCATGATCTTTCAGCCACACGTTGCTGCATCTGACCTTACAATTCTATTACATACAAAAGGGTCCTGTTAACAATTTTAACAAAAGGAGGCTGTTACTCAAGCATCTAGGTAGCACTAATTCCCATCTCAACTACTTTAGGATAATAAGCCCCCTTTCCTCTTTTTATTGATATTTATTTATATCCCTTTAATGTAAATTTCCAACTTAAAAACTATTGAATGTCAACTTGTAACATCTCAAATTCACTTTTAAAACTATCAGTCACACTGATTTTATTTTCAGTACAGAGATATATGAAAAAATATAACGTTTACCAACTTTTCCTTTGTCTGTCAAAGTGTAAAAGGAAATGAGAAGATTAATTCAGGCAATAAAAATATTTTGATCTTATAATTTATTCAAGTTTGTTTCTATTTCAGGTTTCAAAAATCTAATATTTTTTTTTTCTGCTCCATTTTTCTCTCTCGTTTTTCTCCAGTTTACTACTGAGGTTTACTACATGGGTTACTACAGTCACTTTACTACAATGGTAAAATTTTCATTTTATGAATCAATAAATATCATCAATAGACTAGAGGTCTTCATATCACTGTAATCCTTGCCAGATAAACGTATATGAATAAACCTGTGTCTAGCATCCATTAGGGTTTACAGACACCACAGTTTTTTTTAAACTAACATATTATGAAAACTTTCTAGGTCTAACATTTTAAATTATGAAATAACTCTCTTACAGCGTCCATGAATTGGAGTCTATGATTGGCTCATTCAGGGCAGTTACCAAACTCAAATTTAATATAATCAAAATTCCAAGTATTTCTCTGATTGTGGGAATAAAAACAAAGTGGAAGCGAACAAAGAGGGACAGATTTCTCCCATAGATGAAAGGGAAGGAGGAAGCTCCTAATGATGCTGTTATTTTAGGGTAACCTTGTCTATAAAGATAGTAATGCCACCAACAGTAGAGCTTTTGTGGTTCTTTTAGCAGCAATTGATTATCAAATGATAAAGATTCACTACAAATTATTAATTCAGACTTTAGCTTTAGCTTTTCTGAAGGCTATTAATTTTAACTATTAAATTTAGATATTGCCTGCCAGGTTTTTTTGAACACAGCACATTCAAAAGTTTAGTAGAACTTCTCCATAGAAATACTCTATGACAGATAACAATGACTAAAATGCCACAAAGATCAGAGTTCACATAAGGTAAGACCAGCCTGTCCTTTTGGTGACATTTCCTAAGATAGGTCCTGATATGGTTTGGCTGTGTCCCCACCCAAATCTCATCTTGAATTCTCATGTCTTATGGGAAGGACCCGGTGGGAGGTAATTGAATCATGGGGGCAAGTCTTTCCCGTGCTGTTCTCATGATAGTGAATAAGTCCCACAAGATCTGATGATTTTTAAAACAGGAGTTTTTCTGCACAATCTCTCTCTATGCCTGCCACCATTCACGTAAGATGTGACTTGCTCCTCCTTGCCTTCCACCACGGTTGTGAGGCTTCCCCAGCCACGTGGAACCGTTGGTTCTCCATTAAACCACTTTCCTTTGTAAACAGCCTAGTCTCAGGTATGTCTTTATCAGCAGTGTGAAAATGAACTAATACATGTCCTTTGGTGAGATTTCCTAGCATATGTCTTTGAATTAAATAAAATCCAGCTACCTTAGGGTACATCATATTTATTTTTTAACTTTAACACTTAAAAATTGCCTATTTTATTTTGGATGTCAGCTAGGGCCTACTTGAGTCAATAGCTATAAATGTATTCCTCCTGAAAAATATAAGTAGAAACCTGAGAAACTTTTCTCTTCTGAAAAACATATTTTTACATGAAAACTATCAATCTATAAAATCTTAACAGTAAAAAGGGAAATGCATTAAATATGACACTAAACTGAAGTCAACAATTGATGTTTCATGCACCCAATAAGGCATCCATCATCCTGATTCCAGTTCATTGCTTTCATGTGATCCCCTTCTCCTCCAGGCAAGCTCTGTTTCAGGAAGACAATGGTAGGCAACTAAGGAGAAGTAGGTTGACTGTGTGCCAAGTACTTAACACAATTTATTTTGTTTATTGTTTTACAAAAGAACAATTTTTCTCATTTCATGGATAAGTTGAGGTTTTGAGAAATTAAATCACTTTCCCAATGACTTACAACTACTAATAGTAAACCCAGGATTACAACACAGGTTTGCCTTGTGTGTAAAACCTGTACTCATTCTAGTACCAATCAGCCTCCTTAGGTCATCTCAAAGATGGTTTCCAAAAGGCACCCTGCTCCGTTGTTATGGAAAAGTAAAGAGACAATAAAAGAAGAAAAGGCAAAGCAAAGTAATGGGAAAGATTACAAAACACATATTCATTCCAAATTAAAGGCCAGCAAAGCTGCCTTTCATGGCACCACTTTCTAGATACATAATCCCATTCCAAC
The DNA here is from genome assembly GCF_000951045.1 of Mandrillus leucophaeus. Classification (NCBI taxonomy): domain Eukaryota; kingdom Metazoa; phylum Chordata; class Mammalia; order Primates; family Cercopithecidae; genus Mandrillus; species Mandrillus leucophaeus. Next base: position 1,010,063 of record NW_012106408.1, read on the forward strand.
TTTTGGCCTCAACTATGCCTAGGTTTAATGGGAATGTGAATGTCCTTATGTTAAACAAGAGAACCAGGGACATCAGAACACCTAGAAGATGAGGCTTGTAATGGCAGGTTCTTCGAGTATCTGACTGGAATAGGTCCTCATACTGAATACATATTTGCTGAGAGAACTGATGAATGAATGAAATGAGTGAATGGAGTCTGATAATGAGTATGGAAGAGAGCCAGAGACTGCTATTCTTTATTTCCATTTGGGTGTTCTTTCACAAATGGAAAGGACATTGGAATCACAGTGAGCTAGAAAACTTACAGATTGTAATCCCAGCACTTTGGGAGGCTGAGGCGGGCGGATCACGAGGTCAGGAGATCGAGACTATCCTGGCTAACACGGTGAAACCCCATCTTTACTAAAAATACAAAAAAAATTAGCCGGGCATGGTGTCAGGCACCTATAGTCCCAGCTACTCGGGAGGCTAAGGCAGGAGAATGGCGTAAAACCGAGAGGCGGAGCTTGCAGTGGGCCCAGATCGCGCCGCTGCACTCCAGCCTGGGTGACAGAGCGAGACTCCATCTCAAAAAAAAAAAAAAAGAAAAGAAAAGAAAAGAAAACTTACAGATTGCCTGGAAGATCTTTGAGGGCTTTCAGGGCTATGGCATTTTATTTTGTATCTCCAGCATCTAATGGAGTCCCCTGCAGTTGATAGGCACTCAATAAATATTTTCCAATAAGTAATAGAATAAGCCAACAATATAGGTATAAAGGGCTGGGCATTTTCTTTTACAAGGATAAAGTAATATTCTCTGCTAAGATCCCCACCATAATAGGAAAGTCTGTGAGAAATCCTCAGTGAACTTGGAATGGAAGCTAGAAAATCTTCTGCAGTAAGAGATATGTAAAAATACCAGTCAGGCCCAAATACGAATGGGCCACAGCAGACCTACAAAACTTCGTGGAATCACAAAATGATGTAGGAAATTTATCACCCAAACAAGTAGCCAGTGGGAGGAATTAAACTTTCCAATAAAGCAGAGAACATTCAGCATAATCAAAGATCAGAATGACCTAAAATGTCACTCATGATAGGAGGAAGGAGGTCCTTGCTCTCTGTCACAGGAGATGAGTTTACAAGTGAGACAGTGCACAGTGTCTTTCATGTGGTGACCTTCAATAACTTACTATGGAAAGAAATGAAATGAGCAAGGAAAACAGAGGGAGGGAGGACGGATTAATGCGCCTAAAATTTGCCTCGTCTGGAGTTTTTCTTCCTACTCCTGTCAAGGAGCTTTAGTTACTGGGTTCTCCGGGGGGTCTTGTTGTCAGTTACCTAGTAAGCATTTTCTTAGCACAGATCCAGAAGTCAGGGATGGAAAAACTACAGAGGAACACCCTTGGAACTCTCATGTAAAAAGCTCATAATGACCCTGTTTGTTACTCCCAGGCCCTAATGTCATACTCTTCAGCACCCTATGCTTTCCTTCACAGCACTTCTAAATGTTGAGTAATGGGATTAGTAGTTTAATGAGGGCAAAAATCAAGTGCGTTCTGCTAAATCCTGTCTTCTCAGGAGCTAACACAGTCACTGGATTTAAATGAATACATGATTTACTATTTTTAAGTGTCATTTTTTGGTCTGATCATAATGATAAAAGGGTATTTTTTGCTGTTTTAAGTAAATAAAACAAGCACCACATGTCATTCTAAATGTATATCATATATGCATTCTATGGTAAAGTTAATTTCAAAAAATCTGCCAGAGGTTTAAAATATATTAATCTGGTAGAAAACATGTATGAGGTTACATATTTTAGCCTGTGATTCTGAAGGTTAGCTTAGCCCAAACTCTTTATTTTGCAAATGAATAAACTGGGCCTGTCATGATGGATCTCTCTGTTCTGTCAGGTTATTAAATTGTCAGTATTCATTGCTTTCAGCATGCCTGCCTCAAAATGTACTTGCTGTTTTTAACCTTCATAGGCTTGGAAATAAAATAACCAAGCTGTTTAGCAGGTATATAATTGGAATAAATTAACTCTGTCTGATGAAGGCCTAAGGGCAGCTACTGTGAGTCAAGTCAATGTTAGTTCCTGGACATTTGGCATTGATTTTGGTCTCTCAAATGTCTTTGTGACTTTCTTTCTAGCTCTTGGTGTCATTCAGGTAAATGACACTTCCAGAAAAAGTCTGTTTATTACTGGAGTTAATAGAAGAAATGACACCAAAACTCTAGATCTTTGGTTTTCCATTAAATGTTCTCTTAAAAATGCAGTTCATTTTAGAAAATGATGTGTTATATTTTTAAAAATTCATCATATAGAGTTCCTACATAATGTTGCAATAAGCCCTTGGCCTTTGTAGCAATGCTCTGTAATTTATAGATACTTACAAATATTATTTCAATTGATCTTCAATGTTTTGATATGGACAAAAATATTACTTATCTCGTTTTACAAATAAGAAAGCTGCATCTGGAAAGTTCAGGTGACAAGTTCCACGATGCCAAAGTCAGTCAGTGGGTGACATGAGACTCAAACTCCAATCACTTGAATCCCAGAACTCTTCTGTTACCACATGGACAGGTTTGAAAATAATAATCAGCGAAACAGAGCTAGTCTACAAAGGCTAAAACGAAGTGTGTACTTACTGAATTTCAGGAAATCGCAACTTTGTTACTTCCCAAAATGTATATTTCTAAACAAGAACACATACTCAACAAAATATGTACAGTCTAAACAGCAACATGGGATGTGTCCGGCCTATTTTATTCTCAAACCAGAAAAGACATAATTAAACCTACAGGAGGATGTTAAGCAACATGCCAGGCATTGTAGCATTCACTATTACCTGTGAACTCACAATGACTGTGAGAAGTCAGATGCAGCTGAAAAATGCTGCCTTACCTCTTTCCTCAAAGTCTGAGCCATAATCACCCGTAGGAGTGGACCATAAAACTGGTATTAGGGGCATTCATATTGTGTCCTCTTAATCCTCTGGAACCATCACCTCTCTGACTTTTACTAACCAGATTATGCTGCTGGTATTGATTCTTCTGACTAATGCCTCACTGTCACTAGACCTCCAATTTCAGTATAAAATATTCACTACTCCTTGAAAGGTAATATGTTAAATTGTTATCAGTCATTAACATATAGTGCTGAATGAATGTCTTTGCCCTCATTCTTTGCTGCAGCTAAGTGTATCTGAGGTTTAGAAACAAAGTAGTTTAAATTTAAGAAAATAAAAAGACAGAGAGAGACAGAGAAAGAGAGAGAGAGAGAGAGAGACAGAGAAGGGAATTTTGGAGCCTGAGCTACAATAAGGCTAACTGAGGATGCTACAGCTGGTTTCTGGCCACAGGGTTCCAATGTGGGGTAAAACAAAGCAGAGAGGAGAGGGCAGCGGGAAGTTCGGGGGAAGGCAGAGGGGGCAACAGAATGCTGAAATGGAGCAGAATAGAAGAAAGTGAAAAATAGAGAAATCAAAGGCTAAATAGAAACTTAATTTTGATAAGGTTGGCCATATTTTACAGACATCACAGATTTCTGTGAAAGGATATCAAGAAATTATTTCTAGTGAGTTAAAACATTTTGTTAAATATTGCGTGCTTTACACATTCAGCACAAATGGTTATTAATGAAATACTAATGCTTAAAGATTATTTATTTATGGTTCTCAAACAGAAATGGTATTGTATCAACTCCACTGGGTACGCTTTGTCCGGTTTGATTTTCTAATTAGCAATTCTTAGCATGATTAAATGCTAAATACACAGCTGTGTAAGGCTTCAGCTGGTAGTAACCAGTAGTGCCTAATACTGACTTTTTAAAGAGAATAACAAAAGTACTCAAATACTGGATATAAACCTTTTGAGGCCTTATTCCCTATTCAGCTGAAAGAAGTAATCAACATAAGCACTGATTGTATACAATATGTGAATAAAGCTGATATCTATGTATTATTTGTCATTTCTGTTAAAAAGTTATGTGGACTAGAGGGAAAATAAGCCTAGCTTAAATAACGTATTCAGTTGAAATCACATATAGAACATATTACATTGATTTCCAGTAAACTGTAATTTTAAAACACTAAAGTTATTACTAAGCAAGTCTAGGGGGATAAACTATACCATCCATATCAAAACATTATCAGAATCCCATATGTTCTGAAAAATGAGCTTTTTTGTAATCATATGAAAAGTCGTATACAATCTAGTGCATAAATAACTTATCTTTTCATTTTTACATTATTTCTTCTTGTAACATCTAATGCTTCTAAAAATTGGAAACAAATTCTGTCTTCATAACAGGAAACTGACTCAAATTATACATCAGAATAAATTTCTGCTTTTTAAATTCGTAAAGATCTGGTAAACAAGCCTCATTTGAAGTTTTATTTACAAAGCAAGTTACTTAAACCTTAACTGAAATAACTGGATCTTTTTTATGAGGGGGGAAAGTATTTGAACTTTACCAAAATAAATTTGCAAAAGCTTGAAGCATTTTTCTACAATTTCAATTTTTTCCTTAAAATGTTTCTAAAGAAATATTTTACAAAATCTTTTCCACGAATTCTCTATCACAAAAAGCTGAAAGGTATAATTTTTAAAAGGTAAGAAAATTATGTATACGGCTTGATGTATTTCAAAATTCTCTTTAAAATTATAGTTGAAGAAAAAAAGTCTTTCAATAAAAATGGTAATTCAATTATATTCCTTGGGGGGAAAATGTACTTTCTGTATTGTACAAAATCAAATAATATGGTGGCTTGAATTTATTTATTTATTTTTTTTGAGACAGAATCTCACTCTGTCACCCAGGCTGGAGTGCAGTGGCATGATCTCAGCTCACTGCAATCTCTGCCTCCGGGCTTCAAGTGATTCTCCTGCCTCAGCCTCCTCAGTAGCTGGTATTACAGGCGTGTGCCACCATGCTCGGCTAATTTTTGTAT
>NW_012106408.1:1020755-1023245 GCF_000951045.1 Mandrillus leucophaeus
CAAGTCAGCTTACTTTGTAAAGTTTATTTTTACTCTATCACATATCCAGGGAGGAAAAAAAGCGGAAGAAAATCCAGGGAAGCCAGGATCCACCTCATGGTCTTAAGTTTTCCCTCCTGCATTTGAACACCATAATTTTTCTGAAAATCTACCTGGTCAAAGGCCACCCTTATGAAATACTATATGTAAATGACCACTTTTATAGGAACTTCTTTGAAGTTTTAGGACAAAGGAAGACATGCTTGTCTGTCTCTTTTTCTCTCTCCTATATAATAGCATTTTCATCTCTCACAGCTCTTTCTAGAATGGATGCTCTGTTAACCAACTAATTAACTCTTTGTTTATATTAATCAGAATTCTTGAATCTTCTTCTAAAAGTGGTTCCTACAAATAGCAATAAACGCTGCTTTACAAAAATATACCCTGACAGAAGGCCAAAAGCGAATGGTGAAGATGAATTAAAACAGGGAAAAGAGTTGAAAGTTATTAGTTCTGAGGCCCTTACCTATTATTGACATGGCTGTACATGGCCATTCTATTTAGATCTATATCTTAAAGCCAGAATTGATCATTCAACAACATCATCTTAGTTTCACAAAATGGAACTGTAAGGTAATGAGCTGTTCAGATCTATGATGTAATCCAGGGCTTTTCTAGTTCTTGAAATCTAGATACATACCCATTTGTTTGGGTGCAATTTACACTAAAAATAACTTTCTAAAACAGAGAAAATATTTAATTACCAGAAAAATGATTCTCATACAAAATGCATTACATAATGCTGTTAAAATGTATGGATCACATAGATTGTGTGAGTTTAAATTAATGGTTCTCAAACAGTGGCTGGTCCTCTGACCAACAGTATCAGCATTACCAGGTAACATGGTACAATGATTAGACCCACCCCAGATCTACTAAGTGGCCTACAATCATGTACTGACAAGAATTTCATGGAATTCTGATCTAAACAATACTGAGGAGAGTGAAGGAGAATACAAAGAATACAATGGGACATTACTTTTATTTTGTTGTTGTTTTTGTTGAGACGGAGTCTCACTCTGTTGCCCAGGCTAGAGTGCAGTGGCACAATCTCAGCTCACTGTGACCTCCGCCTCACGGGTTCTAGCAATTCTCCTGTTTCAGCCTCCCGAGTAGCTGGCACTAGAGGCATGCTGCACAACAACGCCCTGCTAATTTTTTTTGTATTTTTACTAGAGAAAGGGTTTCATCATGTTGGCCAGGCTGATCTACAACTCCTGATCTCAGGTGATCCGCCTGCCCCAGCCTCCCAAAGTGCTGGAAATATAGGCGTGAGCCACCGAGCCCTGCTGGGATATTACTTTTAATGACAAAAACCACAATTACTTTTGTACCAACCTAATAAATAATATAGGAAGAAGTTAGTATAAATATTGGGGTTGGTTGCTGAGTCTGAACCTTAGATCTTAGAAGAAACTACTAAGCCTTTTTTGGCATTTCTAGGTTACTGAGTCTAGTTCTTCAGGGTCTGAGTGTGGAGGAGATTCAGTGTAACGCTGGGCTAGAAGGAAGGCAATCATTTATTTGCCTAGAGTTTTCCCCTAAACTCACTCAAAAATGAGAATCACAGAGTCAGGAGAATGGATAGGTGTGGAGCCAGCAGAATAGGGGGCTTCTGTTGAAAAACAGCAGTGTCCTACGTAAAGAAGCCAGCATTCTGATGAAGCTCCTCCCTTAATTCTTCTTTCTACCTTAGAGAAGACATATCTATCAATTTCTGTTCATTTCTTAAGAAACTCCAGGTGATCTAAGAACCACGTATGTCACACAATTGTCATCTTCCTTTTACTTCAGTGAGAAAAAGAATGGAAGAAAGAAAAAAAAACATCCCCAAGATGGAAACAGAAGTACCAGTGTCAACTGCCCGAATGAAGAGAGGTGAAACCATAGATGCTCCATCCACTCCCCTGAGAACCATTCTTCTCTTCAGCATGTGGAAAATAAGAAGTGATCAGTGATTCCATACTCTTGGCTCACTGTAAGTTACAAGGGTTATTACAGCAATAATAAGAGTAATAACTGCCACCACCAGGTACTGTCGTGGCTCTCATATACCAAAAGTCCTCTGAAGTAAGTACTGACATCCTATCATCATTTTAATTAGGCTGACTCCTTTATCCAAAAGAGTCATATGAAGATAAGACTAAAAGTCAGGGCCATTTGACTAAAAAAGTCCATGTTTTTCCACTTTGGTATTTTGTACAACAAAGAACAATACCTGGAAAGGTGAGATAAAATTTTTCATAAACAAAGCCAGAAAATAGGTAGTTTATCTTCAGTGCCACTGATTTGTCACAAGCTCTTGCTTACAACATCCTGTCAAAATCTGAGCTCAGAAATAGATCTGATAAACCCTTTGGCAGTAGAAATTTAAATTTCATAAATAGACCTGTTTGGCTTAGAATAAGAGTATTTGTGAAGAATATCATCCCCCAAAACTGGTGTCAACAG
>NW_012106408.1:1024690-1027346 GCF_000951045.1 Mandrillus leucophaeus
ATTTATTACTATATATCTACTTAGCAACAACTGAAGTTGTCCAGTGACTAAGACCACAGGTATACATACCCACCTAACTCATGGAAACATCCAATTCACCAACACTGATAATGGATGGACCTATGATACCACTTTTTCTAGTTACCCTTTATCCTTTCCTAGTCATGACTTCTCAGAATTCTTGGAGACTCCTCTTCCTCCTCTTCCTTGGAGAGTCTATAAGCCACCGCATTTATTTCCATGGCTTTCCTATAATCTTTTGGAAGGTAACTCTCACAACTGAATACCCGGCATTCACCTTTCCTATCAATTCCATGCTCACATGTTCAAACATCAATTTGACATTTGAATCCACTCATATACCCACAAGTTTTTCAAATTCAATACGCCCCCAGCTAAACAATGTGTTTTTCTAAATAACTTCTTCATCCCTTACTCTTTTGCATTAAGGAAATGCCATCCACCAGTTGCTCAAGCAAGAAAACTGGGTTTTTTAGATCCGCCCGTCACTCAACTTCACTCCATTCAATTCTACCTCCCAAATATACTTGGAATTATACCACTTCTCACCATCTCTGCTGCCATCAATACACCTCTGAGCTACTGCGACATTCACCCAATTGATCCTGCCTGTCTCCTCTCTTCCCCTTTTATTGTTCTTTTTCCACAAAGCAACCCCGATCCTTTTTTTTTTAGACAGTCTCATTATGTCCTCCAGGCTGGAATGCAGTGGCACCATCTGGGCTCACTGCAACCTCTGCCTCCCGGCTTCAAGCGATTCTCCTGCCTCAGCCTCCCGAGTAGCTGGGATTACAGGCACCCACCACCATGCTTGGCTAATTTTTGTATTTTTAGTAGACATGGGGTTTCACCATGTTGGTCAGGCTGTTCTCAAACTCCTGACTTCTTCATCTGCCCACTTTGGCTTCCCAAAGTGTTAAGATTACAGGTGTGAGCCACCACACCCGGCCCAGAGTGATCCTTTCTAAAAGTAAATCCAATCATATTAAAGCCCATCTACAGCCTCAGAAGGAAATTCAAACTTTGGACAGCACACAAGGCTTTGCATGATATCATCTCTGTTCATCTTTCTAAGGTCACCCCAGTCACTCTACCCTAGCTCCATGCCATCAGCTTCTCAATCCCCACTGATCTTTCTCAGTTCTTCAAAATGTAAAGTCTTTCCCACTTTGGGATGGGTGTTGGTTTCCTGGAATACTCTCCTTCCATCGGCTGTCTCCACCTTCTCAGGAGGCAGTACTCTGATCACCTGAGAAGACTACTTATTTTCTATCGCTGCATTCTTTTGGCTTCTGTTACAGCACTTTAGCTTTGGAAATATGCATCATATTAATTTGTTTACATCTTTATTATTTCCCCTATTAGACTAGAAGCAACACAAAAAAACTATCGATTTCACTTAACATTGCTAGCTCAGTGCCTGGCACATATTAGGTACCCAATAAATCTGCAATGAATGCATAACTAAATGGCCATCTATCCTTTTTAAGTGTGGCTATCTCTTTGTGGTTTGTAAAACCTTTTCAATGTTACACATGTGAAAAAGTTCTAAGAGGACTTTGTAGTGAAAAAAAGTCAAGTCTGTTTATCTGTTTCTCATCATGGCCTGAAAACACTAGTGGAGGAATTTAGTTAGCCTCAAGGTTTTAACAATATTTACCAAGCCAATTGCTTTTCACTGATACAAAGTCTGGAAATTTATAGTGTAACAAAACTTTTATTCCATTTTTGCAAAATAAATTAGGCAACTGCATTGGCTTTTGCAACTTTGGATTACATTAATTCAAAACATATGCATTAAAACCTATACTATGTAAGCACTGTAGTAATAGGTATGCAAATGGGTGGGACATAAAAGTTGACTGACCTGAGATGCCTCCTCTCAAAGAGTATTGCTTCCTCCATTATTTGTTTCTGAAAGATTTAAAATTCCTTAGAACCTAATGTTTTCCTTAAAGATCTGTGCAAATCAAATCTTTTTAAATGCTATAAGACCTTTTCTCTAAATCTAATTCAGCATAAAACAATTGAATAGACATTTATTAAGTAGTTACTATATTCAATGAAGTGTAGAAACAAGTCAGCTTACTTTGTAAAGTTTATTTTTACTCTATCACATATCCAGGGAGGAAAAAAAGCGGAAGAAAATCCAGGGAAGCCAGGATCCACCTCATGGTCTTAAGTTTCCCCTCCTGCATTTGAACACCATAATTTTTCTGAAAATCTACCTGGTCAAAGGCCACCCTTATGAAATACTATATGTAAATGACCACTTTTATAGGAACTTCTTTGAAGTTTTAGGACAAAGGAAGACATGCTTGTCTGTCTCTTTTTCTCTCTCCTATATAATAGCATTTTCATCTCTCACAGCTCTTTCTAGAATGGATGCTCTGTTAACCAACTAATTAACTCTTTGTTTATATTAATCAGAATTCTTGAATCTTCTTCTAAAAGTGGTTCCTACAAATAGCAATAAACGCTGCTTTACAAAAATATACCCTGACAGAAGGCCAAAAGCGAATGGTGAAGATGAATTAAAACAGGGAAAAGAGTTGAAAGTTATTAGTTCTGAGGCCCTTACCTATTATTGACATGGCTGTACATGGCCATTCTATTTAGATCTATATCTTAAAGC
>NW_012106408.1:1030841-1031592 GCF_000951045.1 Mandrillus leucophaeus
ATGATGGCCAGGCTGGTCTCAAACTCCTGACCTCAAGTGATGGTGGCTTCAATTTTTAATCATTGGTTTTTAAAAAACAAATATTACTTGTCTTAAGGCTATTTCTAATTATTGATCGTGGTTTACTAAAATAAAATCACAGCTTCACTAATACACAAATTGTAAAATTGATTCTTTTCTATGCCTCTCGCTTGTCCATCCTCTGCAAGATTCCATCTTTATGAATTATCAGAGATCTGCCAACTGTACTAGAAATAAGAACATTTTAAGAATAGAAGTCTGTATTTTAATATATGTATAAGGCTCAAAATGTTCTCTTTCACACCATCACTGAAGTGGAAGACACTTTAAAGACCGTCCAAGCCCTATCACTGACCCACTCACAATTTTGTGATAAAGAAAGATAAAGTGATCTTGCCAAGGACTAGATATTCACCTGGTTCCCAGTAGTACTCTGTCACCTCTACCAATGGTCTGATGCCACAAATGTAAGTGGATTGTTAAAGGAGAGTATAAGTTTAGTCATTTATTACTATATATCTACTTAGCAACAACTGAAGTTGTCCAGTGACTAAGACCACAGGTATACATACCCACCTAACTCATGGAAACATCCAATTCACCAACACTGATAATGGATGGACCTATGATACCACTTTTTCTAGTTACCCTTTATCCTTTCCTAGTCATGACTTCTCAGAATTCTTGGAGACTCCTCTTCCTCCTCTTCCTTGGAGAGTCTATAAGCCAC
>NW_012106408.1:1031642-1035050 GCF_000951045.1 Mandrillus leucophaeus
TCTACAACTCCTGATCTCAGGTGATCCGCCTGCCCCAGCCTCCCAAAGTGCTGGAAATATAGGCGTGAGCCACCGAGCCCTGCTGGGATATTACTTTTAATGACAAAAACCACAATTACTTTTGTACCAACCTAATAAATAATATAGGAAGAAGTTAGTATAAATATTGGGGTTGGTTGCTGAGTCTGAACCTTAGATCTTAGAAGAAACTACTAAGCCTTTTTCGGCATTTCTAGGTTACTGAGTCTAGTTCTTCAGGGTCTGAGTGTGGAGGAGATTCAGTGTAACGCTGGGCTAGAAGGAAGGCAATCATTTATTTGCCTAGAGTTTTCCCCTAAACTCACTCAAAAATGAGAATCACAGAGTCAGGAGAATGGATAGGTGTGGAGCCAGCAGAATAGGGGGCTTCTGTTGAAAAACAACAGTGTCCTACGTAAAGAAGCCAGCATTCTGATGAAGCTCCTCCCTTAATTCTTCTTTCTACCTTAGAGAAGACATATCTATCAATTTCTGTTCATTTCTTAAGAAACTCCAGGTGATCTAAGAACCACGTATGTCACACAATTGTCATCTTCCTTTTACTTCAGTGAGAAAAAGAATGGAAGAAAGAAAAAAAAAAAATCCCCAAGATGGAAACAGAAGTACCAGTGTCAACTGCCCGAATGAAGAGAGGTGAAACCATAGATGCTCCATCCACTCCCCTGAGAACCATTCTTCTCTTCAGCATGTGGAAAATAAGAAGTGATCAGTGATTCCATACTCTTGGCTCACTGTAAGTTACAAGGGTTATTACAGCAATAATAAGAGTAATAACTGCCACCACCAGGTACTGTCGTGGCTCTCATATACCAAAAGTCCTCTGAAGTAAGTACTGACATCCTATCATCATTTTAATTAGGCTGACTTCTTTATCCAAAAGAGTCATATGAAGATAAGACTAAAAGTCAGGGCCATTTGACTAAAAAAGTCCATGTTTTTCCACTTTGGTATTTTGTACAACAAAGAACAATACCTGGAAAGGTGAGATAAAATTTTTCATAAACAAAGCCAGAAAATAGGTAGTTTGTCTTCAGTGCCACTGATTTGTCACAAGCTCTTGCTTACAACATCCTGTCAAAATCTGAGCTCAGAAATAGATCTGATAAACCCTTTGGCAGTAGAAATTTAAATTTCATAAATAGACCTGTTTGGCTTAGAATAAGAGTATTTGTGAAGAATATCATCCCCCAAAACTGGTGTCAACAGTAATTTAATTGAGAAAACTGTCATTTCTAAAAATTATCAGTTAAAAATATTTCCCTTAAAAATATTGCCAGTGTTTGACTTAATACCTAAATGAACAATTCTTTAGGGCTTATTAAAGCTTAAAAACTTAATGTGTGCTGGGGTTAAAATCATGTCAGATCTTGCAATATCAATTCAAAACAAGTTTGTTTGATTCCGTTCATATATTGGATCTCCTATCATATCAGGAAATCCTTATAAGCCCATATGCTTATAGAAGCAGATGATAAGCTACTAAAAGCTACAATGCTGCTTAGAAAATTTCTGTATCAGTGAACTGAACAGTTAAGTCATTGATAGTTTCAACGGTGCTTGATTTATTTACTTCCTGGATAGATTTCTTTAGAAAGGTAATTTGGTTTCTTACTACAAAATAATAACAAAATACATGATTAACCTATAAAGCTTCTGCAAAAACATTTCACATTAATGAGTTCCCTTAGAGAATTTATTTTTTCTGCCAAACTATCATTTAACAGTTCATTAAATATTAAACTTTTACTGAGTGCCAACCATTTTTCAGGCATTCAGGCTATAGAGTATCAACCTTCTGAGGTACTCACATTCTAGTTAAGAGAGCCATCTAACAAATAAACAGAAAGTACTATCGTTTCTGAACTCAGAATTAGTAACTGGAATGAAATTATTAGTTTCTTCTAGACATTGTCACCTTCAATTTTCTGACCCCCACATAGCTAACAACATAACATAGTACTACTATACAGATGAAGCTTTACATCTCCAGCTTTAAATTTCATAAGATAACAAATTGCATATGTAATTATTAATAAAATGGCCTTAATTTTCCACAGCTGCTGCAAACCTGATTCAAGTCTTTAAGCCCCAAGGACCCTAGTCCCATATCCAAGCCTAGAGACTTCATTCATTAATGGTGAAATCAGCTTTCAATCACCATATGTAATAAGAAGTAATGGCTTCTATGTTCATCAAGGAATATCAAGTATGGAAAGTCACTATTTTGTTTCTTCGTTTCATTTTTCTTCTCATAAACTCACCTGCTCACAAGTGGCTAATCTAACGACTCTGTTGCTCAATCTCTCATTGTCCCCAAGATCATTCTCTGAGGGACTTCCAGGAAATGACAAAATGACAAACAGTGAATATCTCCTGGTCCAGTCCTTGGTCCCATGTGTTTTCTTATCTGTTTATCTCTTATGTCTCCCCAAGACTATGCTTTCTTAAATAAAAATGTCTCCACAACTGGTGAAATTAAGATGCCCTTAATACTCCTAATGTGGAAATATAGCATCTCTGAAGAGCATCAAATGAGTGCCATGCTGCCTCAAATCATCTTCCAAGACGGCAATAGCTGGCTTGACTTTCAATACTGTCCCTGTTTATACACATATTTGGAAGACAGAAAAGACTATTTTAGTTTACAATTGGGTAATGTATGGTTATCTTCTTTTCTCACTAATATTAGAGTGGCTATTCTAATTCATTAAAATAACTTACTACCAGCTGAGGCAGTGGCTCATACCTGTAATCTCAGCACTTTGATAAGCCAAAGTGGCCGGATCACTTGAGGTCAGGAGTTCAAGACTAGCTGGCCAACATACCGAAACCCTGTCTCTACTAAAAATATAAAAATTAACTAGGTGTGGTGACACACACCTGTAATCCCAGCTACTTGGGAGGGCGAGGCAGGAGAATTGCTTGAACCCAAGAGGTAGAGGCTGCAGTGAGTGGAGATCATGCCACTGCTCTTCAGCCTGGGTGACAGAGTGAGACTCCATCTCAAAAAATTAAAAAAAAATTAGAAAACCAACAACTTAGCACGGATTTTTGGGTTGCTTAATGGCTGGGACAGTATACAGACACAAATTTGGAACAAACAGATGATAGTTATAATATTAATATTATTGCACTAACTCTATCACCTATTTTTGGCAACTATTTCTATTTGATACAGTTCATTAAATATTAAACTTTTATTGAGTACCAACCATTTTTCAGGCACTCGGGTTATAGAGTATCAACCTTCTGAGGTACTCACATTCTAGTTAAGAGAGCCATGTAAAACAAATAAACAACAACAACAAAAACAGTACAACAATAACAAACAGTAGTTAAAGTGCGATCAGGTGCTACGAGAGTTCAGGG
>NW_012106408.1:1035475-1051510 GCF_000951045.1 Mandrillus leucophaeus
AAACCCCATCTCTACTAAAAATATGAAAAATTAGCTGGGTATGGTGGCACCTGCTTGTAGTCCCAGCTACCTTAGAGGCTGAGGCAGGAGAATCACTTGAACATGGCAGGCAGAGGTTGTAGTGAGCCGAGATCATGCCACTGCACTCCAGCCTAGGTGACAAGAGCGAGAGATTCCATCTCAAAAGAAAAAAAAAAAAGAATCTATTCAAATAGGGGCCTGTCTACAGACCTCCTTCTTGATCAAAGCATTTTTATTTTTTGATCTTTGTCCATGTTCTCTACTGGCCTGCAATGATAGAGTAGGTAAACCACTATATGAATGTGATCCAACCCAGAATTCTTCCCCTTAGTCCACCATCGTTTAAAGACTCCTATTAGAGGCAGCCAGGTAGTAGATGATAAGTTGTTTTTCCAGGCAGATTTCTAACATGCATTTTAAAATGATTTCTACTATCAAGGCACACAATTTCTTCACTCTACACTGACACAACATTTTGTAATCAAAAGCATTTGAATTTAGGCTGATTTAGTTTATCAAATCTCTGAAGCATAATTAAGAGTCCATATGGTTTCATTTGACTTGAGTATTAAGCACTGACAATCTTTGAGAGATATAAAACAAATAAGATTCAAAAAACTGCTGTCTCTGCATGGTTTTATACAAAATTATAAGTAAGTAAATGACTAAAATAAGTGACAAGAGATGCAATCACCTTGGAAAAACACCTAATAAACAGCAAAAGAACCCACATTACACCTGACTTTGCCACAGACTATCTGTGTGGTCTTTGATGAAGTATTTGTACCTACTATGTGAAAAATGGATGGACTATTCACTATCTCTATTCTACCTACTTTAAAGGAAAGAATAAATAAAATGAATGGAGCCAAACTATATGCTCTCTACAGGATTTCCTCAGGATCAAACATTGCTCTCTACAGGATTTCCTCAGGATCAAACATTGTGAAAGCTTATTTAAAATGTCCTTTATAAATTTTCTCCACCCTTTCATCCCAGGTTGTGAAATTTAGTCCCACTGTCCAATCATTTACAGACATCTGGAAAACCTAATCTATGCTCAGTGTAAGATACCAAGGCAATTAACAATTAAGCTGCTATATGTGAATCATGTGTTCTATGCAGCTACTTTTTGGGCCCTCCTGTGTTATTGTCACAACAATGCCCTGTAAATAATGCAGGCATTTGAGAAACTCAATAACTTTTAGAATGAAAAGGTACAGTTTATTATTTCAAATAAATCTAGTAGAAAAATCTCACTGGGAACACACGTTCATAAGCACATAAAACCACACCAGAATAAGGAATACCCGAAAGAGTACTGCACATCATTCTTCAAAATACTCTCTGCTCAAAAACTATAAATAACATTCTGAAATGAAAACAGTCCTTCACAATGATAACCTAAAAGACTTCCTGTAATAATAATACACGTATCTATGTCCACATACTATATATAACACATGCACACATGCCATGTCTGTGCATGCAACCAAACTAAATGGCACAAAGCAAACTTAGTAAATGAAAAACGCATTCCAAAAGAACCACCACAAATAGCCCAGAGGAAAAACAAGAAAGAAGTCCACAAAGAAAGTCAAGCCAATGTCAAATGAGAAATTATGGCAAATTAAAGGATATTTTGAGTAATACCTTATGTCGAGCACCAAAAACCACTAAAAAGATGCTTTTCATGTAAAACAAAATAGTGACACTAGTAAGGAAATCTGTGTGCAGAGGAATCCACGAGAGAAAAAAATGCTTGGATGGTAGAAAAAAAAAATTCCCACATGCTATGCATCTTTTTGAAAGGTAGAGTATTGAAAATAAAACATATTTTCCTATACTTATACTGCGTCATTCAAGTTGCTGCAACTCGAGACAAATGTACAGCAGGAACTGGAAGGAAAGAAAAGGCAATCAGGACATTCTTTTTCTTTTTTTTACAGGGTCTTACTCTGACAACTAGGCTGGAGTCTAGTGGTGTGATCTCAGCTCACTGTAGCCTCGACCTCCTGAACTCAAGTGATGCTCCCACCTCTGCCTCTTGAGTAGCTGGGACTACCGACATGTGTCACCATACCCAGCTAATTTTTATTTTTTGTAGAGACAAGGTTTCACTATGTTATTGAGGCTGGTCTCAAATTCCTGGACTCAAGTGATCCTCCTGCCTTGGCCTTCCAAAGTGCTGGAATTACAGGCATGAGCCACCATGTCTGGCTCCTTTTCATCATATACTTCTTCAATCAACTGACTGAAGAAGAGAGATAGCACCCAGATGAAAACCAAAGGGAGCTGGCAGAAGGGTAGTGTTCTAGTTGGGAAAAGATGACGACCTAGAGAGAACAAGGAAGATTTGTGTAACATTTTAAATGACTCAGTTAAGGAAAAGACACACCTGATTACCAAATTTTTCAGAAGCTGCTTCTAAAATCTGATGTTAGCTACCTTTAGGAAGGTGACTCTGACAGAGAAGGTTTGAGGATTCAAAACGAGCTTGGATAAATTCATGAATGGCTAAGATAAGCTGAGATTAATCCCTATCCTTTACAGTTGACGTCAGAGAGAACAAGTGTGCCCTCATAGCCTACAGTGGCTGCATATATTTGAAATGTTGTGGGTGTACAGGCCATTTCTATGTTTCCATGTTACATGAAATATATCAATATATTATTTATTAAATATAACTCTAATGGCCATATTAGAAAAGCCTACAGGTTGTATATTTCTAATCACCTTATTGCCTCATGACAAAATTCAGTCATGTGATTGTCCTCATCTATATTAGAAAATCTGGATTTACTCTTCACCGAGGCCCTGACAGAACTTTTAGTATGTAGTACCAGAGTTAGAAATCAATAATTTAGCAAAATTGTTTTGAGTGGCTATTTCCAGAGGTAGGATTAAAAGTAGTTTGAATAGAGAGAGTCCTGCAACAAGCCCTACACTTCCTAGTAAATGGGATTTGATGTTGAGGTTAAATTGAGAGATTCAATCTGAGGTTAGAAAACTCACTACAACAATAGGTATGTGTATGGCTTCTGCTAGTGTGGGATACTTAATAAAAAACAAGGATGGTGAACAGAATACCAAGGGATTTACTGATGGCTCAACCAATAAAAAGAATTTAAGTTTGACATAGAGAACAGAGTTTCTTAAAGTTCCATTGATTCCATCATTAAAATGAAATTGCAATAGAGCATGCTTTCCTCAAAACCATTACATGTACTTACTAGCTTAAGTTAACCGACTCCTTTTGGGCCCTCCTGTGTTATTGTCACAACAATGCCCTGTAAATAATGCAGGCATTTGAGAAACTCAATAACTTTTAGAATGAAAAGGTACAGTTTATTATTTCAAATAAATCTAGTAGAAAAATCTCACTGGGAACACACGTTCATAAGCACATAAAACCACACCAGAATAAGGAATACCCGAAAGAGTACTGCACATCATTCTTCAAAATACTCTCTGCTCAAAAACTATAAATAACATTCTGAAATGAAAACTCCTTTATAAATTTTCTCCACCCTTTCATCCCAGGTTGTGAAATTTAGTCCCACTGTCCAATCATTTACAGACATCTGGAAAACCTAATCTATGCTCAGTGTAAGATACCAAGGCAATTAACAATTAAGCTGCTATATGTGAATCATGTGTTCTATGCAGCTACTTTTTGGGCCCTCCTGTGTTATTGTCACAACAATGCCCTGTAAATAATACAGGCATTTGAGAAACTCAATAACTTTTAGAATGAAAAGGTACAGTTTATTATTTCAAATAAATCTAGTAGAAAAATCTCACTGGGAACACACGTTCATAAGCACATAAAACCACACCAGAATAAGGAATACCCGAAAGAGTACTGCACATCATTCTTCAAAATACTCTCTGCTCAAAAACTATAAATAACATTCTGAAATGAAAACAGTCCTTCACAATGATAACCTAAAAGACTTCCTGTAATAATAATACACGTATCTATGTCCACATACTATATATAACACATGCACACATGCCATGTCTGTGCATGCAACCAAACTAAATGGCACAAAGCAAACTTAGTAAATGAAAAACGCATTCCAAAAGAACCACCACAAATAGCCCAGAGGAAAAACAAGAAAGAAGTCCACAAAGAAAGTCAAGCCAATGTCAAATGAGAAATTATGGCAAATTAAAGGATATTTTGAGTAATACCTTATGTCGAGCACCAAAAACCACTAAAAAGATGCTTTTCATGTAAAACAAAATAGTGACACTAGTAAGGAAATCTGTGTGCAGAGGAATCCACGAGAGAAAAAAATGCTTGGATGGTAGAAAAAAAAAATTCCCACATGCTATGCATCTTTTTGAAAGGTAGAGTATTGAAAATAAAACATATTTTCCTATACTTATACTGCGTCATTCAAGTTGCTGCAACTCGAGACAAATGTACAGCAGGAACTGGAAGGAAAGAAAAGGCAATCAGGACATTCTTTTTCTTTTTTTTACAGGGTCTTACTCTGACAACTAGGCTGGAGTCTAGTGGTGTGATCTCAGCTCACTGTAGCCTCGACCTCCTGAACTCAAGTGATGCTCCCACCTCTGCCTCTTGAGTAGCTGGGACTACCGACATGTGTCACCATACCCAGCTAATTTTTATTTTTTGTAGAGACAAGGTTTCACTATGTTATTGAAGCTGGTCTCAAATTCCTGGACTCAAGTGATCCTCCTGCCTTGGCCTTCCAAAGTGCTGGGATTACAGGCATGAGCCACCATGTCTGGCTCCTTTTCATCATATACTTCTTCAATCAACTGACTGAAGAAGAGAGATAGCACCCAGATGAAAACCAAAGGGAGCTGGCAGAAGGGTAGTGTTCTAGTTGGGAAAAGATGACGACCTAGAGAGAACAAGGAAGATTTGTGTAACATTTTAAATGACTCAGTTAAGGAAAAGACACACCTGATTACCAAATTTTTCAGAAGCTGCTTCTAAAATCTGATGTTAGCTACCTTTAGGAAGGTGACTCTGACAGAGAAGGTTTGAGGATTCAAAACGAGCTTGGATAAATTCATGAATGGCTAAGATAAGCTGAGATTAATCCCTATCCTTTACAGTTGACGTCAGAGAGAACAAGTGTGCCCTCATAGCCTACAGTGGCTGCATATATTTGAAATGTTGTGGGTGTACAGGCCATTTCTATGTTTCCATGTTACATGAAATATATCAATATATTATTTATTAAATATAACTCTAATGGCCATATTAGAAAAGCCTACAGGTTGTATATTTCTAATCACCTTATTGCCTCATGACAAAATTCAGTCATGTGATTGTCCTCATCTATATTAGAAAATCTGGATTTACTCTTCACCGAGGCCCTGACAGAACTTTTAGTATGTAGTACCAGAGTTAGAAATCAATAATTTAGCAAAATTGTTTTGAGTGGCTATTTCCAGAGGTAGGATTAAAAGTAGTTTGAATAGAGAGAGTCCTGCAACAAGCCCTACACTTCCTAGTAAATGGAATTTGATGTTGAGGTTAAATTGAGAGATTCAATCTGAGGTTAGAAAACTCACTACAACAATAGGTATGTGTATGGCTTCTGCTAGTGTGGGATACTTAATAAAAAACAAGGATGGTGAACAGAATACCAAGGGATTTACTGATGGCTCAACCAATAAAAAGAATTTAAGTTTGACATAGAGAACAGAGTTTCTTAAAGTTCCATTGATTCCATCATTAAAATGAAATTGCAATAGAGCATGCTTTCCTCAAAACCATTACATGTACTTACTAGCTTAAGTTAACCGACTCCCTACTTTGATGGAAGTTACCACCTCACTTTCATTACTGGACATAAACTAGTGGTAATAACCTAGCAGAGAAGAACCTCTATTCACTTGTTTTATATTTACTTGAGTTCACTAAACCGAAGCTAAACATATATACCTGTAATTGTGCTATTTGGGGTAGAACCGAGGGGATTTTGTGTGTAATTAAAGGTAAAAATCACTTATACTCATTAAAACTAACCAATTCACTATATTCTTCTCACATACTATAATTATTACTTAATCAGAAAACTACTTCCCAGCCAGTCTATTGACTATATGGCAGAGCGGTCTCTTCAGTATTACAGAAATGCTCATTCAAAGCAGAAATGTTTCCCAGGAAAGTGGTGGACCCAAATAAAGGGACTTTGGAGGCCCCATGTCCTAATCACCTTTTAGAGTACTGTATATATACAACAACAAACCGTATCACTTCCAAAAGTCAAAATTTACTTTTACATTAAAAAAGAATTACCAAGGAATTCAGCAAACCTACTTCTGGTAGTGGGCTGGCCGGTTTGGTTAGGATTCCTCCTACATAAACAACATTAGGCAGAGTAGGTCTTGGGAATTCCAGTGCTACATCAGTACACAGCATCCACAGGCTGGACCCATGAACCAAATCATACATGGACTTCTCCGGCAGCAGGTTGTACTTCTGCATTATCCTTTCGTATTTGGGAAGAACCAAAAAGCTGACCCCTAATCTGGAAATGAGGTAAACACCGGTATTTTTCATCCTTTGCAGCAAGTTCATGCGGTCTGTGAGGAGTGAGTTAAACTCTGGGACGTATGCTAATGGAGCAGGAGCACCCACTTCAGCAGGATACCAAAGGCCAGTGGAAAATACAGCATATTTAACTCCTAAAAGATGAGCTATCACAAATCCACACATATCATTAGGATCCACCAGCAGCAGGTCAAACTTTTCTTTCTTCAGACCCTGGATCAGGGCATGGTTGCCAACCATCATGTCACAGTTCTTAGTATAGTGATCCAGTATGTCAAACAGTTCAATTGCTGTCAATCTCCCAGAGAAAATATTCCGCATCTTGGACTGTAGGAAAGCATCTGAGGTGGTACTGTTAAAGATCCCTGGGTAGCGCTGCAGGCTGTAATGATTAGATGGGGCGATGTCTCTGCCTTCAGAGAGGAGGAACACTGTATGGTGGCCTCTCTCGTGCAAGGCTGAGGCTAGCGTCTTGAAAATGTACATATGGCTTTCAAACATAATTGGCGGCACGATGATGATTTTGGCAGCCTTCACTATCCCAACAGCACTCCACAGGAGCATGAAATATGGAGTGTAAGACTTCATAGCTGTAACAACAACCAGAAAACAACTTAAAACAAAATACAATGCTCAACATTCAAAACAAGCAGTCACAAAGCATTTTTCCCCAAAAACATCTGATCTAATACTTTGTCTAAAAAAATTCACTATTAAAAATTATCCTGACAATTGTTCTAATTACCGCCTTATTTTTGAAAGATCAATTATGTTTAAGTATAGAATTGAAAGCAAAGTTGACATAAACTGAAATATATTAAAAATGGATCTATTTGGGAAGAAAACTGCATTAGTTAACTATTTTCAAACATTTGAAATAACATTTTGATAAGGTTGAATAACACATAATATATCTTTTTGGAAGGAGATCTATGAAATATCTATGGAACATCTGTTCATCTTCTAACTGAATGTCATTGTTAATCCCAGGAAGAAGAGCTGACCTTTTTAATTTCCAGGTATATGAGCATGTGCCTCTTATTTAAATCATTTTAATTAAACAGTTACATTTGCAGTTATAATTAAAGCATACCAAAGAAAGATTGTTTTAGAAAATAATTATTTTGAATGGTAGTTTGGTGATTCTGCAGAAAAGACTTTTTTCCAGAAAAAAAAATGATCTTTAACATATATTTTCCCTTTACCTAAATACCATAAGTATTTAGGTAGCAATCTATATTTATGTATCCTAGCAATCTCTATTTATGTAATCTAGGTCAATTTGCTGATACATTTCAGGGCATTATGTAAAAGAGAAACTTATAATAGAAAAACTCAAGAGGGTTAATAGATCTCAGTAAATACTTATTTAAAAAGGACTGATGAATGATTATCTCTCAGATCACACTTGCTATGTTGTACCTTTAACTCAGGTGCAAATGTCAAGTCAGATGATGCCTGTACACTTGAGGGCTGGTACTTCTCCTACTTTTTCATGTTAATAGATATGTGTAATAAAGTTGTCTTCTATTGTTTTTAGAGATAAATATACTATACATGGGGACCATAGAGTGTGCAAATACACCCACTAACCTATTCAATATAATTAATTCTTAGACTCTAAATTAGACCCCCAAATAGATCTAAACAATCACTCAAGCCAACTGGACACATTTCAAAAAACTCAAATTAGATTTATACACACATCACCAAACTGATATCTATTTTTACCCCTTAAAATACATTAACCCTCCTATTTGTATAATTCCTACCATCTAAATGCAATTTTAACAACTATACCTTCTCAACATTCAAACACTGCAAGCAACCTAAAGAAACCAATAGCAGGCAACTAATGGATTCTTCCAATAACAAGTGTGAACTCTAAAATACATATATATCCAGATGTTTTTTCCCTCTCCTACTCTAAGGAAAGTTTCAAACTATTTGAAAGTTGAAATTATACCATTAAGAATAAGTAAAAGTAATGCATATTACAAACATATAATATAAATGTCACTTACATTATTATAAGGGCTTAAAAATAATTAATTTTGGAGAAGATACTGATTCTATAGTAAGTTTACTCTACAATTACAAGATCAGTAAAGAAAGAAAATTAAGGGGCCTATCTTAGAAAAACCTTCCAAATCTTTATTCTACTGTACTGCCTCACCTATGTATCTCTCCAAAGTTGCCTTCTCAAAAATCTGAAGAAGCAAAAATGAGAGATTTTACAAGGAAATATTATCACCTCCAGGGATGAGACTAATGCCAATAAAGGTAGGTGTTCCAGCAGCTACTGCCCACTGCTGTCACTTCTTGCATATTGGAGAGGAGACTACTTGATGACAGAACAATGGTAGAAAACTGCTCTCCCCACTGGGTTCTGGATCTAGCTGAGCAGACCACAGGCATACTCTGTTCAGCTACACTTAAAACTACTTAATCTATCATAAGTAACTTAAAACAAAAATGATCATAGAGAACAAATCCTTTCACTGTGTTTTTGTTTAATTCTTCCTTTTTAATATTTTATTTCAGTAATTACTAAAAAGTAAAAAGAAAATGCATAATTTTTTAATGAACAACTGCTTATATTTTAGAATAGCACTGTCAAAGAGAAATTTCTGTAATGTCAAATATGTTCTATGTCCTCACTGTCCACTATAGTATCCCCTATCCATGTGTGGCTACTGAACAGTTGAAAATGTGACTGGTATGACTGAGGAACTGAAACAAATATTATGTAGTTTTGCTATATGTTGCTAGTGGCTACCATACTAGAATAAAGTTTTAAAGTATACAGATTCTAAAAGTTACTGTTCAGAAATACGAATACTCATGTGACAAAATACCATCTAAAAATCATACCTACTAGTTTTTCATACATCTTCATTTAACAATACTGATTACCAAGAGAGAGCTATCATTTACACAAGCATGACATTCTACTGTTAAAACACAAAATTAAACAACACTTTAATCTCATAAATACCACTGTACAGAATGACTAACACAACTAGCAACAAACACTGAGATTCCTGCTAGTCTATAATTACTTGACTATGTCTACTGAAAACATGATTTTCTGACATAATTATTGTATCATATCCTAATTTTAATATTTTGCTTTTAAAACCTTTACAGTTAGGGGTTTCACTTACAAGGTAGGATACCGTACCATAATTTCTTACCAAAATATAAGCACTTACAATATCTGTTCATCAAAATAACCAAATAAGCATTCATTGATTCACACATTGGTACTGAAGTACCTGATGCCACACAAAAATGTTTACAGTTTAATTATGACCCATCATTTTCAATATATGACTTATGGTAGCACTTGACATTTAAAATGCCAACAATATGGATTTTTTAATAGAAGGTTAAAAAACGCTATGTCTATAGTTTTTGCGTAATAACACCAGGACAGGGTTGAATGAGACTTTAAAGGTTGAATGAGATTTTAAGTGTAGTAACAGCCAAGCAATCAACTAAAGCATGAATCTACTCTTACCAATGCTTGTCAAACCTGAAGGCTAGTGATAACTGAAAATTTCCCATATTATTTTTATTATTTAACATACTTCTCAATGTAATAAGAAATAAAGGAGGTGTAAAGATAAGAAATCAGGAAACAAGACTTACTGAGTATTAAAAGATTTTCTTCACAGGAAACTCTAAAGAATTAACAAGGCAAACTAGTAAGAAAGGTCAAGATTCCCAGTTACCACATACGCCTCCCCCAACAGCTTTGATCACCAGAAATAAGTATTTATATGTTAATCTATTTATTTTTCAGAAAGACACTGGGAGTTATTCAAAAATAATACCCCAAACGACAGAAATCTTTATTTTTATGAAGCTTGCATTCTATTGGAAAGAGAGAGAAAATAAAGAAAATAAACAAAAGTACATACTATATAGCCATTTGAAAAATATTACCAAAATAAAAAGACCTTCTATATCCATTTCTTAAATATAAAAATTTTAGCTGTTGATTTCAATTAACTTAAGAATCTGAATGTTCTATTTGGTTTGAGACTATAAAAAAATTAAGGAAGTATTTATCGGTATTTTAATGTGGTTTTGTTGTTGTTGTTGTTGTTGTTGAACAGATTTCTTTTTTAATATAATGACTGTGTACATGGGCAACTGAAAATACGGAAAACCCCCAAATTAATGTTTTAACATATTACAAGCTGTTACTAAAGACCATATGCCTGGATTAAAAAAAATAGTCCAATAGATGAAGTCTCTCATTCAACCTAGCAGTTTAACCAATTTCTCTTTTCATAAAAGTTGCACATTACAGTGGTATAAATTTATCTTTTTTAACACTTCACATAAAAACATGTGCACCCTCTCCTTCTACATTTAATCATTAGTAGTCTCTAAAATGGTAAAATAAAATTGAATTTATATTAGCAAATGAAAGTGCAAGTTTGTACAGCTAGGCTCAGCAGCAAAAGTGAAGAAGAAGAATGAAAGATGAAAAGCTGACAGATGCCATGCAGAGCAAGGACTTCCATGAAGGTCCGTGTCCTGTGTGCCAAACACAGTCAACATTCCATCATTTTCTCATCGCTCTTAAACGAGCTAAACCAAATTCTTTTTCTGTCGAAAGAAATATTAAATCTTTATTTTCCCCAACATAATTTGTGATCAGGTAAGGCAAAGATAAGTCCACCATCACTGGGGATAGCACCAACATACAGACTTCAGAAATAGCCCTGAATCATCAGTAACATTCTCTCGTGGTAACATCAGAAGGAATGCAGCTAACAAATTAAATCTGTAATGTTGTCACATTGTTCTAATTTATTTGATTAGTTTATCTGGAAAAACTTTATAAATACATTATGTAAGAGAGCAGTAAATTATTTTCTTGCTTTGAAAAAAAGATTTTTCATATTTTAAAACATTTTAGTCTGCTTTTGCAAAAGGAGTTGCAAGAAAAACGTGACAGCTGGGTTTGCAGAATGTCCATGTACAAGTTGTATTTATAAGAACCTGGTAATCTGCCTATAATTTGCTTCTACAAATAGAGCTCTTTGCAATAATATTTAAACAAACGGGCTTAAACTCTTCCCCTATTCATTCTACTTGTAGAGCAAAGAGGTACTTATTTTTCAAGTATTATAAAAGGTAAAAATTTTTTTGCCAATTTTACATTTTAAGCTTTCAAGACCAAAAAAATCATGCCTAGTCAGCCCATTTCTTTTATAATCAAATTCTCTTGTCTTTTAAAGAATGCAGAAAAATATTGATTGCAAAGAAGGAGCACACTGGAAAAAGCCATTTTAAAGTATTGAAGAATGAGACGTATTTCTTTTTTCCTATTGATGAAAATTATTAGAAAAGCTATCCAGTCTGTCGTCTTTAGCTAGTTTTAACAAATATTTTCAAAATGATGACCAAGAACTCTTTAAAATACAGAAATAAATGTTGAATTTCATCAACAGTGTAACTGTTTTCTGCATCTAAAGTTTACACGTTTGTTCAGAAGGAAATACAAAGAATGTTAAAGGGAATCGATATTATACTCATTATTTAATCATTCGTTATTTTGAACTTGTTCAGTAACTTACTATGTAAGAATTATAAAACTTCTGAGAAACCAAAGAAAACATGACTAAGAACTGTGTATAATATAGACATAAAATGTTCTCAAATATAGTACAGACCTAAAACTATCATGAACTCCTAGTAACAAATCCCTTCAAAGGTAACAAAATGATTTTCAAGTCTATCTGAAAAATGAAATTGTAAACAAGCAAGAAAACATGGGAAACTGAGGAATAATCAGTAGGCTTGCATTTTCAGTTACTAAAATATACTACAATGTTACATTAAAATAAGGTTAAATCAAAATAATCTAGTGATGGTAGAAGAAGAAAGTTGGACCAATGCCAAAAAGAAGGCCCCAAATATGTACATATGTTTGTGATGTTTGCATATAGTATGTATTGTACATGAATATATATTACAGTAAACATTGACATTTCAAATCAGTGGAGAATGAGCAAATCATTCCAATAACTGGATTGCTCACTTTTTAAAACTTTGAAAAGAAGTTAGGAACTTATTTCAAACCATGAAACAAAACAAATTTCAGACCAGTTCAAGAGTTAAATAAAATAAATAAATAAATCTACAAAATAATTGAAAAGTTAGTGAAAATGTGTAGTACTTAAGCAGGGAAGAGTTTTCTAAATCAAAATCTCAAACAACAATCTAAATGTAGACACTGACAGACTTGAATACATTAAAAATGTAGGGACATCAAGAGAAGGAGAAGACAAGCCACAGATTAGGAGAAGTTATTTGGAAAAAGGTATGTCTGATAAAGGAGTGTTATCCAAAACACACGAAGAGCTCTTAAAACTCAACAATTATTTAAAAAACCCAATTTTTAAAAAATGGATCACAGGCCTTCACTGACACCACACCACAAAATGTAGACAGGTGGCAAATAAGGATATGCCCTACAACATATCTCATTAAAGAAATGCAAATTACAACTATGAAATACCATTATACACCATTAAAATGGTCAAAATCCAGAAAGCTGACATATTGCTGACAAGGATGTGGAGCAACAGGAACTCTCATTCATTGTTAGTGGAAATGCAAAATGGTACAGCCACTTTGGAAGACAGTGTGGTTGTCATACAAAACTAAACATATTCTTATCACACTCCTACAATCATGCTCCTCGGTATTTACCCAAAGAAGATAAAAAATGTCCACATTAAAACCTGCACACAGATATTTATAGCAGCATTACCAAATTGACAAAACTTTGAAACAACCAAGTAGGTGAATGAATTAATAAACTGGTATATCAGACAATAGATTATATTTAGCGCTAAAAAATGAAATGGACTATTAAGCCATGAAAAGACATGGAGGAACCTTAAATGCATATTACTAAGTAAAAGAAGTCAATCCGAAATAGCTACATACTATTATGTTGGCACAAAAGTAATTGTAGTTTTTGCCATTACTTTTAATGCTTTTTGCCCAATCTAATATATAATTTTACACCAACCTAATATATGATTCCAACTATGAAGACATTCTGGAAAAGGCAAAAATATAGAGCTCACAACAAGATTAGTGGTTGCCAAGGGTTAGCGGGTAAGGGAGAGACACACAGAAAAGCACAGAGGATTTTTTAGGGCAGTGAAACTGCTATGTATGATACTATAACGGTGGATATATGTCATTATACATGCATCCAACCCCGTTAAATGTACAACACCAAGAACGGACCCTAATATAAACTATGGACTTTGGATGATAACAATGGGTCAGTGTAGGTTCATTGACTGTAATAAATGTACCACTCCAGTGCAGAATATCCATATTGCAGGAGTTTGTGCATGTGAAAAAAGGGAGTACTTGGGAAATCTCTGTATTTTCTACTCAATTTTTCTATGAACCAAAAACTGCTCTAAAATTAAAGTTAATTAATTGTTTTAAAAGGCTTTCATGCAAGCAGCCCATAATATTTATCTTGGAGTTTTATATAATTATATAAGTATCTTATTTTCATTACATAATTTATTATAATTAGAAAAGGTAATATAATTATCTTATATTTTAATATAATTATGTTATTATAGCAGCCTACATTATTTATATTAAAGCAACCTGAAAAATATTCAATAGAAAGAAAACTAAGCAATACAAATAAAATACGAAGACATATCAAATGCACCATAAACAAATAAAATGACAAATGATATCCTAGAAATACAACCTGCAACATACATAATAGATACTTAACTTCCTTAAGTATTCTCCTGAATTCATTTAGTGCAGGAAAGGATTATTACCATCTGCAAATCTTGAAGATATGTTAAATTCTCAACAACTGGGATTGATTAAATAGATTGTCATTCATTCATATAATGCAGCCACTAAAATAATCTTATAAAAAGAATACGGCATAACATATTCAAGATTTAATGTTGACTGAAAATTAGGATACTAAACAGTATACATATCATGTAGCACTTTGCAAAATATATACATGTGTACATATATGGGAATGGTACTTGCCAAAATAGTATGATTTTTCTCTGGATAGTGTGAATTACAAGGGCTTTAACTTTTTCCTTCTATGTATTCACAAAGGAATTCACAGTGGGCATGTGTTACTCTTACTGAAATAAAAATACTATTTTAAAGTAACATATGATAAAAAATAACTCATTCACAATAACAATAAAGGGTACAACATACCTTTTACATTACTAATATAGACTATTTGTTGGCTATAACATGGCCAGACTTCCCCTGAAGATAGATACACAGGAATATTTTCTAAATGTATAGAAACACTTTTGTTTTCATGAAAGAAAATATTCTAAAATAGTTCATCTTTCCCATGTTATAAATAGACTGATGGGTTTCTTTCAGATCCCACTGGATGATTTGTTGTGTTTTGTTCGGAATTTAATCAAAATTATACCTATGTTCATTGGAAAAATATAAAAACAAGAGAATACATTTTTTAAAAAGGAACAGTAATGATTGGGAATATTCATATAAATCTTAAAACATATTTTTAAAATCCAGTAATTAAAAACTGGAACTAGTCCAAAAATTCTACATGAAATCAATGGATCAGTGTAGGAAGCCTATTGGAATTCCCTGAATAAATATAAACATAATATATGATGAAGGAAGTACCACAAATAGGTGAGGAAAGAATAACTTATTCGACAGTGTTAAAAATTTGCTTTATATTTGAAACATAAAATCACTACATGTTTTACCTTAAACTTTCCTTAAAGTAAATTGAATAGCATAGTGTTAAAAGTTTTTTAGATAAATCCATTAAAAATGTTTAGTTTTAAAGGATTATCTGGAAAGAGAAAAAAAATAAGAATAAAGCAAAGAAAACAATCGCTTTTACAAATAATAGTTTTAATTGCATACTCATTAATATTTATGGAATGTTTAGAACATCTGGAGCAGTCAGAGGTTTCCAGTTTAAAACGGCAGATTAAAAAACGTGTTTCCTTTCCTTTTCTCCCAAAGCTCCATTGCAAATTTGAGTGAAGAATATAAAAGAAAATAAATACACACTAGTTCTGAGAAGTGGTATCAGGCATTGACAGGGTTACAGTGGAATGATTGAACAAATGAACAAATTAGACTTGTCTCTTATAAAACCGGCAAGGATGTTATTTTTAGTGATAATACTCAACTCTTGCAAAGGCACAGTGTAGTCTTAAGAAGTTGGTGAGGCCAGGTGCGGTGGCTCAAGCCTGTAATCCCAGCACTTTTGGAAGGCCGAGACCGGCGGATCACGAGGTCAGGAGAGCGAGACCATCCTGGCTAACACAGTGAAACCCCGTCTCTACTAAAAAATACAAAAAACTAGCTGGGCGAGGTGGCGGGCGCCTGTAGACCCAGCTACTCGGGAGGCTGAGGCAGGAGAATGGCGT
>NW_012106408.1:1053340-1068609 GCF_000951045.1 Mandrillus leucophaeus
ACAACCTTCACCTCCCGGGTTCAAGCAATTCTCCTGCCTGCCTCAGCTTCCTAAGTAGCTGGGATTACAGGCGCACACCACCATGCCCAACTAATTTTTGTATTTTTTTTAGTGGAGACAGTGTTTCACCATGTTAGCCAGGCTGGTCTCGAACTCCTGACCTTGTGATCTCCCTGCCTCAGCCTCCCAAAGTGCTGAGATTACAGGCATGAGCCACCACGCGTGGCCTAAAGGAAAGGTTTTAAACCATTAGTGCTCCAGAAAACAAGTTAGATTAGCTACAATGCTCCTGTGCCTAGGTATCAATGGTTCATATATGCTGAAATTTGAAAAAGGAACACCCTAATATACTATTGATATATTTTAAAGATGAAAATAGACTTTTATAAAGCCCCTGTATTTCCCATTTTTCCAAAGAGACTAAAGCTAAAATACCAGAGTTTAATACCATATGTGACTCCGGTAACATTACTTTCTTTTTTTTTGGAATACATTAACTCTCTTTATTTTGTATTTTTATTTTTAACTCTTAAGTTCAGGGGTACATATGCAGGTTTGTTACATAGGTAAACTTGTGTCATGGGGATTTGTTGTACAGATTATTTCATCACCCAGGTATTAAGCCTAGTAGTCAACTATTTTTCCTGATCCTCTCCCTCCTCCCATCCTCCACCCTTGCTATTTAAAAAAAAGTGGGGAATCACCTTTTTCTACCACTTGAAAGAATCATTCCTCTCATTTCTGCAATTTAAGAGCTACTCATTGTTAATAACTCTGAACTGGAAAGCATTAATGTGGATGAACCATTGAACCATATAAGAAAAAAATGACAAGCACATAAACTACATGAAATAAGTTGATTTTTGAGAGTCTATCATCCCAGCGTCTCAGCAATTCATTATTTTAAACAAGAATTAATCAAAGTATCTTTGCATTAAAGGAAAAACAAAATAAGTGCTTATGGAAAATATAAAATCATTTCTAAATATGGTGAATTATATTTAGAAAAATGAAGGGGGTGATTTAGTTTAAAGCAGATGATGTAATCTGAAAGGGCTGAGGTTCTCAGTACTTTTAAGTTTCCCTGGCATTTACTATTATGTAGACTGTAATAATGTGAGCAAATCCACCAATCAATTGCCACAAGAGGTCAAACTTTGTACTATATAGAATACTGTAACAGAAACCTCATCTCTCTTCAAAGCACCTCCTACAAGTAAGCCTTGGAAAATGCCATCCAGCAAAATAAAAATAAATAAATATGGATTCAGTTAAATAAATATTCATTGAGTATCATTACTGGTGCTTTTAAATAAATATAAATTTTATTTTAAAAATATTTTTTTCTGCCTTTCCCTAGTATGACTTAAGCTCCATAAAGGTAGGGATTTTAGTTAAACTTGGTAATTGCTTTAT
The DNA here is from genome assembly GCF_000951045.1 of Mandrillus leucophaeus. Classification (NCBI taxonomy): domain Eukaryota; kingdom Metazoa; phylum Chordata; class Mammalia; order Primates; family Cercopithecidae; genus Mandrillus; species Mandrillus leucophaeus. The sequence continues at coordinate 1,054,757 of NW_012106408.1, forward strand.
TCTCATTGCCTAGCTAAGTAGTAAGCACTCAACATTTATTTACTGAGTAAATGACTGCAATTATTATTTTGAAACAGGATATATAGATGAACCACATGCATCTCCACTATCAGCCCCACTTTTTTCTTTAATTGTAAATAAATGAACCTTCTAATTATATGAATTTTCTTACTTTTGAACAAAATTCTGAATCAAAAGCTTTTGCTTGAGGTACTAAAGTTATTTACATAACTCAACTACGGAGAAAATTTCTGGGCTAATGTGGACTACAGGTGGAAGAAGAAAGTAGCAAATAAAAGTACTGATTTCACTACAGCTTTTCCTTGAATCTGGGGTCTTTCATTTTACACATTCACAGTAGCATTATAAATGACCAAGAGAACTGCCTTTACCTTTAGTAATAACAAAAAGTATGAAAGGAAACTAGAACTTAGATGCTAGGCATAGGCACATGAAAGACAACTGTGGCCTTTGTTGTTTCTTCCAGTAATGGAATCCACCCTACTTTAGTTTGGCTTAAGCCAAAAAGGCAAAAGACAATTTTTCTCTACCTCTGTAATAGCTGGTTTTAGTTACATAAATAAGTTCTACTCAATGATAGTGAAATGGAAGCAGAATTGCTATGTGCAATTTCTAATGTATGCCCTTGGAGTTTCACTTTTCACTTGCCTGCCAGCTGGAATGAGACATGGTAATGATTAACATCCTGGACCATACAGACAGAATTATAAACCAGAAAAGGTTTAACAACAAAGACACTTGGGTCCTGAGACTGTGAAACCATAAAACCAGCCCTGCCTGCTTATGCCCAAATTATTGTGTGTGAAGTAACTGAGCTACCTTTTCTAAGTCACTGAAGCCCTAGGGGAACTCAGGAACCTGGTTTGCCTAGAACTTGGGGGGGGTGGGGAGGGAGGGAGTTTCCCAGGATGTGGAACTTTCAGTGCTAAAACTGGGAAAGTCTTGGGCACACGGGGACGAGCTGGTCACCCTATAGCTTTGACTTAACATACAAGTATCAATAAACAGCAGATGTTTTTAATTGCTACATGCCTTCCCTGCATTACCAGCTTTCTAAACACTAAGTCACTTCATACTGAGATCACATGAAGGCAAGAAAGTGGCCCCCACTTTACAGATAATAAGACTGAGAGGATGAAAACTTGACAAAGATCTAGTATCTGGTAAACTAATGTACTCATATCCCACTACGTGAAGGGAGAAAGACAAGAAAGCTTAAAAAAAAATTGTTAACTGTGGACCAACTGCGGAAAAATCCAGCTTTATATCCACTTGGTTGTTAAATAGCCTGGGTTTTAAACATGTATCTTTCATCTGTAGGCAATTCTTGTTAATCTTAAGTTATTTATGGTAACTATTAGCAAGTAAACTACTAAAAGCAAAGAATCTCTTAAAATAACATTGTAGAATGGGAACATGTTGATTTCAGGTAGGAGAAGAAATAATTCAGAAAATTGAGGCCACCTGTTGTTGGTTAAAAGTGCCCCCTGCCCAAACAACAAACAAACAAACAAACAAACAAAAAAAAGGTCGGGCACCTTGAGAGTACAATCTGGGTAAAAACCTCACACTGACAGAACTCAGTTTGGCTGTCAGTAGTTAATAAATATAGGTAGCTCTAGATTTTCAAAACCCTCCACATTACTAAATATTTTTCATTCCATCAGAAAAAGTAAAGAAATTTATGTGTATAGAAGCCCACAGCTTAACTGCAGGAATAAAACTGAAAAATGCTGAATGCAAAGGAAGAAGGAATTTGGTTCCATTTCACAAACTTAATGAAATAAATTAATCCAAAGTTCCCTGTCAGAAGTTTTTGGTAAAAAATTCTAACACTATCACTTTTGCTTTTAAAATATTGCTTTGCCTGATAACAAAAGCAATATTTTAAAAGAGCATAATGAAAAATATTGTATTACTATTCCATTCCTTACACTAGTATGTCATCTTATGAAAAATAAGATGAATAGAAATCTCTACAAGTATTACAGAGACAGACCTTTCTTTACACACATGAAATACTGAACGGAAGAGACCATTAGGAATACCACTCAAAAAATTCAATTTTGCACCTGGAACATTCATAAGTGCCAAGAGGAATACAAAAGAACTTCTTATGAAGGAGAGGTTATAAAGAAAGTTGTTGTTGCTGTTGTACCATTCCAAGCTAGGTGCACTTAACACTTCTTCAACACAAGTATCTGCAGTTATCTCTTTTCAGACATCTACAGTACAGGTGGTGAAGCTGTAATGAGAAACTCAACCCTATTCGCTTATCAGTGATAGCTGGCTTAGGCCCACCTGGGGAGTTTCTCTGCAAGCACTAAACAGGAAGGTAAGATAAAAACAAAAATATAGTGAGAAAATAAAAATAAGATAATACGAATATCAACAGACTGCACTCAGTACCTTGTACATAGTATGTATCCAATTAATGCTTGATGATGGTGATTAAATTTAACTATTTAGAACACAAACATATAATCACATAATGAAGTTGTTTTCAAATTCTGGCATCCAGAAGAATCACTTCAAGTACTTACTAAAAATACAGGTTCCAAAGTCACCTCAGCAAATAAGCTGTTATGGAGTCTAGGGAAAAACCCAAGAATCTGCATATTTAGTAAGCAGCTGGGGATATTTGTGCAATTCTCCACTGGATTGACAGATAAGGATCTACTACTCGCTACTTATGTGCAATAAGAGAAATATAGCTAATACAATGAAAGTAATGTGGATCCAACTATCAAGACCTGAATTAAAGCTCAATTATCTTGGAAATTTAGAAAAGCATAATGCACACAGCCCCAGATTCCCAGGAACTCAGAATAAACAATTCCAAACAACTTTCTGTTTAAATTTCTGTATACAAAGTACCAGCAGTCTCTCAGGAGCACATGAATAGTTTTAGTACTTAATAAGTAGTAAAGACATATAGTAGTTCCTTTCATTTTTATTTTGTTTAATAGTCAACTTCCCCATTATTACTTAATTAATTAAATTCTAAACTAATTTGAAGTAGTGTGTTAGTAAAGTATTATCAAGATCGATTTAGATAGATAATTAAAATAATTGCTAATGCATATATAAAATGTTGGGGTTTTTTGGACATATATGGTACTTGGTAACCTAAGACTATCTTTTCAGTTATCTCACAGTTCAATTAGTTTAAATTATAAAGATATCATTTTAAGTGACATATAATGAAAAGAAAAATAAAATGATTGCAGCATGCATCTATGGATCCGCAAATCAGTAGCCTTTGTCATTTAGGCCAAGTCATTTAATTTAGGTCCCTAATTTTCTTCACCTGTCTGGTGGGGCTATGAAATTAATTTAAAATATTCCTTACTATTCTAAAACTTACTGGGAAAAAAAGGGTTTAATAATAGGTTTAATGAGATTGATATCTTTGGTTCATCAAAAGTAGTTAAGGTGAAATCAATAAATTCTAAGAAACAAAATGAAAGGAAAAAGAATTTACCTTGATTTTAAATTTTAAGTTATAGAGAATCATTAATGTAAGACACACTTTATAGGGATACTATTAAAATATAAATTGTGATTCAGTACATGTAGGGTGGGGCCCCATCATACCTATTTATGAAACAAGCTCTCTAGTGATATGGGACTACTGGTGCTTGGAGTGCATTTTGAATAAGCAAGGATTTACAGCAAAACCATGAGGCTGAATAAAGAGTAATGAAATGATCAATAACATGGTTAAGCAAATCAACAATACCAATAACCTATTGGAAAAGAATATTTTTAAATTAAACATACATGAAAGGACAATTTGCTTAAAATAATAAAAGAACCTAATAGATCTAATGGGCAATTTTTAAAATGAACCGATATGTGGTAGATGCGCCAATCTTTGAACATATGGCTATAGTCCAACTGCACATAATAATCACCTGGGAAGCTTTGGAAAAATAGAGATGCCTGAAAACCTGCCATCTACAATGAAATTCAATCAAATAAGAATTTCTGGGGATGAGGCCTAGGACTAAGGGTTTTGGACTTTTTTCAATCCTCTTCCCCTTTATTCCCTGTGATTAAAAATTAAGAAAATCTAGGCTACACTTACACAATGTCATAGCAAAGTATACCAAAATAAACAACTAATTCAACCCTGTGGCTTTTTTTTAATAAACTGAGAAATGTATAGGTTTATCTCAACTAAAAATATTTGTTGATGCCTCAATAACCAATTAGTAAGTAAAATAAGATACGAGTTTAGTTTATAAAACTAACCCGGAAAGCATTCTAAAATCTAAACTTAATTTTTCTTTTGTCCTTAAGATGATCAGAATTTTTTCGTTTTGTGAGAAAAGTGAATTGACGAGATATCTATAAGTGGGTCTAAAACTTCAGCACGCCTCACAATCACCTGGGGGGCTTGTTAAAACACACTGTGGGGCCTGCCCTCATGGTTTCTGATTTTACAGATCTGGGATGAGTCCAAGAATTTCCATTTCTAACAAGTTACCAGGTAACACTGATGTTTCTGTTCCAGAAACCAAATTTAGACAATAAGGATAAAAGTTTGTAATTTTTTAAAAATGCAATTTTCCTTTTTAATAAAGAAAACAGTGGTATTAAAACACTTATGTCTTGATCACATACCTCATTTTAAAATATATATATGTATATATATATATGTACATATGTGTCTTCTAAGTATCTGTGATTATACAGGTAAGAATGTATAGTTTTGTGTCTTCTAATATCTATGTGTATATACATATACGTATTTATATCTATATATATATGTATCCTAAAGAATAAGATATGGGTTTCTATTTCTACAATTCCCCAAGACTAGCCTGGTACAGTTATCTCCACGCATCTGCATCATGTGATAAACATTCAGCAAACAATATGGAAATTCTTTGTTTTGATTCTGATCCCATCTTTACACAAGTGAGAAAAGTTTCATAAATCATACAACTGAGATTATCTGAGGCTTTACAGTCTAACATGTATACATTTTCTTTTAAAAAATACAAAAACAATGATTGATGTTTTAAAATGTTTGTCAGTACTCTTCATAATTCTCTTTTATTGGGATTTTAATTAGAATACAGCAAGTGAATCTGGTGAATATCCAGATCAAATTTTCATCTTCTCCTGCAATGAAACATATTCACATGTAGGAGAAACAGCTTTCACCACAACATTACTAGAGATTCTTAAGGTTACAGTAATGTTGTAGAATCACAAAAGATCATGGGATTCTTTCCGCCACTAATGAAGATATCCTTTCTTTACTATCACTAGTTTAAATGTATTTTTAACATTATTAAGAGTCACAAAATAAATTTTCATGTAATGTATCAAACATGTTTTCAGGACAAAACTGGCCAAATATAAACAAGCAAATTAGAACAAGAAACAAAATTCTAGGTATTTCCCTATTCAATTATTTGAACATCCTCACAGGTGAACAAATAACAAACTTCCCTATTTTATAAAATTCTACCATCATCACTAGGACAAGGTTGTATTAGATAGGTTGAGTATTAGATAAAAAACAGCAGTTTTATTAGTCCCCAGAAGTGGAAAAATGTTGCTAGTTTCTGCAGAAAAACAGAATGAATTTATCTAATGTTCCTTTACTAACAGGTAAGAATGTACAATTTTGTGTCTTCTAAGTATCTATGATTATAACAGATACTCACCACAATGAGGCAAGTCCAGAGAAAGTCTTTTGCGTATCATTGCCATTGTCTTGTGAAAATTAGATAAATATACTTAAACATTGACACGATATATTTGTGCCAAAATGATGCTAAAATTTTAAAAGCCAAACTATTATCTGACATATGGCAGTGACAATTTTGGAGAGTGTTTATATGGTACAGATAGAAGATGCTGGATTAGGACCTAGGAAATCTGAATGCTAGTTCCGACTCTGCCAGCGAATAATTGAACTAGCTGTGTAATGCGAGACAACCACCCCATAAAGACTTTGCCCCTTTCACTACAAATGAGGAGTTTGAAATCACCTACCTTTAGTTTTTAAATTGTGACTCATTTATTTTTTTAATGAAAATATGTTTTTTGACAAACTAAAGATACCATTCAACCATGTCTGAATATCTTATCTCTGATCAATAGTGTTTGTCCAAGGTGCATGAGGAGACAAGAGACTGCACCCTCTAAGAGTTCATACTCTCCTTAGAGGCAGAATGAAACCTAATTGTTAACATGAATATATGTACAAATCAAAGTCACAGAAAAGTGACAGAGACTGGGAAGCCACAGTCTAAGGTGGGACTTGAGTGTCAAAACCTTGGGTGAGAATTTAGAAGTGCAGAAGAAAAAAAAAGGCAGGACATCTCAAGAGGGGGGATATCCTGAAATGAATGCCCCAGTGGGTAAATAGAATAGAATCCTATTGAGGAGTATGAGAAAATAAATAAGTCTGATCAGAAAGCAGCTAGACAATAGAAAGCCTCGAAAGCCAGGCTAAAAGTTTTAGATCTCCATGTGAAAATAAACGCATAGTCAAATCACACTCGAAGGCAAGTGGGTCAGTAAGGACAAGTGACTGATGGTTATGGGCAGTGGGAGGTGATGGAAGGTCAAGGTAATGGTGAAAAACAGTCATTTAACACCAACGGTGAAGAAGTGATGCAGAACTACACCAAGACATCAGGAGGTGAATGGAAAGTCTCAGGCATGGGAAGAAGGTCTTCATGAAGGACATAGTGATCAAATTAGGAATAGATTAGCTATAAAGGGTAAAAAAGAGTGAATTCCACAACACCAAAATCTGTCTTTGAAGACTGAGACAAATGGGGATGTCAGATCTGAGTTAGGAAGTTGAGCTGGGAACTCTAAGCTCTTGAGAGTATAGAAGAAATCACAATTAGAAGTACAGATTTGTGAATCATCTATATATAAGTAAAAATCCAGTCTATGAGCATCAAGAACTACACCAAAAGACTGAGATCAGAGAAGAGGAGAGGTGCTGGGACAAAAGATGTTATTAAAAATGCCAGGAAAGAAGAAGAGGCACAACCAAAGATCAGATGGGGAGTCTCACCATTACAGATGAGAAAAGGGAAGGGACTCTCAAGGAGCAGGAAAGAAGCATGGAGCAGAGGAGGAGATTACTGAGGACTACAGTGAAATTACTTAAAGGTAATTTCAGTGGGATCAAGGTTCAGCATCCCCAGAACACGAGGCAGGTGGTGAGCTGTAGTTCAAGAACTTGCTCTAGGCAAGAAGCTTTAGTTTTAACATCAAATTCCCCGGACTAGATTGTCATTTTGACTCAAACGGTTACTTGGGACTCTATCAAGTTATGAGCTGTAAAATGCTACTACCTATAGGGCAATGCTCCAAGAGCAGAATGAGGACTAAACAGTAGAAATATATGTGTAAGAGATTTGCATATATTTTTTTATATATGGGGAAACCAAGTAGTATCTCTAATATAAGATTAGTGTCAGAGATGGTTAACTGTAACAGTTTCCCACCAATATTCCTAGCAAACTTCAGCCCTGCCCTGACAAGGTGTTCCCTATTTTGGATGTTGAGGACCACAGGCATGTGGGGGGTTTTGTCAGTTTTAATTAAATTCATTCTCAGATCAATACCATGGTTTCCTGCTATAACACACTCAGTTTACATAAAGCCCAAATATGACACTGAAACACTATTCTTTTCTTCTTGAGTTTTTTTTTCTCCAATATTTTTCCCTTCCTTCTCCCCATCTTGTCCTTATCCCCTGCTTCTAACTTACTTCCCCTTACAGTTTCTCTGACTCTCACTTTATCTCCATTAAGATACATTCTCACAAATGTCTACAAAGTATTTTCAAAACAGGAGAAAATAAAGTCAGTGATCAGCATGAACATTCCTTAAAACAGTTTTATTCTTGGCCTTTATCCATACATTTCACCATTTTTCCCTCCTTTTGAATAGACAGGTAAACCTGTTTGACTAGTTTTCCCCTAAGAGCTGCTCCCCAGATTGGCTTGGTGAGAACAACTCAATAGGGACAGCAGCACAAATGCAAAATCTATGTAAAACACAAGGGCCTTCTTCATGAAAAGAACCCAGAGGAAAGGCCTCCTGCGGAGCACTAACAGCCTAGTCTTACAACAGCTCTCTCAAAGCAGGAAGACACCACCACTGAATCACTCATTCCGTTGCTAGTAAAAACAATTTTTTAAATTAAAATTTAATTCTTCCTGTTGATGCCTCTGAATAATGGATATTATGAGAATGAGGTAGAATCAGATTAAGACTTAAGTGTAGAAGTTTAACAAATTCCAACAGATGAGACTATATTCAAGATGTGTTATAGAAGTGTGTCCAAGTTTGTTGTTGTTGTTGTTGTTGTTGTGTGTGTGTGTCTGCTTAATTAAGCCCATTAAAAAATTTGAATTTGCAAAACAGGTATTAATAATCAAAATAGGATTTTTTTCTATGGTAAATTGTATGTTGCTATTCCTCTAAATAGCAAAGTCCCTGGGTATATTTAATATATAATGTGCTTTAATGTCACTATCCACAATTTTTTTTCTGTAAACTATTTCTAACATACAGAAAAATATAAAGATTAACATAACAAACATCTGTATGCCCATCACTTAACATTTAAGAAATGTTAAATGTTTGCCCTATTTTCTTAAATTCTATAAATATGACTCAATTTATAAAAGTTGAATTTATATACAGCTTTTCAGGAACCTATTAGAGAACATACAGCATGTTTACGCACTTGATTCTACTTTGTAAATTCATTTAAACTTAATGTTTCACTTGGAAGAAAACTAGCCCCATAGTTTTTACTTATTAAAGCAAGTTATAGCTAATGTAATAACTAAAAAGTCATGATTTGGTGTCTTGAAGTATTTTGAATATTAAATTTCTTCAAAACAATTAAAAAGCACAAAATGATTTCACAAATATTTTGTTATATAATATTCTCAAATCAAGCAAATTTTTACCAAATCAGATATGAATGTAAACGTCTTTAATGAACTAGACTCCTTGCAGATGCATTTCTGTTACTTACATCAAGTCAATGGAAATAGATTATACCTTCAAAATAAAATCAATACAGTGATTACTCCAAATTAACAATTCAGATACATAGTACAACGCTACAAGCAAACTATTTCTGAAACGTTCCTACTATGCATCTTTCCATCTAATCTAAATATTTTAATATTTACACGAATGTCCATCCAGAGAATACGAACTACACTGTCCTAGATACCCTGCCATTCATAAACCAAAGGTACTATTTTTATTTTGGCTACGCACTCCTAAATGCTTACCTAAGTGTGGCATTCTGTATAAGTCAATTTCAACTTGGTATCTCTTATCTCTGTAAGGGAGTGTTGAGCATGACAATATACAGTCTAAAACTGAGCTGGTGAATATATAACATGGAACTAGAAGAAATCCTAAACTGAAAATCACCTGCTCAGATTACTATGCTTTACAAATAACAGGACCATAAATCATGAAGGACTAAGCACAGTGGGGGAAAAAATAAAAGCACCGAAACGCAACTGTAAAATAGAGAGGTGCTGATAACAAAGAGTGTGGCTAGCGATTTTCAGGTAAAGAATATAATCAAATATTAAAACTACAGACAAAAAATTCATTTCATCTTAAAAATATGGAACATCTAATTTTGTTTTGTTCAACAAATATGTAATGAGACAACAATTATTTATAATATGGCTTACAACCTATTAGTAAACAGTATGTTCAATTGTTGATTCCCACACCAGTGCAAAGATGTAAACATTTTCTCAAATTATGCAATAATTACACAGTAATAAAATTATATACATATTAAAATAGAAATCTAATTTAAAATGTTTATCTCTAATATAAAGCATCACTTCATTCAAACAGAAAATCCTAGGAAAAAAGTAGGTATATTTAAATATTACCATAGTAATCTAAATTTGACAAAAAAAAAAAGCAAACAAACCTCTACAAATCAGTCCTTCCCCTATCACACAGGCTAATAATTATTTTTCACATGTTGATTTTTAAGACCTATGAGGTATAGAAGTTTCTTAGGAATCATCAAATATTAAATTACATTTTGTTAAATTTTGAAATCATCTGTATTGTTTTCTGAGTTTGTTTTCAGCTACTACTAAAATGAATAATCAACGTCCTTATAGATTACCTAAGGAACTAGAACACACTTAAAATACTAAGAGTACTTCAAACAGGACATTAGAAACCTGTAGGTTTAATTACCGGGTGCTTTATAAACACAATGTATATACCACCAGATCCTCCAGACTGGTGGAAGCATGGATTGTCCTGAGAAACCCAACATCTCTGCAATGCTCTTGAGGCAATTTCCACTCTCTCTTCAAGGACTTTGTTCAATTGACTCCATCTGCTCCCTTCAAAATTTTCAATGGCTGCTATTCTACTGGCTTTAAAAAAGTTAAAAGTATGATCAAGTTTTCATCTTAAACATATATTTTCAATCAATCTCCGTGAACTCTGAGAGCGAGTACTTGTGAAAGCAAAAATGACTACGGACCTTCTAAACACAGATTCAAGCCCTGGTTTCCATAAAACAGTTAGCATTTGTTAAACACAAACCAGTAACCTCCCAGGCATTGTGCTTGACAGCTTTTATCTCATCCGATCCTCCTCGCAGTAGCCCTATAATGTAGGTGCTTCTCACCCCATTTGGAAAATGAGGAAATGAAACTAAATTGTGAGCTCAAGGTCACAGAGCTATTCAGGGCTTGGGACGGGGTGGGAACCGACACTGTCTAATACCCCTCATTTCAGTACCTGAGCTTCTCACTTTCTGAAATTTTCTCATTTTTCAGCTGCTTTTAAAAGTTACACCCCCCTAATTCTCCTCTTGCCTCTTGTTCTGTACCTTCTCATTTTTCTTTATTGCTCCCTATTTCTCTACCTAACTATTAAATTTTAGGATCCCCCCAGGCCTCTGTTTCCCTATTAACTTTTGGTACTTGCCCTGGAAAACCTATCAACTTTCATGGTTTATAATTACCTACACACTGAAAAATCCTAAATGTTTCTGTGTGTCTATCCTTTTATCTACCCACTATTTATCTACCTGCCTATTTAGCCCAGGACCTCGCTGCTCAGAACTCACATGCAATGATTCATTGGACACACATCTCCAGTTCGATTTTCTATAAGCACTTCATGTTCTACATGTCTAAAACTGAACTATCACGCTTGCTCTCAAATCTGGATCTCCTTTTAAGTTCCTATCCCATCCTCCTATACCACCCACTTGCAATCCTCCACCAAATCGGTCACCTAATCTTAGAGGTTCTACCACCTGAATATCATTGTAACCAAACCCTTTTCTTCATCCCACTGCAAACACTTTGGTACAAGGACCTCAAACTCTCTTACCAAGGCCACCGCAATACCTTCTAAACTACCATTCAAATCTCACGTTCCTCAGATCCCTCCTTCTAGATTGCTCTAAGAGCTGTTTTCTCATCACATCACTCCTTAGTTTAAAACAACCTTGAACTGAAAATAGTTCATACTCCTGAGGATGGCAAACAGCCCTCCACGATCTTGCTCCTGCCTCCAGTGATTCATTTTTTATGTCACCCTCTAAGAAACCCTCAAATCTCCCATTCCCACACAGAATTGACCACTTCCAACTTTCTGCTCAGGGTACTGTGTGTATATCTCTATCATGGCACTTACAGAACAGTCAGCACTATACTGCAGATATTGAAAATAGCCTGTTTCCTTCTTATCTCCCCCTTTTAAGCCTAGAGCCCTCCCAGGGCCTTAACTGTATGCACATCCCCAGAGCACAGTGCTTGGCACATAGTATACTTTCAACAAATATTTGTTGAATAAAAGAATGAATGTTTATGAAATGCTTCAGTTTAAGAAGATATGACTACCGCTGTTTTCAAGACCAAATTAAATCATTTTAATCATATTTATTATGTACCTCCTCCATAAGTACATTTGCAAAATAATATTTAAATAATTAACGTAGCCTCAAGTAGCAGGGTTCTCAAATAATACTTCTTATTCCGGACTTCCAGGGTAGAAAAATATTAACTACACTACATTATGGTTAGTAAGTTTCAATGGCAGAAAGTAATATGTAAAATATCCTAGTATACATATTCCTAAACAAAGACAATCTGGGCCTATCATAAAAAAGTAAACCTTTTTTAAGCACTGCTTCAGTTTCTCAGAAACACCAAGCTTTTCCAGAAGACTTAACTGTCTGAAATTAAGACACCCTCCTAAAGATCTCATACACAAATTTTTCTATAAAAAATACACTAAAACCTTTTATATAGAGGCCACCCTTCTGGAAACCTAAACATTTCAGTTCTCAGTCCAAACCACAAATAAAGCACGTGAACAGAAAGTATCTGTCACAAAGTTTACAGGATTTATACTCAGGCAATAGCCCACATCATTTAATGGAAAACAAAAGACAACAGATAATATAGCAGCAGGGCCCGCTCACGGTCTGACAGCAGCAGAAAGTGATAGCCGGTAACAGAAAGAGGACCCAGAAAAAAAAAACATAAAAAGAAGAATGGTACTTCTGTCTCCATTCTAGTATTTCAACCCAGCAGGCTGAGACCATTTACTATAAACAAAAACAGCTCTATACACCTCAGCGAATAGCACTATTCAATTCTTTATGAATTCATAAAGACAACCCAAAAAGAAAGAATAACTTACATCCAATATTCTCCAAGGGAACAAGGAAGACAGTAAGATTTAGAAATTGCTTGTGGGTTACAATGGCTCATTTTTTTTTTTTTAAGTTTCAGTAATTAATGGTGTGAAGAGTCAGCTACCTAGAAAATGTGCTTATGTAAATAAGTACCATTGCAGATGATGTCAAATAAATGGGATACCTTGCATAAATAATCAAAAGTTCTCACTCTCCAAGTGTATCTTAGAAATTCCCAGGTGTATGTTGGAAAATCCTAGCATGAATTAAAAAGCAACAAATTGATATTACTTGATAAACAGGAGCATGATTTTAAAAAGGATTTGAGGATTGAAGGTGGGATTTTCAGCAATGTTTAAACGGTAATGAAACTGACAGTTGTTCATAAGGTGCAATAAAATGTTTTAATTTAAATTATTGGGAAATGTAAACTGTCAAAATCTCTAAACAAAACGTAGTTTTTATCCAAAAAAAATTGTGATAAGCATCTTTATTTACTACATTGGTTTATTTATTCTAAGATGCATACCAAGCTTAAATACAACAAGCACAGTCCTCCAGAAATCTTAGATTTAAAAAGAGTTTGAATCTGTATAGTAGTATTGCCTGGAAAAAGGCAGAAGTATAGTTTTGGCTCAGTTATGCCCAACCTCCTAATGGAGAATCAAGCTTTTACTAAATATCGGGGCACTATGATTTACTGTAGTTTATAAAGACTCGTATAATACTAAGACACACAACACTAGATGTCAACTTAACTTTGTAGGTGGCAGGCAAATCATACAATACTAGACTGTTTTTACCTGGCATTATCTAGAATAGTTGCTGAACACAGACACATTCCTAAAGCAAAACCTCAAAACACCAAGAGATAGTTTCTATAGGAGAAAACTAAGCTGGCTAAGATTTAATTCAATTAACACAAACTTCTGGTCTCCTTTACTATATAACATTGAGATGCATGACTCTTTAAAATCTCCTGGGGACAAAGTGCGGTTACTCTTAACACTATTAAAATATTGGTTAAAGATAACTATTGGGGCCAGGCGCGGTGGCTCAAGCCTGTAAACCCAGCACTTTGGGAGGCCGGGACGGGCGGATCACGAGGTCAGGAGAT
>NW_012106408.1:1071509-1072472 GCF_000951045.1 Mandrillus leucophaeus
CATGAACACTGAGAAAGTCTCAGAGTGTGCGTGTGTGAGATATTATACATAATATATATAATTTTTATATTATATATAACGTTATATATAATATATATAATTTTATATTATATAACGTTATATATTATATATAATTTTATATTATATATAACGTTATATATAACGTGAACTGAATTGTTTATCGTTTATGTTTCATGTCGAGCGTAAATTCCAGAAGCTAAGATGCTGCCACAGCACACAAACGGTATGTGTTTAAACGTTGGAAATCAAAAATGCCATGTTGGGTCGTTCTTTCCTTGTTCAAAAGTGAGATTCAGAAATAGATTGGGATTTTCTGCCCTTAGATAAGAAAACGGAAATTATATTTTACTGTATATGTTATCAGTTAGTGATAAATAAAAAAACTAATATACACTGCTGTTATTATAAAATCCATATGCCCAAGAATGTGCACTGATGGAGAGATCTTCAAATGCCATTTCAAAAAAGATAATGCACTTTTCTTTGCAGATTAGAAATTTGGACATATTCCCTGTGCAAAATGCAGGGAATATTTTCACAGCCTTTGTACCTGATCTAAGGAGATTACCATATTCTCTATTTATTTCTTATTTAAATTGCACTGGAAAACCTAAAGTAAGTGAAATGTAACATAATAAAGAAAAGAGAATTTAGACATTTACTTTAAAAGCTTTATTTCTCAAGGATCAAACTTCAGTTTCAAGCTACTGTTTTGATGATGCATATGTGAATTCTTGGTTAAAACTTGATCATTAGCAATTAAAACAACTTTTTTCTTTTATTTTACAAAAATCTTTAAAATTGTTTTGCCACATCCTTGTCCTTAAAATGGTGTTAACTGATCATTGTGTAAGGTTTTTGTCAGATTTTTGGATAGAAAAGGAGTGTATATTATGTATAGATATATCCATGTTTGTTGTTTCTCTGATCTATCTGTTGTTG
>NW_012106408.1:1075179-1096977 GCF_000951045.1 Mandrillus leucophaeus
CTCCAGCCTGGGCGACAGAGCGAGACTCCGTCTCAAAAAAAAAAAAAAAAAAAGATAACTATTGGGTACTGGGCTTAATAACAGTGATGAAATAATGTGTACAACAAACCCCCGTGACATGTGTTTACCTATGTAACAACCCCAAAACCTAAAATAAACGTTTTTTAAAAAGAACAGAAAAAAAGACACTCACTGTCCTTCCTCCAAATTTTTTTCTGGGGATACGTCAGAAGCACGCCAATTCTGAATGAATATAGACGTTTTTGAACATGAAATTATCAGAAATTATAACAACGATGTGGCATCTAGCCAAACTGCTAACATTCACGATACTGATCCTGAAGAACTGGTAGTACAGGGTAACAGCCTGAGGGGACTGAAGATTTTTGGAGTATTTGGAGTAGTGTGGGTTTTTTTCTAATTTTTACCAATAGGACCCACCAGAAATAAAAGACTCTATCGTCACTGTTAACACTGGCTCATAATAAAGGTGATTCTCCAGAGCACGCCTGGTTTGATACAGCCACCCACTCCTTCCCTTGGCGACATTCTCCGCTGAGAACGCCTAGTTAGCGCAATCCAGCCATTCACATTAGTTCTCAGGACGCTCTCAGAAGTTCTCTACCTTCTCTCCTCTCCCCGCCTAGATGCTGAAAGGTGATGAGAACTCGCGGTACAGGTACAAAGGCTATTCCTTTCCTAAGGGAGTGCTGCACAATGGCACGTTTACCGTACTCAATTTTATAAATCCTCAATTAAACCAGCGAGTTTGCATATAGAGAGTGGGTACCCGGCCCGCCTCCTCGGATTGTCCTTCTGCCCCGACGCACTGCATCTACTTGCACTCTCCGATGCGGTTTGCCTCCTTCAAATCCAAAACACACATCCCAAGCTCCCTCGCCGCTCCTCCAGTCCGTGGAAGGCGCCCTTCTTTTTGCCAGCAGCGCGTCCTT
Source organism: Mandrillus leucophaeus (assembly GCF_000951045.1). Taxonomy (NCBI): domain Eukaryota; kingdom Metazoa; phylum Chordata; class Mammalia; order Primates; family Cercopithecidae; genus Mandrillus; species Mandrillus leucophaeus. The sequence goes on from NW_012106408.1 coordinate 1,076,133, forward strand.
CTCTCCCCGCCCGCAGGCGCTCACCTCTTCTCTAATCCCAGGGGCCCACACAGGCTTCTCTAATACAAGGGCACCCCGTACCACTCCCAGATCGGCGCGGGGACCCGTGAAACCCTGCCACCACTGTACACTGTCCATTGTCGAGGGTCGCGAGGGCACGCGGAAACGGCGGGCCCCGAAAGGTCTCAGCGAGCTTGTACAGCCCTGAGACATTCACCACCCCCAACACATCCCGCTCTTGTTCCTCCTTAGGGGGAAGAGTAAGGGGGAGTTGAAGAGGTTCCGAAGCTCCTCCTGGTCCCCCATCTCTATCCCTGCCGTGGCAGCTGGCTCCGGCCTCTGGGCGCCGCGGTGCCCATCCCTTCAGGGGTCAAGTACAAGGCCCTCGGCCGAATCGCCTCCCTGTTATACCCTCCCTCTGCCTTGAACGCACATACGCGAGAGAACCCTCAAACGGATGCCATATGGGAGAAACAGGATTGCGGGCGCTATCAGGGGCCAGCTTAAAAAGATCTCCTTCACATCCCCTCAACCCCTAGCCTTTCTCCCTACCCCGTCAGCCCCCTCTATCCACTCCTAACTTCCTCAGCCCAACCCCATCTGTGCTTTCTAATTCCTACCCCCTCCCCCACCGCCCTGGATAGCAGCCATTCGCCCGGCACTCACCTCAGGGAGCAAACAACGCCCCTCTCCTCCACCCAACCCGCCCCTCTTCCGCCCGCTGGAACGGCGTGTTCCCTCCGCTCACCTCGTCTCTTGGCTGCCCCGCGCGAGTTTCAGTGTGTCTCTGCCGCGTAATTGTATGCGGGACAGAAGGGACCCGTGTTTGTGCGCTGAATCAGGTGTCGCCGCCTTCGGTGGTTCGGGGGCGTAAGGGAGGCTTCAGAGTTAGCGTGTTCACTAAGGAGGACTCTCTGGGTTCACAGTTGATAGCAATGCTTTAACCGTGTCCTCCCTCGGGTCCGCAGCGCGCCTGCTCGTCCACAGCTCCCCGCGGGCGGCCAGGCCCCCCGCCCCCCAGCCGCGCCCCGCCCTACGCGCGGCGAGCAGAGTTGGAGCGCGCCGCTGTCCTTCCGCACTTGGCTCAGCGGGGCACGACACGGGCCGCCACGCGCTCAGCCTAGCATCACTCGCCTCGGACTGCGAGCGCCTCCAGCTCCCCCGGCTGGGGCATGGATGCAGACGCGCTTTCGTACCACGCGCTCGCAGGCTGGGCGAGGGGCAGAGCGCTGGGATCCGGCCAGTCGCCCGCTGAGCGCGGTTGGCTTGCAGGCTGGGACTTTTAGCTAGCCCACTGGGCGCTGGAGTTGCGAACTCTGATACCGGCACGTGGCCCCGCCCATTGTTCTCTCTCTGCGAGGCGTGTCCCGCGCCCTTTCCGCCACCACCCACGTAGTCCCTGTGCCCGCCTTTTATCATCAAGGCAGTTCAGTGAGCTTTGCGAGTTGATATCGCGCGTTTTCTCACCTTCCTACCTTTCCTGCCTCACTCCTGCTGAATCTATTCAAAAGTTATACTTGGACAAGCGGATGGAGGAGTCTGGAAAATGAAGAGGGTGATGCTTAGGTGAGCAGGTACCTGCACTGCCGCCAACCCAGGCTTCAATTCTGGCTCTCTTGAAGCGGAAAGCCTTAAAAAACGGGAGTTTGGGGATACCGAAAAAAAGTAAATAGGGTTGTTGGACTGAATAACATCCCTCCTCTCAGGCTCCTGCTGAAAGGGCCATTCATGCTTTGCCTGGTTGAGCCTGTGGCGACTTTATTCTGACGAATCTGCCTTTGCCAGAGGCATAACCTTGCCAAGTTGGCGTCTTGTCCAGCAAGCAACTGTGCCCAAGGCTTGCTGGAGCAGCCTCTCTGTGGCGCCTCAGACCTTTGAGCGCCTTTGAGCGCCTGCGGTAGATTGTGAGTTTCATGAACACTGAGAAAGTCTCAGAGTGTGCGTGTGTGAGATATTATACATAATATATATAATTTTTATATTATATATAACGTTATATATAATATATATAATTTTATATTATATAACGTTATATATTATATATAATTTTATATTATATATAACGTTATATATAACGTGAACTGAATTGTTTATCGTTTATGTTTCATGTCGAGCGTAAATTCCAGAAGCTAAGATGCTGCCACAGCACACAAACGGTATGTGTTTAAACGTTGGAAATCAAAAATGCCATGTTGGGTCGTTCTTTCCTTGTTCAAAAGTGAGATTCAGAAATAGATTGGGATTTTCTGCCCTTAGATAAGAAAACGGAAATTATATTTTACTGTATATGTTATCAGTTAGTGATAAATAAAAAAACTAATATACACTGCTGTTATTATAAAATCCATATGCCCAAGAATGTGCACTGATGGAGAGATCTTCAAATGCCATTTCAAAAAAGATAATGCACTTTTCTTTGCAGATTAGAAATTTGGACATATTCCCTGTGCAAAATGCAGGGAATATTTTCACAGCCTTTGTACCTGATCTAAGGAGATTACCATATTCTCTATTTATTTCTTATTTAAATTGCACTGGAAAACCTAAAGTAAGTGAAATGTAACATAATAAAGAAAAGAGAATTTAGACATTTACTTTAAAAGCTTTATTTCTCAAGGATCAAACTTCAGTTTCAAGCTACTGTTTTGATGATGCATATGTGAATTCTTGGTTAAAACTTGATCATTAGCAATTAAAACAACTTTTTTCTTTTATTTTACAAAAATCTTTAAAATTGTTTTGCCACATCCTTGTCCTTAAAATGGTGTTAACTGATCATCGTGTAAGGTTTTTGTCAGATTTTTGGATAGAAAAGGAGTGTATATTATGTATAGATATATCCATGTTTGTTGTTTCTCTGATCTATCTGTTGTTGTCCACATTAAATAATGATTATTGAATTTCTCACAGCTCTACACAGTAAGGGTGTTCCATAAGGTAAAACAAGTTTAGTCAATCATCGTATGAATAGTTGAAATACACTTTTGGAGTTTGAAATGATAAAAGCAAGAAATCAGTGAGGTTCACTTCACTGCCTCACTCCACTTTTCCTTTTTTTAATGCTCCCACCTTTAATTGTTAACATTATTGATTAAGTAGTAGAATAAATGAATAATGGAAACATTTACTACTTGTCTTTAAGGAAGGCTGCATATTTTTCATATTTAATGCATCCTTCAAGTTCCCATACAGATTAAACAAGAGTCTCCCTGTCATCTTTAGTTTATAGAATGTTGAATGGGACAGCATAGGCTGTAGTGAGAAAGTTTCAGCCAATGTGGAGTATGCTATTAAAATTCTCTCATTATTTATATGGACCCTATATATCAGTATTCTCAATTGTTTTTTTTTTTTTTTCCCCAGAAATACTTGTTATAATCATTCACCGCATATAACTTTATTGGAAAATATAAACAACCATATGCGAGATATTATATAAGCTTTATAATCATTCACCATTAACTCTGGGATCAGACTCCCTAGAATTTGAAGAAGGAATTAATGAAATCAACTACAAACTAATAGTAGTAGTAATAGAAATTTTTAAATCCTCTTAAAGTTGCTGCAAAGTGTGACCACCCCCTCTTACACTCAAGTTAAAGGAGAATATTAACAGCCTGTCTTGTCTCTGTGGACAGTGGACCTAAACTATACTCCCCAACTCCAAATTCCTCAAGTTTATTACAGGCCAGCAAGCTCCTGCACGGCTGCAGTCATAAGACTGATAAGTTTGGGTTGCAAGATATGTTTTTCTCAAGATGTAAGAAAAGTTGTAATGCTTGATTAACTGCCTTTGTTTCTCGCTTTTGTAACTGCCTCACGTAGTTCCTGCCTTAAGATGTTTAAAAGTAAGAAAAACCCTTTGTTCGGAGCTCAGACTTTCTGGACATATGTCCAGCTGGGCCAGTAATCACCTTAACAGACTCTCCTGAACCGTTTTCAGTCTCTCCAGTCTTTGATTGTCTGTAACATTTCTGGGAGCTCGTCTGGGATTGGAGACGGCAGATTTTCTCTCCTTTGCCTGTAGACTAGAGCCCCAGGACACAGGAAATCTGGGGTCCTTGGTGCCCCCACGAGAGTTTCAGTCCGGAAAGAGAACTGCCCTCCCACATTCTGGGGCCTTCCCCCAACAGCACAAATGGAACCGGTGGAAAGGGTTGCAGGACAGTCACAGGAGCAGTGCGCAGACATCTGAACCACGTTAAGGTTTAGGTCCTAATGCAAGACCCGTCCCATAAGGACAGAAGGGGAGCCTGATCACCTCCCAGGGCATGATGACTAGTCTGACCCAAGGGGACTGGGACAATGGGAGAGTCCCATTGATTCAGACGGAACTCATACCCTAACCGACATCAAATGCGGGTGGGGCTTGCAAGTTGGTCAGAAAGGAAAACCAGTCCAGGGACAGGGGAGGTGTGTGAAAGTGTGTGAAAGAGACACTCGGGAGAGACCAACGCAGGGCATGACGTGGGGAGGCACAGATCTCGTAGCGTGGACTGTGTGCTCTGAGGCAAGTGTGGGAAAAACCAGACCTAGAACACTGCATACAGCCCATAGGACCAGCTCTGGCTGCAGCTAGCTGTAAGAGGAATTAAGGCACTCTCCTGGCTAAGCAGCATCCGAGTCTCCCGTGATAGGACCCAGTCTGGTGGATCCAAGAGTGAAAGTGAGAGTGAAGGCATGCCATGAGGGAGGAAGGAAATGGGAGGAAAAGCATCAAAGCCTACTCCACTGGAGTGCATGCTGAAAAACTTTTAAAAAGGCTTTAATGGTGATTACAGGGTTAAGCTAACTCCACAGAAACCGAGAACCCTTTGTGAGATAAACCAGCTGTCTTTTAATGTAGGGTGGCCAGCCGAGGGGACAATAGACAAGGAGATAATTGGCCGAGTGTTTCAGGTGGTCACCGGGCTTGGAGAACAGCTCAGGCACCCAGATCAGTTCCTGTATATAGACTCCTGGCTAAATGTAATTCAGTGGCTGCAGACCTGCTTTGAGGCCTACTGTAAGACTCTAATGGCCTGGACAAAACCAGGAACCATAGAAAAAGACTACAAGGCATCAGAAAAAGAAAAGGAGCCACAGGAAAAGCAGAAAAAACCTGTCCTACAGGCCCCACCTGAAGACTTAGAAAGTCCACCCCCCTATGCACCAATTTATCCATCCCTGGCAAGGCTTAGACAGGAGGCTGCCCCAGCTGCCTCCGGAGGTTCAGACTCAGAAGAAAGCATCCCTCAGGCAACACCACACAGAGAGAAGTCAGAGCCATTGCCTGAAAAGCCAAAGGAGGAATTCCAGGGGGATGAGGTTGGCCACCTTAGGTCGGGTCGTGCCCGAGCAATGCAGATGCCCCTCTGAGAAACATGGGGACACATTTATTTGAATGCACAGAATAAAGTCCAAGGGGGAGAATGGCTCTTCGTTTATCAGCCCTTCTCTACTACTGATCTCTGAAATTGGAGACAACATACTCCCTCCTATAAGAAAAGCCTCAGGCTCTTATAGATCTAATGCAGCCCATTTTCCTAACTCACAGTCCTACCTGGGCTGATTGCAAACAACTCTGTCATTATTTAATACGGTAGAGCACCGAAGAGTTATACAAGCCGCTTTCCAGAGGCTGGAGAACAATGCGCCTGCAGGCACAGGAGATATCAAGCAGTATGCCCAACGAGTACTCCTGATAGAGGCTGACCCAGGCTGGGACCCTAACCAGGCTCAAGGGCTACAAAGTTTGCAGCGGTATTGAGAGGCACTCCTAAATGGAATAAAGGCTGGGGGGTAAAAGGCCACCAATATCAGAAAGGTCTGAGGTCAGCCAGAGGCCAGATGAAAGTCCCAGTGAAGAGACTCTGCGAGGCTTATCGGCTTTATATGCCATTTGACCCTGAGGCTGCTGAAAAACAGTACATGGTAAATATGGCATTTGTAGGGCAGGCCCAGGGAAACACCAGGCATAAATTGCAGAAATTAGAAGCTCCACAGGTGTGAGTGCTACTCACTTATTAAACTGGCTACGAAGGTGTACATTAACCGAGATCTGGAGGCAAAGAGAGCAGGAGGCAAAGAAGGAAGCTAATTGGAAGCTTAAGGAAAGGCAGATTTGCTAGCAGCAGCCTGCACAGGAAGGGAAACTTACTTTGCAAGGAGGTGTGGGTGCATTCGTGATAAAGGCCAGTCTGGACAGGGATATAAGAGCTGGCTGAGGCTAGAAAAAGATTAATGTGCATGGTGCAAAAGGAAAGGACTCTGAAAGGATGAATGTAAGGAGAATAAGGAAAAATGGTCAGGACCATAGTATAAGAAAGCCACCGGCCAAGGGCTACTGCACCTGGGAAAAACCCACAACCTTCTGTGCCTGCTGTGGACGGCAGGATATAAAGTGTCAGGAAAAAAGGCTCAAATCTGCTTTAAAAGTGTCCAGTATTTAGGCTTCTGTATAAGCCAAGGGAAAAGATGGCTCGGTGGTGAATGAAAGCAGGCTGTTTGTGCGCTTCCTACTCCAACCGCCCTGCGCCAGATAACAAAGTTCCTAGAGGCAGCAGGGTTCTTCTGCATTTGGACCCTAAATTTCTTGCTCATGGCTAAGCCATTATATGAAGCCACAAAGAAGGGCAAAAGGAACCTCTCCTATGGGGAAAAGAGCAGGACATGGCCTTCAAAGAAATCAAGAAGACTTTGATCCAGGCCCCGGCATTAGGACTGCCAGACATGACAAAGCCTTTTTACCTGTATGTTCATGAAAGTAAAGGAATCTTGGTACAAATACTAGGGTCATGGTATTGGCACATGGCTTATTAGTCCAATTAACTAGACTTGGTGGCTATGGGATGACCACCCTGTTTCAAGGCATTGGCAGCCACTGCCCTGTTAGCAGAAGATGCTAACAAGCTCAAATTAGGACAAAGGTTGATAATTCGGGTGCCCCACACGGTCGTCACCCTGATGGAGCAGAGGGGACATTGCTGGTTTTCTAATCCTAGGATGTTAAGATATCAAGGACTTTTGTGTGAAAACCCGTGCATAACCTTGGATATTGTGAATACTCTAAATCCAGCCACACTGCTGCCAATAGAATGGGCAGAGCATGCAAAGTCCTCGTTGTTTGACCCAGGGTATGACAGTTGTGTGGAAATGGTGAATGAGGTTTTCTCAAGCTGAAAAGACTTAAACGACCAGCCCTTAAAAGACTCAGATGTCAAATACTTTACTGCTGGGAACAGCTTCATATCTGAAGGTGTCATATGGGCTGGATATGCAGTGGTAACACTGAATTCAGTATCTGAAGCCCACCCTCTGCTAGTCGGAACTTTGACCCAAATTGCTGAGCTAATAACTCTCACTAGAGCATTGCTCTTGGCAAAAGGACAATCAGTAAACATCTATACTGACTCAAGATATGTTTTTGCTACTTTGCATGCCCATGGAGCCATATATAAGGAAAGAGGGTTATTAACTACTGAAGGAAAGGGAATGAAAAATCAAAAGGAAATAGAGCAGCTCTTAGAAGCCGTAAGGGCTCCAAAAGAAGTAGCAGTCATCTATTGCAAAGGGTATCAAACAGAAGGAGGTGATAAGGCTAGAGGAAACAGAAAGATGGACAGAGAAGCCAAAAGAGCTGCAATGACAGAGGTAACTAAGAAAGAAGAGGAAACCCTTACCATGCCTTTACTGGAGCTCCCCTTACAGAACTCCCTAACTACTCCTCTAATGAAAAGGCTTGGTTTGAGCAGCAGAGTGGAAGTTAGTGGCTTGAGCAGGAGAGTGGAAGTTACCAGAAAGGAGGTTTGTGGAAGTTCTCCAATGGGAGGCTAGCCATCCCAGAAGCAATAGACGCCCCCCACCCACCGACCCCAGTTCATAAAGCAGTTTCATCAGGGATCGCATATGGGGAAAACTGCATTACAGACTCTTGTAGGACGGCATTTCTATGTGCCACGTCTAACTGGCCATCACTTGAACCATTTGTGAGCCACAGCAGGGGCCAACACAGCCCCCAGGGATTCAAGAAACTGAAGCTACACCTTGTGAAAACCTGCTTGTGGACTTTACAGAGCTGCCTCGAGCTGGAGGCTACCGGTACATGCTAATGTTTGTCTGTACTTTCTCAGGGTGGGTTGAGGCATTTCCCACCAGGACAGAGAAAGCTCAGGAAGTAACCAGGATCTTACTAAAGGATATTATTCCTAGATTTGGACTACGTCTAACTTTAGAATCTGACAATGGCCCAGGATTTGTGGCAGAAAATAGTACAACAGCTAATGCAGATGTTAAAAATCAAATGGAAACTGCATACAGCTTATCGCCCACAGAGTTCTGGAAAAGTTGAAAAAATGAACCGGACATTCAAACAGCTGTTAAAGAAGTTTTGCCAAGAAACTTATCTAAGGTGGGATCAGGTGCTGCCCATGGTCCTTCTCTGAGTCAGGTGCATCCCTACTAAATTAACTGGGTATTCACCCTATGAGACAGTGTTTGGCCGACCACCCACAATCATAACTCAGATAAAAGGTGATTAAAGCGAGACTCTGTCTCAAAAAAAAAAAAAAAAAGAAAAGAAAAAAAGAAATTGGGGAATTAACCTTAAGAAGGAAAATGCAAGCCTTAGGTGATGCCATGCAGGAAATACAAGGGTGGATAAGAAAAAGAATACCTGTTAGCCTCACAGATGCAGTACATCCTTTCCAACCTGAAGATTCTGTCTAGGTCAAATGATGAAACCTAACCACTTTAGGGCCTTTATGGGATAGTCCCCATTTTGTGATCTTGTCTACCACCACTGCTGTTAAAGTTGCAGGTATCACACTTTGGGTTCATCATAGCCAGCTGAAACCAGCAGCAGCCACTGCCCGGGACCAGTGGACCAGTCAACAAAATCCAGACCACCCAACACAGCTGATTTTGTAGTGAAACCAAGCCACAGCTAACAAGGACAGCTGCCCTGCTCCAATCACACCAGAAGCTGGTTGGTCCACGCACAACTGAAGCTTGAGAAAACATCAAGCCCTGCTCTAGTCACACAACCGGAAGCTGACTGGTCTACTCATGGCCAAAGTCTGAGGAAGTCAATGATAGATAAGTAAATATGGATTGAATTTACAAACATAGTTATACTCCTACTTGTACTGATTATTTTGCTGTCATGTTATCTTTGCAAATGCTGCCAAGCTTGTTGCCCAGAAGGGTGCCCATGCATAGTATAAGTTTAATCATATTAGCAATACTGAAGCCACTGACACTTTCACCTATGGTTATAAAAGGGGAGCAGGATGACTGTCATCACTGTATGATAGAAGCCTGGTCCAGAAAAGGTGTGACTAAAACTCTGTTATACCAGACCTACTATGAGTGTACAGGGACTCATACAGAAACTTGTGTCTATAACCAGACTAGTTACTCAGTCTGTGATCCTGGAAACGGGCAGCCCAAAGTATGTTATGACCCAGAGTTCTTGTTCTATGACTTCTGGTTTGAAGTCCAAATTGGCAAACCCCTAATGCCACCATACACAAACCCCACAGAAACCGGGGTCAGTAAACTTGTAAACAAAATGGAATTATTCCCTTATTTGCATAAAGAGACTATCTTCATGCATTTTGATGCCTGCCAAGCTGCACATCTCAAAACTAAATAATATTGGGACTATCTGTAAAAATCTAGGACAAGAAAAAGTCAGCAGCAGAGCCGCCAAGGCCATAATAGGAGAGTCCAAAAAAGACTGCTGATCGTGATAATCAGTGGACCACACATGAATTTAATCAGCACCTATACACAGGAAGGGTTGCTCTATTTGCCAGCCAAGAGGCGAATATAGGGTACACGACTGGAATGTGCAACCCACTCAGTCTGACAATACTAAAGCCAAATATGCCTTTCTGGACTGAAGGGCATAAAGGGTTACTAACTTTTGATCAGGCGGGAGCTCTCCTAGGACTTGGTATTCCTCTAGTCATCACAAAGAAAATCCAAAGGACCCAAATTCAAGTTAGTCCAATACAACAGTTGAGGTTTTATAAATCTTTCAACGAACACTTTAATCCTGAAGTATCAGAAATTCAAATTCCTCCTATATTAGCTGAAAATCTGCTTGCCCAGCTAGCCAAAAGTATTGCTAACAATTTAGGAGTTACTTCATGTTATGTATATGGAGGTACTAATATGGGAGATCAATGGCCCTGGGATGTCAGAGAATTGATGCCACAAGACAATTTTACCTTTCCTGAATTTGTTACAAAATTCAATGCAAATCCAAGTGTTTGGCTATTAAGGAACCCCATCATCACAAAATACTGTATCACCCACTGGGGCAAGGCCTTTCAGAACCAGGCAGGGGAAACAACTTGCTTAGGTCAACAATATTTTGAAGAATCCGAGAACAGAACACAATGGAGAAGCTTTACAGACAATTCCTCTGTATCAAATTTTAATCCCTTTTTGCAGTTCCCAACACTAAATCAATCATGGTACCAATTAGATCCTCCAACTGTTTGGAGAGCACCTGCAGGGTTATATTGGATCTGTGGAGCGAAGGCTTATCAATTACTACCCAATAAATGGACAGGGGCATGTGTATTAGGAAAAATACAGCCATCCTTTTTCCTACTCCCACTGCAGCAAGGGGAAAATCTAAGCTGTCCAGTCTGATGAAGGCTGAAGAAGAGTCAGAAGAAATGTGTTTACAAAAATAAGTACTGTGGAAAAAATAAATACTAACATTAAAAAGGACATTGAAATGGGGAACTGGAAAAATAATGAATGCTCCCCTGAAAGAATTATCAAATACTATGGACCTGCCACCTGGGCCCAGGATGTGTCATGAGGGTACCGTACACCTATTTATATGTCAAACCACATCATAAGGTTGCCAGCAGTTCTGGAAATTATTGTCAATGAAACAGTCCGAGCCTTGGACTTGCTAGCCCTACAGGTGATCCAGATGAGAGATATCATTTATCAGAACAGGTTAGCACCGGATTATCTTTTAGCTTCAGAAGGAGGAGTTTGTGGAAAACTTAATCTAACAAATTGCTGCTTGATGACAATGGAAAAGCTACATTTGTGTTGAGCACCAAAAGGGAGGAATGAAAAAGGAATTAATGAAATCAACTATAAACTAACAGTAGTAGTAACAGATATTTTAAAATCCTCTTAAAGTTGCTGCAAAGTGTGACACCATCCCCCCATCCCCGGCCTTACACTCAAAAGAGAATATTAACAGGCTGTCTTGTCTCTGTTGACAGTGGACCTTATCTGTACTCCCCAACTCCAAATTCTTCAAGTTTATTACAGGCCAGTGAGCTCCTGAATGGCTGCAGGGTCACAAGACCGTTAAGTTTAGGTTGCGAGACATGTCTTTCTCAAGACGTAAAAAATGTTGTAATGCTTGATTAACTGCCTTTGTTTCTCACTTCTGTAACTTGCTTCCCGACTCACGTAGTTCCCACCTTAAGATGTTTAAAAGTAGGAAAAGCCGTTTGTTTGGGGCTTGGACTTTTTGGACATATGTCTGGCTGGGCTGGTGATGACCTTAATAGACTCTCCTGAACCTTTTTTGGTCTCTCTGGTCTCTGATTGTCCCGCAACAAATTGAACTTCTGCCTCACAATTTGTTAGCTGTGTGATTTTTTGCCATGTTACCTAACTTCTCTGTGTTTTGATTTCTTTATCTGTGAAATGAATATTATAATAATGCCTACTTCATAAAGCAGGACATAGCCCCTTGGCACCTAGTAGTGCTCAGTACATGTTAACAGCATTCTCTACCTACAACTCTAACTGGTGATGGAGAAAGTTATCCAGCTTTCTAAATTTTGTTGGGGTTGTTATATTTACTGGCATATTTATATGGGGATTTTTCTATTACTGGAGGCAGCACAGCATAATGGAAAATGTCCTTTTTTTAAGCTTTCTTGCTACCTTTTTTTGACTGCAGTACTGATTTTTCATACAGTGTTCTGACAAGACCAAGTTCTTCTAATACTTTGCCTTTTATTATAGTAAGTAACCTAGTGTTTCTTTAAAACAGTTCTTACATTCATTTTATTCATCTCACTAGCTGTACTGCATTCATCCGTCTAGCAAATGTTTGTTAAACACCCAATTTATGCTCAATTTTAATAAACACTGTAGAGAATTTGCTCCCTTAACCCCCAACAAAAATTATTTCATTGATTCTGCCCTTAACAAGCTGGGGAAAGAAGTATCTTACAAACATTTTGAAAAAAATATAAGTATATAATCATACTGTAATTAAATGTAATCAACTGTCAAACATGTAATAAAAACAAGTAGTGAGAAAGAAGAGAAGGTGAGATTAATATTAGCTAGACTTGTTAGACAAAGGATATTGGGAAAGATTGTACTTGACCAGGGCATGAAGAACAGGTAAGTTTTTTAGTTCTTCAAGAACTAAAGGATATTTTGTCTGAGAATAAAATAATGTATTAGTAATACTTCTTGGACAATTTTATAAATCAAGTGAATAAACCTACTACCGTAAAATACATAATATTACAATTTTAAAAGTACCTTCTATATATTAAACTTGAAATATATTGCTTTGTTAAATTGTACTTTTCATACTGTTTCAATCCAAATGAATAAACAGTTGAGCACCTATAGGTGTAGGCCCTGCTAGATAGTCCAGCCACAAATATGAATGTGTCATGATCCTCTGATCCCCAAGGAACTCAGAATTGTGGGAAATAAGGGCAAATATATTATACATGTAAAAATAGAAGATGATGAAAGCATGGAAGTAATACAGAGGAAGTAAGATAATTGTGTGAGAAAGTTTCAGAAGACTTCACAAATAATTGACACTGGAACAGTGTTTTGAAGGATGAATAAAAGTTCTATAAGTCGAAAAAAGAAGGAAAATTCAATTAGAGGGAATAATTTAGTTATTACATTTCCCACTCTAGTGAACTTCATCCATTTTTGTCCATAGTTACCTTAAAATATTTTGACTCAAACATTTTCTGATAAAATTACTTACATTGATTCTTTTTCTCATTTTCAAGTAGAAATAGTAGAGACATTACCTGCTGACAAAATAATATATGAATGAGAGAGTAGACCATAAGATCGATAGATACATATATTATAATACATGTATACATCTTTTTGTGGAAGAAGAATGCAGAAATGGGAATAGGTTTTGTTTGGTTTGGTTGTTTTTTTCCAATTTTTATTTTAGATTCAGGAGGTACAAGTACAAGTTTCTTACATGGGGATATTGTGTGATGCTGAAGTTTAGGGTATGATGATGTTGGTAGTTTGATAGGAATAGCATTGAATCTGCAAATTGCTTTAGGTAGTATGGCCATTTTAATGGTATCAATTTTTCCAATCCACGAGCATGGAATGTGTATCCATTTGTGTGTGTCATTTGTAATTTCTTTTAGCAATGTTGTGTAGTTCTCTTTTCACCTCCTTGGTTAGATGTATTCCAGATATTTTATTCTGTGTGTTTGTGTCTATTGTATGTAGGATTGCATTATTGGTTTGGCTCTAAGCTTGAATGTCATTGGTGTAGAGACATGCTACTAATTTTTGTACAGTGATTTTGTATACTGAAAATTTACTGAAGTCAGGAATAGGTTTAAAATGAAGACTTCTTGAAAAAGAATACTAGAGAAAAAAGAGTATGCTGAAAGCTCTACGTGAGTTTTCGGCATTTTATGGTAAATGCAAAGTGTTTTAAAAAGTTTTTTGTGTGTTCAGATATTAAACTACTTGCAAGAATATACTTTTGTAATGTCATGATTAGTGAATACTTTAAAAGTAATATACAAATTTTCCTTTAATACTTTCAAAAATGATACCTCCTAAAATAAATTATTAATGGTACAGTTTTACATCAAATGACCCTGTAATGTAGACCGTGTAAAGTAGAATAGAGCAGAATGGATTTAAATTCAATCATAGAAATATGAGTGGCTGTACATTCCAACACCCTTTGCTAACAGATCCAACTATTTGAATATATTGTGATGGGGCACCTTATAACTCTGACAACATCACTGACTTCACAAACCAGCTCTGCTCTTTGAGCTCTTTAAATGTGATTGTCTGTTTTGGAGACCTGAGGAACATAGAGCATCTAAATGTACACAAAGATTCATTAGGTCTAATTTGATGCTGTTCTCCATAATAATAATGATAAAAATTATGTCTTCTGCATTGAATTCTAAGTAGTGTTTTCCAGATGCAATTACTGTGTAATTTTAATTATAAAAATCCTTGAGGTAGGTACTGTTATTATCCTTGCTTAAGGTAAAGTAGCAGAGGGTTTAGGAATAAAACTTATCTAAGATCACTGCTTGAAAGTTGCAAAACTGAGAACTGAATTGAGGTCTGTTTGAGTCAATGATCACGCCCTGAGCTATACAGGCCATTAAGACTGGATCTCTCAGCACAGTATAAATCTTGGTGGGAGGAAAGGTTGAAGAGCATGAATCCAACCTGGCCATTTGAGAAACCCTACAAATTTGAGAATCACATAATCCCAGACTGCCTTGTTATGTCTCCTTTTTTACCCCAGAACAACTGCTTTATAAATAAGTCACAGTCCAAAAATGTCCATGATAATTGGGCCTTAATTTCCTATACATCCAGGTTTAATATTGTGCCATATTTTGTTTTAATTCCCATTTTCTGCAGATTCTGGCTTGCTATATTTATAAGAACACTAAACCTGATAGTAAACAGAATGAAGATCGTGCACAAAGTCCGTATGATAACAAAATGCACCATCACATCTTCACCATCTCTTTTTGCTCTTTCCTTCTTTCTTTCCCATCATCTCTTATTTTCTTCCAAACTCCAGTTTCTTGCTTTCAGTTTTAACTATATACTTCAAATTTATAAGCCATACACCACGGCAAATTTTTATATGTGTTCATTTATTTCATTTCTGATAATTTGTTATATTTTGTTAGGCATTAAAAACTACATTAGAAAATGTTGATCCATGGATCAAATGTTAATAGAGAAGGAGGAGCAAAAGGGGATTTCTAGATCTTTGAAAATGATAGAGATAGCTGTATTGCCTGACAACTTCTAGACTCTCATTAAATATTTTATAAACTGTCTAAAGGAATATCTCATAAAGGATCAAACCAAAAAAGCTCATATTTTTAATAATTTTAATTACATGATTATAGACATCATGTAGACATATAGATATCTATATGTCCTTCTAAAGCAATATGTATTTTCATGATTAGAAAATAGCATCAGTGAAACTCTGCTCTCCAATCTAGTACCTAGCAGTTGAATCTTTTTAAACAATTTCAAAAACTTCATGATGAACTCTGGTGAGTTGTAGGAAATACATGGAAATAGAAAGTCTATCTTATATAACCCTTAAACCTTTCAGGACTGGAAAGTTTGCTATACTGGATTGTTAAATAGCCTATATTGAGTCTCTGATAATTCAAGACCGATCAAGATTTTAAAAGAGAATACTACATGAGGTCAAAGGTAAGGCTATGCCCAAAACACAGCTTTCTTCCCCCTCATTTTGTGGGTGTTACCTACTATTATAGCCTCTCTGTGTTTGGGCTGTAATACCTCCTGAGAATAAAGAGCTTCATAATATAATACCTTAGTATCACCATAATTTATTTTATTTATGTAAATAAATTGCGAGCTCCAGGAAATACAAAGTAGTTCTAATATTGCAGCACTAGGTGAATAAGGTCACAACATCCTCTTTTTATTTTATAGATGCTAATCTTCACCCAGATTTTCTGTTAATTGTCAACTTCTATGGCAGCTCTCAGTTCTATTAAGCATAATTCAAAAATATCAAAACTTTCTGACCTATATCATATACCCCCCAGTACCATGGTTTCTGTGCTTCCCAAAGCAGTTTCTCACATAGTCAACTTACCCTTTTTTGTTTGCTTGTTCCGTGAGAGAGTTTCTGTCTGTTGCCCAGGCTGGAGGGCAGTGGCATGATCTCGGCTCACTGCAACCTCCACCTCCCAGGTTCAAGCAATTTTCCTGCCTCAGCCTCTCGAGTACTGGGATTACAGGCTCCCGCCACCGTGCCTAGCTAGTTTTTGTATTTTTAGTAGAGACGAGATTTTACCATGTTGGCCAGGCTGGTCTCAAACTCCTGACCTCATGATCTACCTGCCTCAGCCTCCCAAAGGCTGGGATTACAGGCTGGAGCCACTGAGCCT
The DNA here is from genome assembly GCF_000951045.1 of Mandrillus leucophaeus. NCBI lineage: Eukaryota > Metazoa > Chordata > Mammalia > Primates > Cercopithecidae > Mandrillus > Mandrillus leucophaeus. The sequence continues at coordinate 1,092,326 of NW_012106408.1, forward strand.
GACCTAGTCAACCTAGTCTTATTGGAAAGTTCTGTGGTTTGAATGTGTCCCCCAAAAGTTCATGTGTTCAAAACCTAATCCACGGTGCAACAATGTTAAGAGGTGGGGCCTAATAGGAGGTGATTGAGTCATGAGGGCAGAGCTTTTATGGATGGATTAATGTTGTTGTCTCAGGAGTCGGGGAGTTATAAAATGAGTTTGGCTCCTGGTGTCTCTTTAGCATGTGCTTGCTTGCCCTTTTACCCTTCTGCCTTGCCCTTTTACCCTTCTGCCATGAGATAATGAAACAAGGAGCCCTTCAACTGATGCAGCTTCCCAATCTTAGACTTCTCTTCCTCCAGAACTTTGAGCTAAGTAAATGTCTCTTCTTTCTAAATTACCCAGTCTTTGGTATTCTGTTATAGCAACAGAAAAGGGACTAAGGAAGGTTAAGGAAGACCTCAAAATCCACTATTATTTTTAGGGCAATACCCTCTGCTTTTTAGCATAAAAAACAGCTTGTATTAGTTTTAAGAAAGAAGTAAGGGGCTTGCCCTGGCAGATTGGTATAAGCAATATTTTGTGGCCATGATTTCACTTAGTTATCTTAAAATAATGATGCTTAAGTAGTGACTTTCTTGGGTCGGGCTTTAGATCCCAGATGAAACTATTAAGTATATGTTTGTTTGTACATGTCAGTCCCAAGCCTGATCCTCCCTTGGTCCGCAAAGAAAGTAGTTTCTGTATCCATGAGAAACAATAAGCACTATGGACTTTGCCCCTAGTGTTCAGACTTACTATGTTATCTGTGTGTATTTTACCTTATGATTGGGATCTCATTGTGAGTATCTCCATTACTTTGTTTTTCATTCATTGCCTCCCTTAGTTTCTGTAATAAAGAACTATGGCATAGTAAACAAACTGTCTAAAGGAATATTCCACATAAAAGGGCAAGCTAGGTAGAAAAAACCTGACCAATAATAGTATATTTCTGTTACATAAGAACATCAGTTTGCATATGTTTTTCCAAGGTGTAATCAGAATTTGAGGTTCTTACTGTAAACCAGATACAGACTACTTTTACAAATTGGTTTTTTAAATGTGAGGGCTGCAGAACCTCCATCCTAAGCTGATTGCACTGAATGATTGCTGACCTGCATCCTTCTAGGGTGAAGTCCCCAGGAGACAAGCAAAAGACCCTTGATCATGGCCACTTCTAAGGTCCTTTCCTCTGCTACCTCCAAGTTGAGGAAGGAACATATACCCTGAAATTGTTCAAGAGCTACAACAGGCTGCCCAGGAGTTTCAAGCCACAATCTCCAGCCAGCAGTCAAAGGGGACAGAAGTCCACAATTTCAGAGCATTGAGAGGGCACACAGCTGCAACTATGAGGAAAGAAAGGGGAGCCACACAACCAAGCAAGAGTCTACCAACAGACCAGTATACCTAAGCTCCCCCTACTGGATCACATCCCAAAGCTTCAACTCCAAATATACCTCGCTAACGTACCCCACTGTGAAACCAAAGACAACAAGTCAGTGAGAGTCAAATAAAGACCCTGCAAAAAGCATTGGCCCTGTGAAAACATCCAGACAAAAAGACTATTGACTGTACTCAATCTGTGCTTCAGTTAAAGGAACACCTACATGGAGAGGTGAGAAAGAACCAATGTAAGAACTGTAGTAATGCAAATGGCCAGAGTGTGGTATCACCTCCAAGCAACTGCACCAGTTCTCCAACAAGAGTTCTTAACTAGGCTGAGCTGGCTGAAGTGACAAAAATAGAATTCAGAATATGGATAGAAATGAAGATCAAAATTCAGGAGATCAGCAAAACTCAATCCAAGGAAACTAAGAATCACAATAAAATGATACAGGAGCTGAAGGACAAATTAGCCAGTATAAAAAAGAACCTAATGAATCTGACAAAGCTGAAAAACACAACAAAAGTATTACACAATGCAATCACAAGTATTAACTACAGAATAGACCAAGCTGAGGAAAGAATCTCAGAACGTGAAGACTGGCTCTCTGAAATAAGACCTTCAGGCAAAAAAAAATAAAAAAGAATGAAGAGGAATGAGCAAAACCTCTGAGAATTATGGGATTATGTAAACAGGCCAAATCTATGAAGCACTGGCATTGTTGAAAGGGAGGGGAGAAAGCAAACAACTTGCAAAATGTATTTTAGAATATCGTCTATGAAAAACTTTCCAAACTTGCTAGAGAAGCCAACAGTCAAATTCAGGAAATACAGAGAACCCCTGCAAGATTCTACACAAGATCATCCCCAATATATGTAATTATCAGATTTTCCAAGTTTGAAATGAAAGAAAGAATGTTAAAGGCAGCTATAGAAAAAGGACAGGTCACTTACAAAGGGAACCACATCAGGCTAACGTTGACCTGTCAGCAGAAACCCTGCAAGCCAGAAAAGATTGGGGACCTACATTCAGCATTCTTAAAGAAAAACAGAAATTTCATATCCTGCCAAACTAAACTTCCTAAGTGATGGAGAAATAAGATCCTTTTCAGGTAAGCAAACATTCAAGGAGTTTGTTACCACCAGATCTGCTTTACAAGAGATTTTGAAAAGGACACTAAATATAGAAAGGAAAGATCACTACCAGCTAATACAAAAACATACTTAAATACACAGACTAGTGACACTATAAAGCAACCACACAAACCAGAATAACCAGCTAACAACACAATGATAGGATCGAATTTACACATATCTACACTAAGCTTGAATGTAAATAGTCTAAATGCCCCAGTTAAAAGGCACAGCGTGGCAAGCTGGGTAAAAAAGCAAGACCCAATGGTACACTGTCTTCCAGAGATCCATCTCACATGTAATGACACCCATAGGCTCAAAGTAAAGTGACGGAGGGAAATCTACCAGCAAATCGAAAACAGAAAAAAAGCAGGAGTTGCAATCCTAATTTCAGACAAAACAGAGTTTAAATGAACAAAGATCAATAAAGGCATTACATAATGGTAAAGGGATGAATTCGACAAGAAGACCTAACTATCCTAAATATATATGCACCTAACACAGGGGCAGCTAGATTCATAAAGGAAGTTCTTAGAGATCTACAAAGAGATCTAGACTACCACATAATAATATTGACAGATTCAAAGACTCCACTGACAGTATTAGACAGATCATCAAGCCAGAAAATTAACAAAGATATTCAGAACCTAAACTCAACCTTGGACCAAATGGATCTGATAGACCTGTACAGAACTCTTCACCAAACAGCAGCAGAATGTACATTCGTCTCATTGCCTCTTGGCACATATTCTAAAATCTACCACATAATTGAACGTAAAACAATCCCCAGCAAATGCAAAGGAACTGAAATGCAAATGTGTTGTGTGAATTACACCAAACACATTATAAGACCACAAAATAAAAGTAGAACTCAAGACTAGGAAAATTGTTCAAAACCATGCAATTACATCTAAATTAACAATATGCTCCTGAATAACTTTAGGATAAATAATGAAATTAAGGCAGAAATCAAGAAGTTATTTGAAACTAATGAGAATAAAGACCCAAGATAACAAAATCTCCAGGATACGGCTAAAGTAGTGCTAAGAGGGAAAGTCATATCTCTAAATGCCCAAACAGTTAGAAAGATCTTGAATTAATAACCTAACATCACAACTGAAAGAATTAGAGAAACAAGAACATATCAACCCCAAATCCAACAGAAGACAAGAAATAACCAAAATCAGAGATAAACTGAGGGAAAATGAGACATAAAAACCGTTCTGAAGATCAGCAAATCCAGGAGTTGATTTTCTGAAAAAATTAATAAGATAGGCTGCTAGCTAGAATAATAAAAAAAAAGAGAAGATCCAAACAAACGGAATTAGAAATGATGAAGGGGATGTTAATACTGACCCCACAGAAATAAAAATAACCATCAAAAACTACTGTGAACACCTCTATGCACACAAAATAGAAAACCTAGAAGAGGTGGATAAATTCCTGGACTCATAAACCTTCCCAAGACTGATCCAGGAAAAAACAGATTCCCAGAACAGAAAAATAATGAGCTCCGTAATTGAATCAATAATAGCCTACCAACCAAAAGAAACCCAGGACCAGAAGGATGCATAACCAAATTCTTCCAGACATATAAATAAGAGCTTGTACAATTTCTACTGAAACTATTCCAAAAAATTGAGGAGGAGGGACTCATGTGTAGCTTTATTCTATGAGACCAGTCTCATCCTGTTACCAAAACCTGTCAGAGACCCAGCAAAAAAAGAAAACTCTGTGCCAGTATCTTTGATGAACACTGATGCAAAAATTCTCAACAAAATATTCTCAAACCAAATCCAGCAGCACATCAAAAAGCTCATTCACCACGATCAAGTTGGTTGCATTCCCAGGATGCAAGGTTAGTTCAACATATGCAAATCAATAAATGTGATTCTTCATATAAACAGCTGAGGGTTTATGAGGCCAACATCATACTGATACCAAAGCCTGGCAGAAGATACAACAAAAAAAGAGAATTTTAGACCAATATCCTTGATGAACATCGATGCAAAAATCCTCAATAAAATACTGGCAAACCAAATCCAGCAGCGCATCAAAAAGCTTATCCACCATGATCAAGTGGGCTTCATCCCTGGGATGCAAGGCTGGTTCAACAT